>NC_084795.1:53636787-54236787 GCF_963169125.1 Humulus lupulus | reverse complement strand
TGATTCACTACCAGCTGTGAATCGCTGTAAATATCAAGCATCTTTATGCCCATGTCTTTGGCCATTCTCAATCCAACGAGGAGTGCTTCGTATTCTGCTTCATTATTTGACGCGGTGAAGTTGAACCTAATGGCACAGTGAAATAGATGCCCTTCCGGCGTTATCAATATCACTCCCGCTCCTACGTGGGATTCGTTGGACGACCTATCCGTGAATAGCTTCCACGATGGAGCTTTCTCTTGAGGCTCAGGCGCACTAGGCTGTTCGCACTGTTCGCTGTTTGGGAGTTCGGTGAACTCTGCAATAAGATCAGCCAAGACTTGTCCTTTTACTGCTGTTCGCGGTGAATATGTAATATTGAACTACCCTAGTTCGACTGCCCATTTTAATAATCGCCCAGCCGCCTCTGGATTTTGGAGAACTTGCCGAAGGGGCTGGTCGGTTAAAACTGTGATGGGATGGGCTTGGAAGTAAGGACGTACTTTCCTTGAGGCCAGGATTATGCAATATGCTAATCTTTCGATGGGTGGATATCTCAGTTCTGCCCCGATCAGCCTCTTGCTAACATAGTAGACCACTTTTTGTATGCCTTCTTCCTCTCGTACTAGTACCGCGCTGGCAACAACTTCAGTAATTGCCAGATAAATAAACAAAGTTTCTCCTTCGATTGGCTTTGATAATATGGGAGGCTGTGCCATATGAGCTTTCAAGGCCTGGAAAGCTTGCTCGCAGTCTCTTGTCCATTCAAACTTCTTATTGCCCCTAAGCAAATTGAAAAAAGGGACACACTTGTTTGTCGATTTCGAAATAAATCTGCTTAGGGCTGCGATTCTCCTGGTTAAACTTTGTACATCTTTAATCCTTTCTGGTGATTTCATGTCGATCAGGGCTTTTATTTTGTCGGGGCTGGCCTCGATTCCTCTTGAATTTACAATGAACCCCAAAAACTTCCCCGATCCAACTCCGAAGGAACATTTGAGGGGATTTAACTTCATCTGGTATTCGTTCAATACATCAAAGAAATTTTGTAAATCCTCCCACATGTCCTTCTGCCTTCTTAGACTTTACCAGCATGTCGTCCACGTATACCTCCATGTTTATCCCGATCAGCTCTTTAAACATGTGGTTAACTAACTGCTGGTAAGTCGCACCTGCGTTTTTCAGTCCGAAGGGCATTACTTTGTAACAGTATAAGCCCGTATCAGTCCGAAATCTGGTGTGATCCTCGTCAGGGGGATGCATGCTAATCTGATTGTAGCCTGAATATGCATCCATGAACGAGAGGATCTCGTGTCCTGCAGTAGCATCGACCAGCTGGTCGATTCTTGGGAGTGGGAAGCAATCCTTTGGGTAGGCTTTATTGAGGTCTGTGAAATCCACACAGGTTCTCCATTTGCCATTAGGCTTGGGAACCAGCACTGGATTGGAGACCCACGATGGATAATATGCTGCCCTGATGAACCCATTCTCCTTCAATCTTTCGACTTCTTCTTTTAAGGCTCTCGATTGATCTTTATCGAGCAGCCTTCTTTTCTGCTGCACGGGTGGAAAAGTCTTATCTATATTCAGGACATGGCTGATAACTGCAGGGTCTATCCTAGCCATGTCTTTGTGCGACCAGGCGAAGACTTCCTGATTCTTCCGCAAAAATTCCACCAGTGCGTGCTTCGTGGTTGGTTCTAGGTTTTTCCCGACCTTTATGACTCTGGTCGGGTCTTTTTCGTTGAGTTGGGCTTCTTCCAGGTCCTCGACGGGTCAAACATTCTCTTCAAAATCCCCAAAGCGAGGATCTAGATCTCTATCCTCACTTTGGGCAACACCCTATTTGGTGACCTTTTCACCGAATTGACCTTGTGTATCAATTGCTATCTGCAACCTATCTGAGGTAGTGCTCTTTGGTGTTCCCTTTTTCGCCTTCATGACTGAGGCGTTATAGCACTCCCTGGCTTCCCTCTGGTTCTCCAACACGCGTCCTACCCCTGCGTCTGCCGGGAACTTCATGGCCAAGTACCACATAGAGATGATGATCTGTAGATCAACCAGTATAGGCCTTCCAATGACGGCATTGTACACCGAAGGACAATCAACTACTACAAAAGTAGTGAGTAATGTCCTGGTAGCAGGCGCTGTACCTGTCGTCACTGGCAGTCTGATCGATCCGGCGGGGACGAGTCCCTCACCAGAGAAGTCGTATATTGGTTGGTTGCAAGGCTCCAGGTCCTTAACGGATAGTTTCATGCGTTCCAGTGAAGACTTATACAGGATATTCACCGAACTTCCTATTTTAACCAGCACTCTTTTCACCATCATGTTGGCCATTTGGATATCCACGACCAGCGGATCGGAATGTGGGAACCAGACATGCTGGGCATCGCTATCAGAGAAGGTTATCTCACCCTCTTCTGAGTGAGCCTTATTTGGCTCACGGTCTTCCACAGTCATCATCTCGATGTCCTGGTCGTGGCGCAGAGTCTGAGCGTATCGTTTCCTGGCCTTTCCGCTATTTCCCGCGAGGTGTGGGCCTCCACAAATGATTAACAGTGTGCCAGTCACGGGGGCAGGCTGCAAAGGTGGCGAGCGTTGGCGTGTGGACGCTTGCTCGTTGCCACTTGGAGCTTCTTGTTGGGAATTTCCCGAGGCCTGTACGTATCTTCTCAAGTGTCCTTGTCTAATAAGGAACTCGATTTCATCCTTTAGCTAGTTGCATTCGTTGGTGTCAACGTAGTCGTTATGATAACGACAGAATTTAGTAGTGTCTCTTTTCGAAATATCCTTTCGAATGGGGGCAGGCTTCTTATAAGGCACACTGGAACTGGTGGCCTGATAAACCTCTCCCCGAGACTCGACAAGGGCAGTATAGTTAGTGAACCGAGGTTCATAACGGTTACCCTTGGCTCATTTATATTCGGAGGGGGAAGGCTCATTGTGCGGCCGTTTTCCACCATTCTTGCCATTCCCGTTACCGTTCCCGTTGCCTTTGCCGTTAGGTTTAGACCCATTGGCCGCTTTAGCGGGATCGACAGCCTTCTTATCCTTGCCTGCAGGCTTTCCATCGTCGGCAATGGCATCTTCGAGCTTGATGTAACGATCAGCTTGGTTCAAGAATTCCTGGGTAGTTCTAACACCCTCTTTACGGAGGCTCTTCCAGAGGGGGAGCGACGTTTAACCCCTGCGGTTATGGCCATCATTTTTCCTTCGTCCCCCACTATCTTCGCTCTAGCTACTGCTCGAATAAAGCGCTGGATGTAGTCCTTCAGTGATTCTCCATCCTGATGGCGAATTTAAACCAGCTGGTTTGCTTCGGTCGGATGCACACGACCTGCATAGAACTGTCCGTAAAACTCCCTTACGAACATCTCCCAGGAAACAATGCTTGCAGGAGGGAACTTAAAAAACCACTCCTGGGCGGCATCAGAAAGTGTTACAGGGAAGATCCTGCACCGAGCGTCTTCAGACACTTTCTGAATGTCCATTTGTATCTCAAACTTATTGACGTGAGATACTGGGTCTCTGTACCCATCAAAGTGTGGAAGCGTAGGCATTTTAAACTTGCTAGGAGTCTCTGCCATAGCTATCCTTTGGACGAAAGGAGTGCCTTTCCTCCTGTCGTGGTCGATATGAGATGTTCTTCCCCCGACCAGCTGTTGCACCGCCTGGTTGAGGGCATCTATCTGGGCCTGCACAGTGGTGGGAATCGCTGTGGCTTCTGTTGCTAGGGGGATGTTCTCGCCATGTCGCTCGCGGTGATCATTGAGTACATCTCTCAAGTCCTCATCTCTTCTCCGCTGCTCGCTATCCCCGAGCCGGTTGAAGACTTTATTTTGCCTGGGTTGCCCCCCAGCGTCCCGTCTATTGGGTTGGTCATCTTGAGGTGCTTGGCTCCTACCTCCACCTCTTTCTTCATTCCTCCGACCAACATTTCCTTTGCCTGAGTCGGCTTCATTATACCCATGGCCATCTCTGAATCTGGATTGGCTATGGTGGGATCGACTGTTCCCTCGATTTCCATCCCGGGCTGAAGCGTCCTGAGCGTTAGAGGGTGGCCTGCGCTGGTCGTTGTGTCCCCGTGCATTATCATGACGTGGGGGACCCCGGACTGCAGAGTCTAACTCCGAGTTCCTTCTGTTACCAGGAGGGTACTGACCTTTGTTTGGTAGGTTTGGCTCGTCGCCCCTATGGCGTCTAGGACTGCAAGGCTGATGCTCAGTCCTATTCTGCCATCGATGCGGGGGATTGCTGCGACGAGCTTGGGATGGAGGCTGTGCCTCAGGGTCTAGTGGGACATCGTCGTGGGGCACCTGTGGCTGTTCGGGACTCTGCGGGCTCGAGGGTTGGATAGGCGAACTAGGATTGGGACCCCTTTGGGGTGGCCCATTTGCTGGTTGATCAGGCTGCGAGGCGGGTGCAGCCTGATTCCTAGCCAATTGCAAGGCTGCCTCGAGGGCTGCCATGGCTTCGCTCTGGTAGCGGTCTGTCTCCGCCTGCCTTTCGCTTAACTCTGCGCGCTGTCGTTCAATCTCCTGCTGCTGCCGCGCCATGATTTCGGCAGCACTTTCTTGGCCGGCCCTCAGATTGGCCAGCTCTTCATGCAACGCCCCCAGAGTACTCTTCAGCGTTGCGTCATCCATTTCTTCCTCCTCAAAGTCCAAATGTGGCTCATCCTCAGCTACGCTTGCAGGAGGAGGAGGAGGCGGGTTTGACGGTGCAGCGGCGGCAGCCTGTCCAGTTTTCCTTGCAATTTTCGCCATTGATTTTTTCAACGGTGACAAATCAAGCTCTCAACGAAAGCACCAGAATGTTGACCCTGATTTTGGCCAACTGACACGGAGTCAAAATATGCTTGATGTGGATGAATGCGTTGAAAAGAATGTGATGACGAAAATAATAAGAACACGATATTTTTATAGTGGTTCGGCCCCAAGATCTGGTAATAACCTACGTCCACTTAGATTGTTATTGATGTGAGAATCAAAGGGGTGATCAAAGAACTAGGGTTCAATGAATTTCACTGACCTCTGAAGAACAATACAATATCTCAGATAGAATTACTCAAGTCTCAAATAATTCGAAAGCAAAAAAAAAGTCCCTTCCTTGAGCTATCTTTCTCTATTTATTGGCTCAAAGGGGATTACATGAGTTTGTTACAGATATTCTCTCCTAAATAATCGGATACTCAGGAGATTGTGTGAGTCAATTTCGGGATTTACAAAGATCTTTATTGGAACATCAGGTTGCATGCGGAACCATCGACCAGACTGGTCGCAGGTAAAACTAGGTCGCCTATTGCTTATAATGTGCCTTCTGGTCGATATCCTAGCAGAGTTCCTCCAAATGTCAGCCACGTGTCCATGAATCACTTGCCACGTCATCTATGCCAGTTTTTTGGATAACATAAATAATACATCAAATCTCCATGAGACTAAATAATTCTCAATAAAAATTCATTATAATATTATAAATCCTTAAACTTCAAAATATATAATACAACAAATATCAACAAGACAACATAATTCTCTTCTCCAAATCACTGCAAACTCAATCCTGTTTCTTTTCTAAATATTCTTCCTAATAAATCTAGGCATCCACCTTAAAAGTCAGTCCTATGATATTCCCTGCACCAATAAATTAAAGACTTCAAATTATAATTAAATAGTATATCTTACTATAATATATTAACGAATGAATGAGAGAACCAACAATAAAATTATGTAAAATTAGTTGATTAATCCCTCTTAGAGATTATTAAACAAAACTTGACCTTGTAAGAATGCCGACAAGGTTTGAGACGGTTGGGAGACCAATGATGTTGTGAATTACAATATAACAAAATTTCCAATTTAATAATAGAATATCTCAAATTTAATCACCATAAGGATTTCAGAAAGAAAAAAGAATGACTTATTATGGGCATTTATGACACTTTGTAGGCCTTTAAAAATATAAGAACACAATATGTCTCACCAACATAATAAGCATACTCATTATTTTAACATCATTGACAAAAAAAAAACGAATACCATAAATATAATTAACCATAATAATAAAAATATCAAACAAAAACATATTTATATATATATATACCAAAATCAATGAATGTAAAAAATGAATCACAAAAAAAGAGCTTAATTACAATAGTACACATATATACTCTAAATCTGAATAAACAGAACAAAATTAGAAGCAAAGTATCCAACAAAAAAATATAAATACATAATATACACTAAAATCAATAAATCTAAAAAAATTAATCACTAACACTGAAACAAAAATATACCCCGAAGCTGAAAACATAACAAGATAAAAAACAAAGAGGGTGTTTGGCTCCTTAACTAAAAAACTGTTTTTTATTTTTAAAAGCTAAAAACTGTTTTTTGAAAACAAGTGGGGGTGTTTGGCGTTGTTTTCATAAAATAATTTTTAAAAACAAAGTTACAAAAAAAAAGAAAATTTTGAGAACAACAAAAAGTTGTTTTCTGTTGTTCTCAAATTTTTTTTTGTCTATATTTTTTTTTCTCATATAACTTTTTTAATTATTATTATCTAACATAATTTATTGTCACATCATTTTCTCTCTCATTATTTTCTCTCTCTTCACTTTCTCTCACATCACTTTCTCTCTCCTTATTTTCTCTCTCATCACTTTCTCTCTCCTTACATTTTCTCTCTTGCTATTTTCTTTTTCATCATTTTCTATCTCCTTATTTTCTCTTACATCATTTACTATATACTCACTTTCTCTCTCATCACTTAATATTTCCTTATTTTCTCTCTCATCATTTTTTTTTCTATCGCCATTTCCTCTCTCTCTACTAACTTCTCTCTCTTCACTTTCTTTCTCATTACACTCTCTCTCATTTTTTCTTGCATCGATCAATTTCTCTCTTCTCAATTTCTATTTCTTCAAATTCTCTCTCCTTACTTTCTCACGCCTTATTTTTTATCATTTTTCTTTCAAATTATTTTATCTCATTATTTATTACAAACTTTTAAGAGATTTTTATCTTTGTAAATATATTTGTTAATTTTTTATTTAAGAATTAAAAAAAACTAAAAAATTGTTTTTAGAAAATATTAACCAAACACCTCTTGTTTTTTAAAAACTACAAAAACTGTTTTATGTTCTCAACTCTGAGAACACAACTTTGAAAACAAAAAACAGAAAACAAAGCCAAACAGGCCCAAAGTCTTCTGCACTAACACAGTCAACATAGCACAAATATGTCAAAGAACACCAAATACAAAAAACAGAGTACCAATATCATTATGAGTCTATTTAGTATTTAGTATTTAGATCTTCATGATCTTGGACTGAGCATTGGCCCATTTGGCCAAGTTTTCAATCAAAATTCACCAAGGTTTGGTCTATTTCACAAATTTTCCCTACCTCTATGTGGCATCTTCATCCCCACGGTGGAACCCTATGCAAAATCTATTTTGCTACAATTCCTCGACCCTCTTGCAAAAGCTAGTTATTTTTTTGTCATATTCAATATATGACTACTTGAGCTCCATTTGAATATAAATGAAAGTGAAACATTAATCCTTCATAATCTAAATCATTCATACTATTTTTTATGATTTAGTTAGTGTAGTTAAGGTCTTCAAGCAAAAAAAAAAAACAATTGTTATCTCTTGCCCCATTATTTTTAATTATCATTGCTAAATTTAAAACGAACAACACTTCCCCTATATTTGTAACCTAACCATTTGTCAATATCAATTCAAATAATTCAATCAATTCAAACAACAAACAATTTTTCTTCCTTATATCTCTCCGAGTATGCAATTATATATATCACAGAACCTACTTCACTAAGACATGCAAGTTCTCAACCTTCCGTTATCACCGCAACACACAATTATAATCCTAGAACCTACTTCACTATGGATGAATATTTAAGATATTCAAACTCCTCTAACATACACTTGTATATTAAAAAGAATAAAAGAATATACCTCTTCCAATCAATAGCAAGCTTTTCTAATGCTCCTCACTAATTCCACTACCTAAAAATAAAATTAATGCTTCAAATATTATAACATGGGGTATATTGTACTCAAAAGTAATACAAGTATGAATGGGAACCAAAAAAAAGTGTTGTGCTCAAATAAATGCTAGTCCAAAAGAATGAAACTTAGAGTCCAATATAGCTATGAATTATCAACCAATATGCTAATAATGTCAAACTTTTGTATAGCACTATATACTATTGAACCTAAACGTGATCACAAGAACCAAAAGTGATGTTCAATGTTATAAATCACCTCACCAAAGAAATTAGACAAGGGATAAGAAGAAAACTAACATATATAAAATAAGAAGTACAAAAGGTTATGCTATTTGTGTATGCCAACATGCAATAAGTACATTCATACAAGTATATGTTATAATCAAACCAATCAAACAGACACAATTCAATTATAGGATAATCATAGACAAGTCTACATAAAATAGAACAACATTTTCCCCATACTAGCAACCGACCATCTGCCAATATCAATTCAAACAACACGCAAGTTTTCTTTCTTATCTCCGCAGCACACAAATTTCTCAGATCCTGCTTCACTAAAACACATAAGTTCTCAACCTTCTGTTATCACCGCAACACACAGTAACAATCACAGAACCTACTTCACTATGGATGAATATTTAAGATATTAAAACTCTAACATTTGCATAATATTAAAATAAAAGTTAGAGGCATACCTCTTGCAAACTATTGGGGAAATAATCCTTGAAGACTCTATTCATTAAGTCCATAAACACGGCTGGTGCGTTAGTAGGACCAAAAGACATAACCAAGAACTCGTAGTGTCCATAACGAGTCCTAAAGGCTGTCTTAGGAATATCTTCTCCCTTTACCTTGAGCTGATGATACCCGGACCGTAAATCGATCTTAGAAAATACAGTTGCGCCTCGGAGTTGATCAAACAAATCATCAATCCGAGGTAGCGGGTACTTGTTCTTAATCGTTACTTTGTTCAGCTTATGATAGTCTATGCACATCCGCATACTTCCGTCCTTCTTCTTCATGAATAGTACCGGAGCTCCCCATGGTGAATGGCTTGGCCTAAGTCTAGGAGTTCTTGTAGCTGCGTCTATAACTCCTTGAGTTCCGTAGGTGCCATCCGGTATGGTGCCTTAGAGATAGGCTCGGTGCCCGGTACTAATTCTATCGTGAAGTCTATTTCTCTAGTTGGCGGCAATCCTGGCAAGTCATCGGGAAAAACTTCTGGAAATTCTTGTATAACTCGAACATCTCTAACTTTAAGTGACGTCTCCTTCTCCACATTCGTGATGCTGGCTAAGAACGCTTGGCCTCCTTTCTCCATCATTCTCTGAGCTTTGAGAGATGACATTAACGGGGTGCGTAGTCCTGAAGCTTGTTCCATGAAGCATCGTCTCTGGCCGTCAGGAGTCTCGAACATCACCTTCTTGCGTTTGTTGTCGATCGTTGCACCATGCCGTGCTAGCCGATCCATGCCTAGTATTACGTCGAAGTCCTTGATCACTAGCTCTATCAGGTCTCCTTCTAGTCCTATGTCCTCAATCTTGATCGGTATGCCCCGTACTATTCGTGATGATAGAACTACCTTGCTCGAAGGCAACTCGGTTACAAACCTAGTTCTAAATCTTTCACTAGGTTTGTCTAGTTTTTCTATCATTCCTAACGAGATCTACGAGTATACAGCTACCAATCAAGCGATACTAGAAGATATACTATCGAGGATAAGATCTGACCTGTAAATCCTTGTTATTAGCAGGGGTTCCTCCTTGGGTCAATGCAAAGACTTTGGTCTGGAACCATCATTTAATCCTTCTTCTCCTCACTAATATTCATCAGAATCCTTTCTACTTCGATTGCTGTTTCTAGAACATTGGCATAGGTAGTGGTTCCCAGGTTTGCTAACTTAACCCCTAATTCCATCTTTGGTCTAAGTCCTCTTGGTCAACCTCGTAAAGTCGGTTGGGACCAACTCTGGTGCAAACTTGACTAATCTGTTGAACTGACGAGCATATTCTTCTATCATTAGCGATGACTGCTTGAGGTGTAATACTTCTTGTGGAATGGCTCCACAAATCTTGTCCATATTATGGTGGTGACATCGTTAGTCAGGTGAACTAAGTCCCACCATATTTTGGCATCCTTCTTGAGTAATGACGAGACGCAGGATATGCGGTCTGTATTACTGGGATTCATGTGCATAAGAATTGGCTCCACATTCCTTAGCCACTCTTCTGCTTCAAAGGGGTCTATAGTCCCTTTGAAGTTTGGAGCGTGCTGTTTGCGGAACCTTTCATACACTGACTCCATATTCGGTACTGGATGTGGCGCGTAGTTCGTCACTGGCCATCCCCCATATGGACCAACTTGTTGGGGTGCTAGGGCCATTTGTTGTAGCTGCGGCTGCGGTTGCGGCGGAGGCTGAGGCTGAGTCTGCGCCTGTTGACGTTGTTGCTGCAAGAGTTCCTCGACTTGTTGTCGCCGTCTAGCGATTTCCGCGGTGTTGTCAGCTGACGGTGTCGGCGCGTTGCGGCTAGTAGTAGCACGCACTCCTCTTCTGCGAACTGGAGGGCATCATTGGTCGTTGGAACAACGTTGGAGGCGTTTCTGTTGGTGCGTGCAGATCTTCGGAGCGACATCTTCACCAAAAGTTCTAACAGTTGAGAACTTGTTAGAACTTACCCTAATAGGCTCTAAGGCAAAAACTTATTCTAAAACAAACATATCTCGGACCTATTTATTATGACTTCTTATGAAAAAAAATTATATAGGTCTTTATTTATTATTAGAGTGGGTTTCTATACTTAGAAAAACAAGTCATCTTTATTTTCTAAGTGTGTTTCTAATCATCCTATATGACTTAATTCTCAGGCTCGAAACTTATCTTTGTTCCAAAGTTAACCATATTGAGGGAGGGCTGGGATCAGTAAAATCGTTCCCACTACTAAGGCCCCCTAACTCTCAATAAGGAAACCAGGTTCATTGATTTGTATCCACCCTCACCGAACTTAGTCATTATTAATTTTATTTAGTATTTATTATGATTGCGAAAATAAAATCAAACTCACACATGATATTAAAATAGCATGTTTATTCATTTGGAAAACAATTTCACTTATTACAATAAAATAAATAAAATAAATAAAAACTACTAATCTAAAAATCGGGATCTTCTACATCCGATCCATCATCTAACATATCATCATCTATTTGCTCATAATTATCGTTGTCTTGAGCCTCAAAATTTCCTCGGGGAAGATTCAAGAAGATCATATGTTGTTGCTCATTAGTGAATTGAAACTCTAAATCATAGGTGAACTTAAGTATGAGAGAATAATATCTTAGGGCTGCTTGTAAGTCATCATCATTATTTATATTCTCCCATATTTCTTCCAAAGTTAAAATTGCTGAAGGAAAATCTTTTAAAAGCCTAATTACTAGGACATATTGTTCTGCAGCTCTCATCATGATTTGCTTAGACTCTTGAAGGTGACCTATCTCTTTGTGGAACAAGATCAATCTTCGAGTGATCTTTTCTAGTGCTCCTACGGTGTTCCTTGGCTCCCTTATTCTTTTTAAAGCCTTAATGGCTCGGATATCCTCATTGCTTAAAGCTCCGTTCATTCTTAACTGAAAACATAAACACTAAAAATGTTAGCTATACACATAGACAAAGTAACTTGTAACTTGTAACTTAAACACTTACTTGGCGGTCCGATTCGGAGCTTTGAGCATGTGTATCGAGGAGAACTTCATGCGAAGGAACCGTTTGCTTTGATACCAACTGTAATGACCCACTACTCTAGACTATTTGGACCATTAACGAAACTATACATAAAGCTTACATTTTTGCGAAAATACCATACTTTATTGGAAACTTGTAGAAATAGAGTTACTTTCATAAAATAAGTAGGATATGGGTACCCATTGTCTTTAAAACAAAAATAACTTAAAGTAAAAAGAGTTACATAGAAAATGCGGAAAATACATTTAAAACCATAAAAACATAAACAAGACTACATCCTCGAATCGAATAACGCTCGGCTCCTTGACTCCATTCACCATCGATACACATCCTCTAAGCGTCACGAATCTTTCCACCTCTAAAGCTTATTTCCTGCACATAAACAGAAAGGAATGAGCCTAATGCCCAGCAAGGAAAAATCTAACACATAGTCATAAACATAAACATAATTTCATAATAACGTAAAGACATATCATAACACATAATATAGCATAAACATAAACATATAGATTCTAGCCTATTTTCCTTACCAAAGTTACCGGGATTATGGACTGTGTTGGGACCTTTGGAACACTCCTAAAACCATAAGAAAGAGTGAGTCTAAAGAAAGGAGATGAAATGAAAGAGAATAGGAAGACTAAACCATTAAAAGAAACTATGCTTACCACAACTTAAGTGCTTAAGAACTTGGATTCCCTAACCAAAATAAGAATGAGGTTAGGGGACTGAGTAGAAGATTTTGAGAAAGGAAATGACATAAAATACAGAAAGAAACTAGAGTTTTGGGCTTACCTCAAAGATTGCAAGATCAATCTAACATCCACCGAAATACTATAGCACTCACTTCCCAAAGTGTTTGATAAGCTTATGATGTTTAAGCTTATAGTTTTTCCCCAAACCAAGTGTTTACACTCTCACACTCACTTAACACTAGCAGCCTCTGAACTTAGAGCAAATGGTGAATAATGGCTGGGTACTAGGTCTTATTTATAGAGTTTGGGAATGAAAATATCTTGATTTTACTTGAATAAAAATAATGGCTTTTTAAGTGAAAATCATTTGAATAATCGTTCAGCAGAGGCTGAAGACTCGTTCAAAAGATGCTGGACTGTTGAAGGAGTTTGAATGGCTGAAAGGAAATGAATTCAAAAACATTTGAACATATGCTGGTGGAGGCGATATATCGCCCCCTATAGGCGATATATCGCCTGGACCTTTGTTCCCGAGGCGACCGTGCATCGATTCGTGTTTTCCGTATCTACGTGCTGCGATATATCGCCCCCTATAGCTGCGATATATCGGCATACGCTGAATATTTAAACACGAAATTACACATTTTTAGCTAAGTTTGAATGGAGTAAACAGCCTTGACTAAGCCCTCAACGTACTCAAAGCTGCTGACTGACCCTATAACATTCAAACTTTACTCCTTATTAGATTTAATCTTCCAAAATACTTAATCCTTAATTACCATTCATAACATGTGCTTCAAATCCTATTGGTTGATGTCTAAACCTTATAATATAATAAATATGATCCTTAATATCAGTCACTTTAATCAAACCTTAGGTTATACTTAATATTATTAAACTATAGATTAAACTTAGAAAATCTATAAGTACTACTATGAGTGTCCAAATAATTCCCGGTCTGAACCAAAAATCCATAGTAACAAAGATAATGCTATAAATACTATCATACTACTTTCTATCTTAGCTAAGTAAAGTTCTTGGACTCTACATATTAGGTTCTCATTGAGATCAAAAGTAGAGTTTCAAGAGTGCTTCCACAATCTAAAGAAGTAGATTCATTCACTCTAGTTCCCTTTTATAATTTTGATTTTATTTTTTTAAAGAGAGAGAAATATGGTAGACTAATATTTTACTTACTAATAAATATCAGTAAACAATTTTTCCAAGTGTTCAAGAGAATTGGAACCCTCCCTCCCTAAAGTTGAAGCTCACAAACTTACTAATATAAAATGCCTAACTCTGCCACACTAACACAGTCAATTGCCACTCAAATATTTATAAGACATGAGTACAGTAGAGAATCTTTCAGAGAGAAATTTATTTGTTCTTTTATCAAACACAAAAGTCATAAATTTGCACTACACCCCAAAAATCAATTTCGAGTAAAAGTAGCAAACAAACACATAGGCATTCACTTGATAGCGCTCTATTTTCAATATTAATCCACAGAGATAAAGCAAACAAATATCTAGTCAATCATTTCAATGTAGACAAAGATAAATAAAATTGATTTATCCTACAAACTATGAAGGCACTAAATTAGAGTAAAATATTTTAAGCTAAATGTACTGTGTATATTGTATATTGGGTCTCAAAGTTTTCACCTTCAGACATAGAGTAGGACTGAATTGAGGCATTCAAAGCCACCTTGCCAAAATGGTGCAAACATAAGATTGACTTCCATACCTAAAATACACCAAAAGGAGACCAATAAATTAGTTACTTTGTGATTATACGAAGCAAAGATGAGTCCCCATAAGTATATATGTGATTGTGAGTGCTAGATATGGTACTAGGAGATGAGACCCAACAAAAAAAAAATTGTTACCTAAATTAATTGAGAACCAAAAACAAAATCAATAAAATTGATACATATATATATATATATATTTATATAAATATATATATATATACATGTATTCAACAAAAAAAGGTAGCTTGATAAAAGTGAAGTATAAGCTTGGGAAGGGATGACATTACTAGGTAGAGATTTAAGATTTGAATTAATTAGTTTGTATATATTATCATATCATGATTCATGAAGTGCATGCATATAATATTATTTTACAATAATAGTGAGGAAATCATGAAGGGAATTAAGGGTAGTAGGTGAATATGTAAAATATATTATGACAATTACATGAAGTATGTCTTATTCCATTAAAAAAAAGTAGTATTACAAGAGCTTAAAAACAAGTTCTCTGTATCACAAATATGCATACTTACAAAGTATTTATAAGTCCTGAATTTTGCTTGGTATTAAGTAATTTTCTCAAAAGACTAACATTTCGGAAGGGTAAAGTACTCGAGTAAAAACAAGGGCAGTAGAGAAAGTACACCCCTTGTGTGATCAATAATTGCAAGTCTGCATATTCCACCCATGAGCCTAATAAATAGACCAACAGTCATTAATTATACTAAACAACAACCAATAACTGCTTGGAAAACATGAAAACAAGAAAAAATGAAGCTAAACTTGACAAACATACTTGTGGTTATTATATTTAAACCCAAAGCCAAGAAAACATACTCAAACCCAGAGAAACTTAAAATAGAAATTTAAAACAAAGAATATATTCAAAACAAACTAAAGCAGATAAAATATGCCTAAAAAACAAGCATCATTAATTCTACAAAAAAAGAAAAATCGAAAATAGTTTTATTCTTAGTTTATATTTATTTGAACCGGGAAACATCTAACCCTACAATAATTGAGTACTCAGAACTATAGCAATTGGTACTTAAGATAGATTTGAACAGACTTTGTTGTAGCAAATCAAAGACCTAATTATTTGAGCTATTCCCATGGAGTACACTCCTTTTATTTTTAGCTCTTCAAAATGTTCACATATGGAAAGAGTCCTAAATCATAAACCCACCATACAATCTGTTAGAAAAGGCAACGTTAGAGACAAACAAGAACTCACCTTGAGAAGAAGACTACGAGCAGTAAATGTAGAGCTGATTTCGTCTCCTTCAGTCACTTAAAAGCCCGATCCTTGGCTGGGCTTTGTTCATCTTGATACACTGAATTCATCCATGCTACCCTTTGCGTGAGACGATGTAAGAGGGGGCCAGAAATTGGCCTTGAAGCCACGGCAGCGACGTACGAGCCTCAAGGCTTCTGCTCACGGCGAAGAACGACAGCTAAGGGCTCGCGAGGTTGGAGTTTTGGCGGTGTCTAGTACTCCTGATCTGGTGTCTGCATGGTGGCGACCATCAGAGGGCAGCCGTTCGAGCCTAGCAGAGAGCATGCGAGAGAGAGATAGGGAGAAATGAAAGTATGGATCGGGTAGGGTGGGAGAGAGAAAGGGATTTGGCACTTATATATATATATATTATTTTATAAATAAAATGAGATTATGTTATTTAGATAAAAAATTTTGATTATAAAACTTCCAATTTTATCTCCTAATACTACAAAAAATAATTTTAAAAATCACAACTATACAAATTCTCTTAAAACTTATAATAATTGTTACTTGAAACTTAAACTCCTATTTAATTTAAATACTAGGTAAAAGTGGACTTTAGTTAACTTTATTTTAAAAATATATTAATTTATTTTTATTAATATTGTTTTAATTTTCATATAAATTTTAAATAAATAAATAATGTCATATATTATAAAAATTATAACTAATAAATTTATATATTAAAATTATTTTACAATATTTTTCCAATCAATAAAACAACTCATTTTTAACTAATACTAATTTTATAAATATGTTAAACAATAATATAGTTAAATTAAATTATAGTATTGTTACTCTTAATATCATAATTAATATAAATTTTGATATAAAAATTATTATAAATACAAAAGTTAATAATATGAAAGATTTAGAAACAAAAAAAAAATCTAGTTTTTAATAAATACATAATTTTTATAAATATATATTTACATAATTTAGTTTATTTTTAAAATTATACTATTCATTAATTATAATTTTAGATTTTTTATTTGAATTTAGGCGACATTTTATGACTGTCGGCATTGGACTTTTATTAAGTGTTTGTGTTGGGGTTAATAGCGACAATGTTTAACTGTCAGCATTAGTCTTGAATTAACTGTCGGCGTTGGGGTCAATAGCGACACCATTTAACTATCAGCATTGGTCTTGAATTAAGTGTCCGTGTTGGGGTCAATAGCGACACATTTTAACTGTCGGCATTGATCTCAAATTAACTGTCGACATTGAGGTCAATAGCGACAGTCAAAAGCAACGGTGACAGTTATTAGCTGTCGGCGTTGGTATCTATGCATACAGTTTTTAACTGTCGGTGTAGAGTCCCGCTAAGCAATTACAATAGTCAACAGAGTTGATTGTCATGGTTAGGTGTCGGGAAAACCCAATATTGTAGTAGTGGGTGCACATGTGTAAAATTTTCTACTAACTTTGTACTTTCCTTTTATAAGATCTATTTATTGAATTAAATAAAAAATAAAAAAAAGGAAATGGAGAGTGATGGACGACATAGAGTGGGAAAGGAAGGGGATTTTATTTAATTTTTTTAATCAAATAAACTAAAATTGGATGACTACAGCTATATTTGGGTAAGGGAATTGTTGAGATTCTCTATTAGTTAATCTTTCATTATAATTGATTTTTAGGCTTAATTAGAATAGATGGTTAGGGGAACTTACCAATTATTTTTATTAGGGTATTATGAGTGGATTAAAATAAAAAGGGAAGGAAAAGGGAGGAGAACCATTATGCTCTTGGGCTGCCGAAACTAGAGAGAAGAAGAGGGAGAGAGAGACGTGAGCTAGAGAGAGAAGGAGAAGAAGAAACAAAGGAAGAAGGAGAAGAGAGAATGAATTCTAAGGTATGCCTTTTATGTTTATGCTTGTTAATTTCTCTTCTATTGATTCTTGTATTCTTGACTAGAGTTTGATTTTTGGTTTTCTCCTTCTCCTCATGACGGTTTTCGAAAATCCTACGCTTGAACAAAGGGGTGATATAGTTTGAGTTTTGGTCACTATTGAGTGTTCTTGATTTTACAATCAAGAGAGGTAATGGATCTCTAACCCTAATGTTTTTGTTATGTTTCGTGAGTTCATGGATTGATGTTTATTTTTTTTTTTTTATGTTGATGCATGAGGGAATTAACCTAGGCGTGGGCATGGGTATTCATGTTGTTTTGGTTTGATTCTTATGGTTGTAATTCTTATATGTATATTCATAGTATGTGTACTGAGTTGATTATTGATATGTGGTGTTGATGATATGTCGTTTAAGTTTTTCTATGATTTGATGATAGGTATGTCTTGGCTTAAAGATTTTATGTGAAAGCATGCAAGAGTTTTAAATTGTGATCTATAAGAAAATGATGATGAATTTTTTTAAAAATAACATGAAAGAATTTGAGTATTTTGGGCTAAGGGGATTTCGGCCTAAGGGTGATATTCAAAGCATGATGATTATTTTGTTTTTGTTTTATGTCAATTTAAATCTTAGAAACATGATACGTTGTTGAAGGATTTTAAATGGACATTTGTTGGTTTTTTTTCTTTTGGAATACTTGCATGATAGTAATATGTCAAGAGTATATTTAAGACAAGATCAAAGATGATCATTTGTTTATGACTTGTGAGTATTTTTCAAGGTGGTTGATGAATTATTGTATGCTAATGGTAACATTAAAATCATTAAAAAGGGTGTAGAAACATGCTAGGGTTTGAGTTGGAACATTGTTATTAAATATGTATGAATTTTGTAGAGTGTGATGAAAAGAATGAATTTCATGATTTATTGTACTTCCTGATTTTGTGTAAAAATGATGTTGTATGTGATGAAAATAATGTTTTGAGTGCTTAATTAAATTTTACTAGTGCTATGATGTTTTAAGAAGTTAAAAGAGAGATTTTAAGATCCATTGAAATGATATTTTTGTGCAAATAATTACCTACAATTTTTTTTTTATATTTTTTTTTATGAAAATATGAGTTTTTTTTAAAAAAAAAATGGTTATTTTGAGGATATATTTAGTTGCTGGAATTTTAATAAAAAATGTGAGGTTGTATTTTTAATAGAATAAATTTGATGTGTGTGTTAAAATAAGTTAATGCCCTAAATTATGAAAATATTAAAAGTGGTATTTTTAATATAACTATGAGTATTCATTTTAATAGTTATAATTTTTCTTTATTTTAATTAAGAAAAATGGTGAATTTAATTTATTTGTAAATTTTTAAGTGAATCAAATAGTGGCTAAATGTTTATTAGAATATTTTTAAAATAGTTATTGAATTATCATTTATGAATAATTTCTATTTAAAAATTAAGTATTAAAAATAATACAAGTAAAAATATATTTTTCCACATTTAAAAATTGTACTTTTCTCGCATTAAGTATGTAAATTTGTTAATTGGATTATATAAGGTTGTTTTAAGAAAATATGTTAAATTATAAGTATTTTTTACATAATTTGTAGTCCTTATTATTTTATGGAATTTAAAAGTAAATAATGGAATTATTATATATATTTTTTAAATGGTTAAATAAATTATTTTATGAAATAAAATAATGTCTTAAGAGGTTTAATCAACTTAGTAATTTTAAAAAGATAAATAACGGTAATCAAAGCATGTTAAAAATTCATTATTTTTAAAACGATAGAAAAAAAGCAAGTAGGAATTATCATTTTTAACGATATTTTATAACAACGTTCCCACGTACACATGTCGCATGCAAATGCACTTTTACGTTAAAAAATAAACCTGTTATGCAACCGTATGATTTTTATAGAAAGACTATGCATGTAATATAGGTATAAATTGCATTATTCTTTTGATGACTTTATGTGTAATTATGCCTAGTTTGGATGTTGTGAGTAGTTTTCACCATGTGTACATGGCCCATGCACACATGGGCTATATGAGTGGGAAAAATAGAGTTTTATGTGATGCTAAAGGATATTATTTGGTTATGGTATAGGCTCGTTGTAAAGTTGTCATTTTTGCTTTGCTTGGACCTGAAGTAAGGAAGTTAGATAGAAATTTTGGTTGATTATTCTATGTATGGTTAGATTGCACTATATGGATAAGAATGTTATGCATGATGATATTTTGTGATTTGAATTGTAAATTTCTAATGTTGATATGAATGGTTTGTATGCCTGTGAATGTTGTATGATATGAAATGGTTGTTAGCGTGATGAACGCGACACCATAATAAGGGGGTTACTAAGGATGTGGAGACGTAACCCGAGTCACTAAGGATATGAAGATGTAGCTCAAAGGGCAGATGCGCCGAGGTTATTTAAGGACCAGAGATCCTGTTTACCTCAAGAGGTGACATGGACAAGTTAGCGGGCCATGTTCACAAAGACATGGTGTTGTGTTTGTAACGCCCTGGATAGCCAAGACCGTTACACTGTGTATTTATAGATGTGCAAGACTTGCTAGTCAAGTCATTATTTTAAAAACGTGTCGCTAAACATGTAAGAGCTAGGGTTAAAAAGGGTTTCGGTCTCAAAAGACTCATTTCATATATTTAAACTATTATAAACATGGGATCCCATAAGAAAACAGAGTTAAAATAAGTTTACAGACTCCCAAAAGTACATGAGTAATCACTAGCCATATTAAGGCAAAATAGACAGTTTTCAGGTCTCGCGTCCCTGCCTAAACCTCAACCGTGGCAGCCAGGCAACTGGCTATGTACATTCTGCTCGCTGAGCTCTCCAATCAAGGCTGATCTAACTTGCCCTTGCCTTTACCTGCACCACGTAGCACCCGTGAGCCAAGGCCTAGCAAGAAAACATCTTATACAACTCAGTCAATGATAACAGACAGTTAATTCATTAAGCACGCATTCCCATCAGATAATCCACAACAGATATTCAACACGTACATTCAGATTCAAGATACAATCAATCACATATTACACTCATATCACATAATATTCATGGCCGACGACTTAGGCCGCACCCTCTATTTAACCCACTGACTCCGGCCCGCTTAAACTGAGCTCAGTGCATAATAAGCTGTCCTCGGCTTCCGGTGGCCGAGCCGCGCCCTGTGCGCTAGTGAAACCCTTGGAACCCTTAGGTCGTTGGTTCACTAAATGGCTTGCATGGCATAATACCATCTTTTCAAGCGTTTACAATAGGGAGCCCTTAAACCCGTCACATATATTCAACCAGGTGCAGTTTTTTTACCTTTAGTCTGTACAGTTATTGAATTACGAGCAACGCGCCTCAAGCACGATCCGTTCCCGAGCCTAAGCCTTTATCACCTAGTCATAACCAAAGTATAGGGTTCCATTAATAATCAAATATAGGTTTCTGGTTACAAAACTAACTCCCGGGAATCCGAATTCCACCAAGCACGGTGGTGAAACCAATCCCGAGCATACTAGACCACTTTCCCGTGCCTAAAACCCTCAAAAACTCATGTGTGCAACCAAGGGCTGCAGCCCTTGAAGCTTAGCTGCGTCCCTAGCCTCAAAATAGAACCAATGCCTTTCTAAACATAACATGCGCCGCGGCCCTTGCTTTGGGCGTCGCGGCTCCCTCCCATGGCCGAGCCCCCTTGGCCCTTTTTCATCCTAGGGCCACAGTGCTCTAGAACAGAGCCACGACCCTCCCCTTCGTGCCTAGAAAACCCATAATTTCTAAGCTTGAAACCTCACCTTAAACCATCCCAAAGCTCCCCAACTCATAACCAATTAATCCCAACTCCTTTAGCATGACTTAAACAGCATAATTCCACAGAAAACACAGCCTAACACACACTAATTTTCTCTTTTCAATTTCTGAAACTCAAGAGCTATAAACACTCAAACCAGCCTTTCAAATCCAATTTAAAACCTATAAACCATGAGTTGAAACTTACCTCTTCTGTTGAATCACTTCACCAAGCCAAAGCCAAGCTAAGTCCCCAAGTTTCCTCCTCAATTCTGCCTTAAAACATCAAAACCATGTTTGCCTCAAAACTTAACCAAAACCCAGAATTTCCAACCACAGAAGAGAAGATTAAATTACTTACCTTAACCCTGAATCAATTCTTGATTAATCCCTGAGCTAAGCCTCCAAATCCCCACCTCAATCCTCAGAAATTCCAGCTTGATTCCCTTAAGATTTCAGTGTTTTCCTTCCCCTTTGTTTTTCCTTAAGAGTGAGAGAGAACTGAGGAAAAGAGTTTTGGTTGGTTTATCATTTCTTCTAAAAGTTTCCTTAAGTCTATCTTATTGCTAAGTCAATCCCAAGGCTCGGGGTGCCGGAACCGTCCCTGAGGCCAAAACGGTAAAATCCCCCAATATTCCTGCCTAGACATCCTATCCTCAAATATATCTCCATATATTTATTTTTATGACCCGATAGTCCAAATCGCTACCCGATACCTAAAATAGCCCTGACTTATCCAAGGTCATATCTTAAGTCCCGTTGGGACTTTTCCCGCTATTTGACCCTAGGATTGTCTCGAGTTGTGCTCTGCGAACCTGTCCACATAATAATGTGGTTCTCACATATATCACATATTTATTTCATATTATCACATAATATCATCAACTATCATATAATCAACATTAATCACATATTCACACATTTAAGTCAATAATATCCACTCTAATCTCATTTATGCCCTCCCGGCATGCTAATCAAGGCCCCTAAGCCTTATTAGCGAATTTGGGTCGTGATAGTGTTTATGATGTTTATGCTATGATGTTATGATGATGATGATGACCTTGTATATGATGCCAATGTTGTGATGATTATGTTTATGTTTACGATAATGATGCTATTACGACAATGATGCTATGTTGTATGACGATGTATGAATGTGAATATGTTTGGTTGTGATTTGCTTGTGTGTTATTTGTATGTCCTTACTCGGATTTTAGCCCTTACTTTTTCTTCCAGGTAGCAAATAGATTTCTCTCTGGC
The DNA here is from genome assembly GCF_963169125.1 of Humulus lupulus. Classification (NCBI taxonomy): domain Eukaryota; kingdom Viridiplantae; phylum Streptophyta; class Magnoliopsida; order Rosales; family Cannabaceae; genus Humulus; species Humulus lupulus. The sequence goes on along the minus strand of NC_084795.1, from coordinate 54,214,389 downwards.
ACGCATGGTGATGTGGGGAGTTCTATTATCATGGTGTGTATGGCGTGGGGGCATCCTATGGACGAGAAACGTTCTGTTTAAACGCCATTTCCCTAAAAATAATGTTATGTTTATTTTGACACTATAAACTTATTAGTGGGACTTGAACTTTGGTTATTTTTAAGAACTTTGCATGAAAACTATTATTTTTCTTTTTGAACTATTGGGCCCAACTTGAATGTTTTAGCAAGTCCCCACTGAGATTTTACAATAAGTGGCTTTTTCACCTATAAATTCATGAGTATGCAAATGTTTTACAAGGTATTAGATTAGGGCATTTTACAAAATGAGAGAAAGAAAGAAAGAAAGAAAGAAAGAAAAAGGAGGAGGAAGAAGAGGTCTTGACACCCTAGAGTAATATGTCATAGTATTCTTTTTATTTTTCTTCTCTCTTATAATCTACCCTTTTTATTTTGAGTTCTAAGCAATAGATTTGTTTTTCTTTGGGTTTTGATTGAATCTAGGGTCTTGAGGTGCTAAAGGATTGAGCATTCTAGTGTATTCTTGAACACTATAAGGAAATAGAAAATCCTACCTTTTGATATTATGGTGATGATTTATTGTTTATGTTTTTTTTATATATTGTTGGTTGTTTGGATGGTTTTGTCTCTATGTATTTTGATTGTGCTTCACAATTCTATGTTGTTACTATGCGTAGAAGCAAGCTAGGAATTTTTTCCATGGATCTTGTAATGTTTGTTGTTGTTTTGATTTTTGTTTTCTTATATGTGTTGATGATTGTTCTCCATGTCCTTCTTTTTCTTAAATACATAGAACCATGAAAAGAGATATACATGTGAGTTATATATGAGTAGTTTCTGTAAATGATTTGATATGAAAATATGTATTAATGTAAGTGGCCTAGGCATGTGTGTGTGTTTGGGCGTGTATGGGTGTTTAGGCAGGCATGAAGGAATTTTGGATATGCATGATGTATGAGTGGGGTATGTAAGATATCGGGTTATGTGTTACTATGTATATATATGTTAAAAGTTGATGTCTTGGTGATAAAGGTTCATATTGGAATATTGTTATCCTTAGATCTTGATGTTTTGGGAAATCAAATGCAAATGTTGGAAATAGAATGTATACTAGGGTTGTTTGGTGTTTGTGTGTTCTTTATTCTTTCTTTTAAGCTATTAACTATGAGCATGTCAAAATTTGTAATCTTTTATGTATTATGCTATATAGAAATATGGCCTTGGGTGTTTTATATGGTTTAGGATGTTGAGATTTGTGCCCTTAAAGGGTATTTATGCATGAATGGTTACTGTTAATTAAATAAAGCTAATATTTTTCACTCATATTTGTATTTAATTATACATGTCATTTATCATGAAGATCCAATATTATTGATGTGGTCTTGAATTAAGTATATGTATAATGATATATATACAAGAGGATTTAATTCAAGATAATAATATAAAAATTGTCCGTAATCACTAAATAAAGTGGGAGCTTTATTTAATAAAGATTATAAGTATGGTCTATCTTTTGTTTAAGACAGAGCAATTTATCCAGACTGTTAAGTGTAGCATCACAAAGAGATGGATGTACTGTAAATATAGATTGTATTGGACTAGGACATGATGAAAGAAAGAACTTATGATAATCTCCTTTAAAATATAGAAGTTCAACATTCATCAATCGATGGTCGTTTGAGATTTGACCTTAATCCTGAAATAAGTAATGAACTCTTATTTGTACTTTTACGAATTTTGACTTATCGGGTAAGGTTCAATATTCCTACGACCGAATTTCTGATATCTTGGAGTCATAGAACTATAAGTGGCTGGGAACATATTTCATAGATATGGAATCTGCTCCTTACTTAAATGAAAGAAGATTAGTTGTTCATTTTAGTGTTGATTCGAGGCTTGACCATAGAGCGCTTAATTTCTGTTAGAGAATAGAAATTTCATTCTATAATTAAATTTATAGAATAATGTTCATTAGAGAATCGATGGAACTAATTGATAAATACATAATTAAAGAGGTTAACATACATCAAGGCCTAGCTTTAATTATGAACAACTAGTAGAGGGTCATAACTCATTCAATGACTAAATCAATGAACAACTTTTTAATTATAGCTTCTAATAATATAAGACTATAGTTTTGAGAGTTCAACTAAGAATTTCTAGTGGAATAATTCATAGTGAATAAATTAATTAATGGAACTAAAAGTTAGCAAAATTAATTAAATTATTGGAGCTTAGACCTATGGGTCCATACTGTCCATGCTAGCTAGATAACACATATGTAGGATTTCGGTATTAAAATGAAATAATTAAAAACAATAAAGTATTATTTTTAATCTCACAAAATAATATTATTTTGAAAAAAAATTCAAGATATTATTTATGAAATAATATGTAATGACAACTAAAATTATATTGATAATTTTCTAAAGTTAATTTTTATTGAAAATTAATTTAGTCATATGTAATTTTGTGGTATAATTGTATACTACATAAAATAATATGATAAAGGCCCAACAAATAGCATTTTATAGAGATAAAATACCACATGGCCCAAAGCCCTCCGTAGTTGGCACCGACCACAGTCCAAATGGACTGTGGCCCACACATAGGCCCAATGTGATTAGGGCTAGGTCTTATTTCTATTGTTATATTAATAGAATATAACATCAAGAAAAACTAAGAAATGACAACATAGTCAATTTTCAAGATAGATTTGCCAAGAGAGAAACATAGAGAACTTTGTTCTCTCTGAATAGTGAGAAGAGCACTCTCTCATGTGTTGAGAGTCAAAAGTGTGTTCTTGTGTATCCAACAAAATAGCATAGACATCCACCTGTCTCATTCTCTTTGTGCGAGCCATAGTATGGAAGATTGTGGGTTAGGAGGCTAAGACGCTATTTGATCTACACGTGCTCTACATCTAGAAAATGTATTTGTAAGTTTCTATTTTATTCAGATTCATGCTCATGAGAAAGTTCCCATTCTAGTTATTGTTTCTAGAGTGATTCGTTCTTATGCTGTAATAATTGTTATTATTGCATTGAAATGTTATCCCATGCTTCCGCTACACTGTCAATTACATGATAAAAAACAAACATAGGATAGCTTGATTTTGGTGTTGTTAGTTTTGCATGCTAATTGTAATATTTAGATGTACAAAGTGTAGAAACATGTTAGGTTGAATTGTTAAAATTGTTAAAAAGGAATTATGAGAATTTTTGGAATATTATGTGATTTTTAGGCTTGCTTATTTTTTTTTTATTGTTTTAGACTGTTAATTTCCAAATGTGGTTTAAAGTTCTTGGGCTACAGGCAAGTTCTTGGGTCAGGGTTCGTTGTTTTGAAATGCTGGACACAAGGGGATCATTTTCAAGAAAAAGAAGAGTCCGAACGCAGAAAAACTTATCCCTAGAGTCGCCAGCGCTAGAGAAGATGCCAACTCCGATGAAGCTCCGGCAAAGCCCGATTTGGGTAGCTGTGAAGGGTCTTATCCTCAATAAAGAAACCCAGTAAGGAGTTCTGGGGAGAACAAGGGGATTCACATCAATTGAGGTAATAAGAGTGGACATCTACGCACAGGGTGTATGTTTAAGCATACAACCTTGTTTATGGTTTGTTATTTTATGTACTTATGTAATTTGTTATTTTATGATAGTGATGTTAGCATGAGAATAGTGATAGAATGGCAAGATAATTGTTGATGGTGAAATCTCGTCAACGATATAAGGTTAGAAAACTGAGACTGTATTGCCAAAGATATCTTAGAAGAAGATTGAGAGAACTTGAAAGAGTAAATATGTAGAACTACAATGGAGTAAAATTCGTATATTGCTTAACAACCTCAGCATACAATGAATTTTCCAACCCCTTTTATGGAGGGGTGATGATCTATTTATACTGGAGCTCTAATGGCTCCCCATACATTGTGGTCCCAGGGGACAAGATTGTACATAGCTACATTGTCAGGGTAGTGGCACAGGTCGTGGTGGAGCAGAAGGTTATGGTGTCGGCCTGGTACATAGTCAGAGGTATGCATGTAGTGCTTCCACTCTCTGTACAAATCCGTACCTCCACTACTTGTAGGACACAGATGTTAGAGTCATGTCTTTGCCTTTTTTCAGGGTTGTACATCCCGTGCTTGTACATTTATCTCATGCTTAGTGGTCCCCCTTACCTAAATATATTCTCTAGGTTTCTTTATATTTTAGTAAGTGTCGATCCACACTTCTTTTATCCCGTCCTTACCTCCAGGTACAAGGCTTGGAAATAGGCATGTACAAGGCTTGGGGATGGGTCTCACAAGGCGAGACCCTTGGTGCCTAAGCGAGTATCCAGGCGTGACTTCGGAATTCATGAGGCTTGGGGATGGGTCTCACAAGGCGAGACCCTTGGTGCCTAAGTGAGTACCCATGTGTGACTCGGGCATTCACAGAGGCTTAGGGATGGGTCTCACAAGGCAAGACCCTTGGTGCCTAAGTGAGCACCCATGCGTGACCCGGGCATTCACGAGGCTTGGGGATGGGTCTCACAAGGTGTCATGGGGTTGCATGAGGGCCACGAGACAGTGGTGGCGCGAGGCTCCTTAACATGGTCGTACCTCGCAAGACGCACACAGGCGTGGTTAGATGTGTCTCGCTGTGCGAGACGTTGGCGTGCATTTGGTTCGTGAGGCGTGCGGGTGAGGGAAGCCTCGCATAGTGAGGCCCTTGTGGCCTTGGCAAGCACGCGCGGGGGAAGGGCAGCCTCGCATAGCGAGACCCTTGTGGCCTTGGCAGGCGCGCACGGGGGAACGGCAGCCTCGCATAGAGAGGCCCTTGTGGCCTTGGCAGGCGCGCGCGGGTGAAGGGCAGCCTCGCATAGCGAGGCCCTTGTGGCCTTGGCAGGCGCGCACGGGGGAAGGGCAACCTCGTATAGCGAGGCCCTTGGGTCCTTATGGGAATTTTCGCTAGGGCCTCCTATGAGACATGGGTCTCGTGTGGGGCAAGATATTGGGCTGCTTTGTTTTCCCGAGGCTAATGAGGGTAACCGTCAATTTTTCTCTTGAGTGTTGACTATGGATCTGGTCAATTTTTGGCATTCACAATAGTTAACATGCTTGAATGGTAGAATAAGCGTGTTTTATGTTACTGCTGCTTGTGTGAGCACAACATTTGCAGGTATTATCATGGGTGAGTACAATTCATGGTAATGAGATGCCCCATGGGAATGCCAAGTGTGAGTATATCACAAGGAAAGGAAAATTACATTTCATGTCTGATCAACATGGATTTGAGTTGATTATCGTATATGAATACAATGCACGATACGAGATTGATGTATGTGTGGGAGTACAACATGCATTGGATGTTTACTATGGTATTGTGTTTATATCGCATGCGGTTAGTTGTGAAATTGTTATTTATGCGTATGTTATCTGGTTGGTGGGGGGGGGGGGGGGGGGGGGCTATGTCCTACGTAGCCATTTTTACTGGGCGTTAGATCAACAATACTCTGTGTACAGGTAAAGACAAGGCAAAGCAGTGAGTGGTGTGGGCTCGAGGCATGGATCTTACATGTTAGCGGTGGGCGATGTTTTGGAGTTTTAAAATGTTTTCGCATTGAAACATTGTAGTTTTGATTTTGATTTAAAATGGTTTATTAATGTCATTATTGTTTAGTTAAGTGTCAAACATTTCATTTTAAATAATGATATCTCATGCCTAGTTTTATTTCAATAAATTAGTTTTTCTCATTAATGTTTATCAATTTAAAACAGACTTTTGTAAGTAACGTCTCGGGAAATCGGGGTGTTACAATATGGTATAAGAGCAATACGGTTTTGTAATGTCCCAAATTTCCTAATAAGGCTTAGTGCCTTGACTAGCATGCCATGGGGCATAAATGGATTAATATGTGAATTTAATTGAATGTATGTGTGATTATGTGAAATATATGAGTTGTATAATAATATGAATATTTATGCATGCTTATGCGCATTAAATGTGTTTGTGGGCCCGTTTTGCTGAAAAAGGGTGTAACGTCCAAAATTTGCTAATAAGGCTTAGTGCCTTGATTAGCGTGCACGAGGACAATAATTGATTTAATTATGTTATTATGTGGATTAAATGATTATGTGATTAGAAATGCATGTTTAAGTGAATTAAATATGCATGTGGACCCATTTTGGTTATTAGGGGCATTTTGTAGTTTTGGCTCGTTGAGGACATAAATGTGAATTATATATGTGTTGTGCTTGAGACCACGAGATTGGAGTGATATATTTGTGATGTGTGATCCAAGACGGTCCTAGACAGCGAAATAGTCACAACGGGGTTGAATACCCACCTAGGGGGGAGCCTAGGGGTATTTTGGGAATATAGCAAGTGTTCGGGATTGCCGGGTACAGGTGATTATTTAGTGATCATTTGGGTATGTCGGGATTTAATGGGGAATTATAGGAACACTCGAGGAATTAGCGGGATGTGGCAAATGACGGGATTGCCCTTGGTGGCATTAAAGGATTAAGGATATACACAGGGATATTTTGGACTTAGGCAGCTGAGGATAGACTCAGTCCTAATTGGACTCTAGAACTAAGGGGAAACAAAAGAAAAAGAACAGAAACATTAACCTCAAACTCAGTTCTCTCTCTCCTTTAACATTTTCTCTCTCTCTCAGTCTTTGGAGGGGATTGGGGAAATTTTGGAGGTAAAGCTCAGAATCAAGGCCAGGATTTGTTAAGGATTGAAGCTAGAAGTGTTGGGAATTGGCTCAGGGTCAAGATCATTGCATAGGTAAGGATTAGAGCATGTTTTGTTCTTAATTTCTCTATCTTTTGTTAGAGTTTCGGGGTTTGGAACTTAGGTGATTGAATTTGGGTTGTAATGAGGTTTTGTTCAATTTCTTTGGGTTTATTTACTGCTTTGAGTATAGTGTAAGTGATTTGGGACTCAATTCTGTCTTTGGAACACGTTTGGATCGATTTGTAGGAGATTTAGAAATATGAAAATGGTGGAAATTATCGGTTCACAAGGTCGCGCCATAATGCTGTTCTTGAGTGCTGTGGCTTGCATGAACTCAGGAGGCCTTGGGGGTTCACTGAATTCCCTTAGTCCCGGGGCCCTGGGTAGGGTGCGCTGCGGCGCATGTCCAAAAATATTTAGGCTTGGCTCTCTGACTTAGAGAGGGTCGTGACTCTAATTGGGGGCGCCATGACGCCAATGGGGAAATATGGCCAATGTGCGGTTTTAAGCTTGGGAACCCACATCTCAGGGCTCGGGAAGGATCCTACTACCCGGTTTAGTAGGATTCGAAGTCTCGGAGGCTAGAATAATATTCCAAAGTTCTTATTTGGTTTAGGGCTTGATGGATTGTTATTATTTATATAATTAAGACTAAAGAATAATTTTTAATAAATTGAATTTTTGTAATAAAATTTATGGATAGCAAATGTATGATTGAGCGTAGTTTTAGTACCATGTTACCATCATGGGACATTATGTCGTCAACTAGGTGGTTAAAGTTAGCTACTGTAGTAGTTGAGGGTAGATAGTGCCCAACAGACCTCATAGAGTTACACATACCAGATTATGATATTATACTTGGCACGGACTGGTTAGCCAAATATGGACCAACGATAGACTGTCGGAGAAAGACAGTGGAGTTCAGACTTAGGGAAGGAAAACACTTTTCTTTTAAGGGATAAATGAAGACATTTCGCGCACCTATCATATCTACATTAGAAGCTCGAAACATGATGCAACATGAGTGTTCAACATTTTTGGCAAACATTGTTGATAAATCTAGAGAGATTGATCTATAACCTAAGAATGTTTACATTGTTTGTGAGTTCCCCAAGGTGTTTCCCGAGGACTTACCAGGATTACCCTCGGGCAAAGAAATCAAATTTGCAATCGAATCTACACTAGAAACAACACCAATATCCAAAGCACCCTACTGAATGACACCTATAGAGTTGAAGGAACTAAAAACCCAGCTACAGAAATTGTTGGACAAGGGATTCATACGACCTAGTCATTCGCTATTGGAGCCCTAGTTCTGTTTGTAAAGAAGGAAGACGAAAATATGAGAATGTGCATCGATTACCAAGAACTTAATAGGGTCACGATTAAGACAAATATCCTTTGCCTAGGATAGATGACCTATTTGATCAACTGCGAGGGGCGGCAGTATTCTCAAAGACTAATCTTCGAACTAGGTATCATCAGCTAAAGGTGAAGGAAGGAGATATTCCTAAAACAACATTTAGAACCCGCTACGGGAACTATGAGTTCCTAATGATGTCTTTTGGACTCATTAATGCTTCAGTGGCATTCATGGACATGATGAACAAATTGTTTAAGGACTACTTAGATAAATTTGTAGTGGTGTTTATAACGATATCCTTATCTACTCAAAGACTAAGGAGGAACATGAGGTTGACGCTCAATAGACTACGAGAGCACCAACTTTATGCTAAGTTCTCAAAGTGTGAATTTTGGTTGGACCAAGTGACTTTCCTAGGGCATATAGTGTCCAAGACTGGAATAGCAATGGATCTAACAAAGATCGAGGTCATTTGAGACTGGCTTAACCCAAGAATGCCTTAGAGGTTCGAAGCTTCTTAGGGTTACCAGGTTACTATCTAAAATTTGTCGAGGGTTTTTCTAAGATTGCCACACCCTTGACCAACTTAACTCACAAACAGTAAAAGTTCACATGGACTGAGAAGTGTGAAGAAAGCTTTTAGACTATGAAGGATATGTTGGTCAATGCATCAATCCTTTGTGTTCCCACAGAGGGCAGGAAGTTCATGGTGTATTTTGATGCATCTAAGAACGATTTAGGTTGCGTATTGATGTAGAATGGGAAGGTGATAGCCTACGCCTTGAGACAACTCAAGGACTATGAGCAGAGATATCCAACCCATGATCTTAATTAGAAGTAGTGGTGTTCGCACTGAAAATATGGAGGCATAACCTTTATGGAGATAAGTGTAAGATATACATCGATCATAAAAGTCTAAAATACTTCTTCACTCAAAAAGAGCTGAATCTGAGACAATGGAGGTGGTTAGAATTAGTAAAGGACTATGATTGCAAAATTCTAGACCACCCATGCAAGGTCAATGTGGTGGTCGATGCATTGATTGGGTGATAAGATGGGGGTGTCTCAACTCTGAGCACAATAAAGACACCTTTGCAGGAAGAGATCATTAACACTTGTATTGAGTTAGTAACATGAGGCCTAGCAAACCTCACTCTATAGTCCTCCCTATTGGAATAGATCCGAGAATGGCAGAAGGTGGATGAAGCCCTAATGAAGCAAAAGGCTTTGGTATAAGAAAGTGGTAGCGATGACTTTGCTATGTCTAACGGTGCATTGCTGTGATATAAGGATAGGATTTGTGTGCCTAACAATGATGAGATTAAGGCAAGTATTATGAAAGAGACACATACAACACCTTATTCCTTACATCAAGGGCCGACAAAGATGTACCAAGATCTTAAAGAATTATATTGGTGGCTTGGAATGATGAAAGATTTTGATGAGTTTGTTGCTAGATGTTTGCAAGTGAAAGCAGAACACCAAAGGCCAGTAGGGCTACTTCAGCCACTTTACGATGCATAATGGAAATGGGAAGACATAGGATTGGATTTTGTGGTAGGGATACCTAGGACCACAAAACAACATGATTCTACTTGGGTAATAGTAAATAGACTCACTAAGTCTACCCATTTTCTACCAGTTAAGACCACCTATTCAACAAACCAGTACATAGAGTTATATGTTAGCGAAATAGTGAGACTTCGTGGGGTTCCAAAGTCGATTATCTCTGACAACGGGTCAGTGTTCACATCGAGCTTTTGGAAAGGGTTGCAAAAAGCTATAGGTACAAATTTGAAGTTCGGTATCGCTTTTCATCCCCAAACGGATGGGCAACCTGATAGAACCATTCAGATTTTGGAAGACATGCTGAGATGTTATGCTTTGGACTTTTCAGAGTCTTGGAACCAATACTTACTCCTGATGGAGTTCTCCTATAACAATAGTTATCAGTCCACTATTGGGATGGCCCCTTATGAGATGTTGTATGGGTTCAAATATAATTATCCCTTGCATTGGGGTGAAGTTGGAGAGAAGCAAGTTTTAGACCTTGAGGATGTTAGGGAAGCCACTAAGGCGATTGAGAAAATTCGCCAAAGGATGCTTACTGCTCAAAGCAGGAAAAAAAGCTACGCAGACCTTAAGAGAGGGGACATCGAGTTGGAACCAATACTTACTCCTAATGGAGTTCTCCTATAACAATAGTTATCAGTCCACTATTGGGATGGCCCCGTATGAGATGTTGTATGGGTTCAAATATAATTATCCCTTGCATTGGGATGAAGTTGGAGAGAAGCAAGTTTTAGGCCTTGAGGATGTTAGGGAAGCCACTAAGGCGATTGAGAAAATCCGCCAAAGGATGCTTACTGCTCAAAGCAGGAAAAAAAGCTACGTAGACCTTAAGAGAGGGGACATCGAGTTTTCAGTTGGCGAGTTTGTGTTTTTTAGAGTCTCACCAATGAAGTGTGTTATGCATTTTGGGAAGATAGGGAAATTGAGGCCGAGATTTATCGGTCCATTTGAGGTTTTGGACAGAGTTGGGAAAGTTGCGTTGTAATGTCCTCCTAATCCAGGATTGTTACACCGTGTATTTTAAATAGTGTCAGACTTGCTAATCAATTCATTCGGTCATAAACGTGTAACTAAGGTTAATGTCAAGGGTTAGGGTTAAAATTTGGTCAAAGGAACTGTTGACGTTTTATTTAAAAGTTTAATACACACATGGGATTCCAAAATATTACAAACATATGTTTAAATGGGTATATACAAGTCAAAAGAACAATCAGTCGGCCTAGGGTATTCTGTGACAATACGTTTCCCTTGAACTAGCGTCACGAACTCATCGACCTGGTGGCCATGACTGCACGACTATAATACTTCTTATTGAAGGCCAGCACAAATTCATTCCAAGTCATAGTGGCTAAGTTTCGAGTCTATTTGATGACGTCCCACTAGAGTCTCGCATCCTTCTTCAGTAAGTAGGATGCACAGGATATCCTCTCCCAGTCATTTAATTCCATGAATTCAAAGATAGCCTCCACTGACTTGAGCATATATTTGGCCTCCAAATGATCTAGTATCCCCTCAAATTTTGGTGGGGATTGTTTCCTGAACCTCTAATACACTAGTTCAAATCCATCAATTTGTACCCCCAAACCCGCTGGCACATGTTGTGCTATTGCTGGTGCGGGTGGTGCTAGTGGCGCTAGCCCAGCGCAACCCAACTCTTCCTCTCTCACCCTTAATTGTTCTCTCAACCTTGTCACTTCTCCTGCAAGGTCGTTAGCAGCGGGTACTACAGGAACCTTAGGAATGTCAGCCATGGGAGGTATTGGGTCCTTAGGGATGCCCGTCATGTTCAGGTTAGCAGCCGCACCACGACCTTTGCCCCTTCCTCTCCCTCTGCCCCTCACTACTCCTCTAGTTAACATGATGGAATTCTGAAGTCCAAGTGGATTCGTTCATGAGAAAATAATGAATCTGATTCTTGGTGGCTTTACTACTAGGTGGAAATAACAAAACCAAAACTACTATTATAAAATAAAAAGAAAAACAACACAACTTATGTAGAGTCCAAGAACTTTACTTAGCTAGTTAGATAGTAGTATTATAGTAATAATAGTATTATCTTTATGACTGTGGATTTTTGGTTTAGACCGGGATTTATTTGGACACTCATAGTAGTACTTGTAGATTTTCTAAGTTTAACTTATAGTTTAGGAATATTAATTTTAACCTAAGGTTTGATTAATATGACTGATATTGAGGATAATATTTATTATACTATAAGGTTTAGATAAGAACCAATTAGATCATAGCACATGTTATGTATGGGTTTATTAATGATTAAGTATTTTGAGGATTTAATTTATTAAGGTAAAAGATTTGAATACCCTAAGGTCAGTCAGCAGCTTTGAAAACGTTAGAAGGCTTAGTCAAGGTTGTTTACTCAATTTAAATTAAGCTAAAAATGTGTAATTTCGTGTTTAAATAATCAGCGTATGCCGATATATCGCAGCTATAGGGGGCGATATATCGCAGCACGAAGATACGAAAAACACGAAACGTTGCATGATTTCCTCAGGCATACTGGCCCAGGCGATATATCGCCTACAGGGGGCGATATATCACCTCTCTCAGCATATTTTGAAAGTTTTCAAAAACGTTCTCCATTCAAACCTTCAACCTCTTGATAAGTCCAGCATATTTTTGAATGAGTCTTCAGCCTCTGCTGGACGATAATTCAAATATTTTTCACTTAAAAAGCCATTATTTTTATTCAAGTTAAATGAAGATCTCTTCATTCCTAAACTCTATAAATAGGACCTAGTACCCAGCCATTATTCATCTATTACTCTAAGTTTAGAGGCTGCAAGTTGCTAGGTTATAATATTGAGAGTGTAAACACTTGGGTTGGGAATCATAAGCTTGATCATCATAAGCTTATTAAACACTTGGGGAGTAAGGTTTTATATCATTTCGGTTCAAGGTTTAGATTGGTCTTATAAGCCTTCAAGGTATTTCCACACTCTAGTTCAATTGATATTGTTTTATTTAAGTTCTCATAGTCTTCTACTCAGCCTTCTAACCTTATTCTTTATTTTGGTTAGGAAATCCAAGAACTTGCACATAAGTTTTTGGTAAGTATTTTCTCAATGGTATAGTCCTTCCATTCTTTTCATCCATTTTCTTCAATTTACTCACCCTGTTATAAATGGTTTTTAGGAGTGTTCCAAAGTCCCAACTATGTCCTCATATCCCGGTATTTTGGTAAGGAAAATAGGATAGAATTTATATGTTATATGCTTTTATATGTTATCTTATGATTTTATGTTATGAAATATGTTATGTTAAGTTTGATTGTAGACTTGGGCATATGACCTATATGACTAACAAGCCCCAAATAGATTATGGGCATATGACTTGCTTAGCTAGCAAGACCCCACTAATCTATTGGGCATATGACTTGTTTAGTTTATGGGACCCCAAGTAATAATGGCCATTATAGTATGTATGTGACATAAGTGTTATAGTATGTTTTATGTTACCTTATGAATTTTATGTGTATGGTTATATGTTAGATTTTCCTTGCTGGGCATTAGGCTCACTCCTTTTTGTTTATATGTGCAGCAAAATAGTCTTAGTGGCGGGAAAGATTCTTGGAAGCTTGGGGAATGTGTATTGAGGCGGAATGGATTCAAGGAGTCGAGAGTTTCGGTTTCGAGGATGTAGTTTTTTGTTTTCTTATGGTTTTTATATGTATCTTTCCGCATTTTATTATGTAATCTCTTTTTAATTATCATTATGTCATGTTTTGATTTTAAAACAATGGGATCCCATATCCTAACTTCAATTTTATGTAAGTTTAACATTTCCTTTTTACAAGTTTTAATAATGTTATGATCTTTTCACTTGTAAGTTTTGTTAAGGATTAGTGTTTATGTATAGTTTTCGTTAATGGTCCAAAAGTCTAGAGTAGTTGGGTCATTACAACTTAGGACACGGCGAGTCACGTCTTTTTCCCAACCTTTCGTATGTATGCTGAGGGATTCCTTAAAGCCAAGAGTTGAACAACCGTCTCTGATGCTGTTTTATAATGTCACTAATAGCCTATCTTTATTGAAATACTAGTTTTAAGAATAGTTCAAAAGATTTCATAACTTTGTCTGAAAACATAACGGGACCTTATTGGAAATACATGTAGAGTTTGGATCCAATTTTCAAAACAAAAGAGAGTTTGATACAGTCTTAAAAATAACTAAAAATACATCCCACTGATAAATTAACATAAGAAACACTCTAAGGCACTACGGCTATCCAGATCGTTTCCTTGTTCATTGGCTCCTCGCAACATACATACATACTTATGGAAAACAGACTCAGCTCACCATGTGTTCCAAACAAGTCTATCTATTAAAAAGTAAGGGGGTGAGCTAAAATCCCAATAAGGAAGTACAAACAAGACATACAAGCATAAAGTAGCATATCCCATACATTCTTAACATACTTTTCTTATAGCAATCACTATCATCATAAGTCATAATCATAAACATGAGACTATTTGCGGCATAAGCATAATCGTACATCAAAAGATCGTAATCATAACCATAATATCATTTGCATCATGAGAATAAACATACAACGTATGGTCATAAGCAACATAGTCATAAGCATACAACATAAGATCATGGAACCGCTATTGTCGAGTGATCACATGTGACTCCCTTTTGGTCACTTCCATGGCACCCTTTTTGCCAGAATCTTAGGCACATTTGCCTTTAATAATGTTGCAGCACTAGGTTAAACAAACACAAACAAAGCCATACTTATCCATAACCAGAGTCCATTCAAAACAAAGCAGAAATATAGCTAACTTCCTTACCTTAGGTCCAAGCAAAATAAGAGCGGGAATACTTCGCAACAAGCCTAGAATAATAGTCAAAACACTTTTCTTAATATCATGTAAAACACACATGAACACGTCTAAACATATTCCAAGCGTGCATGGGCCATGCACTCGTGACATCTATCTCATAAAAAATTGCACCACTTTCTAGTTCTAGCATAACTCATACACAAAATCATGCTTGCATGTCACACATAACATCATGAAAAAAATAATGTCGATATACATATCAACCTTAAAGGTCTTTAGGAAAGGACCTTAGACTTATTGAATTAACATATAATTACGCATAAAAATGCATTTTCATGTAACTATTGGGAAAACATATTAAGGATCTTTATTTTCATGTAAATCGTATATTAAACATATTAATATAAGAAAACCTAGAACATGTTTCTAAAATTGAATTCATATAGAGATAATGATAAGAACACTTATATTATTGAGCAATGGAATGATTGAGTCCTTCCTTCAGTTTCTCTAACCCTTGTATCCTTTCTATCGCAGGGTATCACCAAGAAACTGAACCGTTCATTAATTTTCTTCACAGCCTTCCAAAGTATCCTTAGAATCACCTAGACAAGAGTGGGCAATTCTCAACAAATGTTATAGATACAATAAGAAGAATAATAGAAGAGAATATTGAGGCTTAGAAAAGGGCTTATGCTATAGAGAGAATCTAAAACCTTGAGCATCAATAATAGATCTTCTTATTTGCAGTCAGATAGTCCTTTTGTCATCTGTTTTCAACTCTCACTTAGCATTCATTTTATAGGCTCAATTAGGTTACTTAATTAATTAAAAAATAAATAAAATAATAGTCAATTATCAGTCCTAGGTTGAAATTTCCATGGGCCATAGGCCCATGAAATTTCCCTTTTAATTATAAACCCGTTGGACATAAAATCAAGCTGTGTTATTTTCTATTGATTAATTAATTAAATAATTTTTCAAATTCTTTATCAAATTAATTATTTATATTTGAACCTTTATTTAAACTTATTTGTTAATTTAGACACCAATTTATCTTAATTGATAAATCTGGCATAATTTTTCTTTTCTTCTCTAAATTACATAACTCTGTGAAACTATCCAAAATTGACCTGGTCAACTTTGATAATTCTATTTGATAATTAAATAAATTAATTGAGACTCTCTAGATGATTTTATCCAATGTACCATGGGGACCATGGAATTATGAAATCAAGCTCCAATAAGTTATTATAAATTTAACAAATAAATTTACTAACTTATTAATTCCTCGTGACTCCACTAAAGACTCGGAATTGCACTCTTGAATTCATAGAACGCTCTATAAGAAATATAGATACGTTATTAGTTATCCATTATTTCAACCATAATTGTCACTCAATCCTCTATAGATGGTCTACAATGAGATGAGGCTAAAAAATTGTTATACCACTCATTGTATTTTATCCTTAAAAACTTAGTTCCTTGTAAATGATATTTTAGTAAACTAAAATTAATTACTGAAATGAGATCTCTATCATTTAGCACATTGAACCAAAATAAAAGGAAACCATCGTTTCACTTATTCATCAGAAGCTATAGATGTTCATATCTATGATTAACACTCCCACTCAATTATACTATCAAGTTCCCATTGAGTTCCCAAGTATGGGCTAGTCCATAGGGTAAGCTAGTAACAAACAAGTCAAAGAACTCAAATAATACAATCAGTTAGAATACTAACCATTTAGAATTGAGATTGAGTTGACCTATGGTCAACTATATGATATTACTATAATAGATAATAATGATATGTTTACTTATCCTATCTACTATCAATATCGGTCAGTCCAATGTAACAAATACATTCGATCTTATTTACTTTGCTAATGTTCTGGAAAGAACATAACACTGCGATGTGTAAGTAGATCATATCGTAAATTGGCAAGTCAGTGTAATGTGCACTGACTAATCTTAGGACTAACTTATTTTTGAACATATAATCATATTAATATTCCACTGTGATTACATCACTATAAATATGATTAGCTATATTCTCGGGATTTAATAGAAGTTTATATTAAACAAATAATCATGAAAACAAAACATGTGACCAAATTGATTGACCAAGTCAAAAAATGGTTTATATTCTTTTATTGATAATAAAATGAAATTACAAAGAAATTGAGTTTTAATTAGGGCATAAAACCCCAACAGTAACACACATACGTGTGACCAATCTTGAAAACTATGCCAAAGTTTATGATTTCATACACTTATTTCTTAACAATTTTACAAAAAATCAGCAAGCATTATTAACACTTAACTAATTACCTATTAATTTTCCTAGCATGCTTGCTACTATTTTGACATCTTAAAACCATTTGAAATCATGCATGAAGAATTAATCCCAAAACTCCAAACAAAAACTCACAAACTAATCATGACCTAAATCAACAATAGGCAAAGGATACAAAACTTTAATCCAAACATATATACAAACTTGTTTAATATACATAATTTATTATTTAGAAAAAAATATTACCAAAATAATTAATGAAGTTCTAACATGTTTTCAAACCCAACTACAAAATAAGAAATAACATTTTTCTAAAAAATAAAAATGTAATTATTTTTAATTCTCTTTCTAAAACACCTAATTTTAAAATCATGACATTCATAATTATTCAAAATTTGTTCAAAATTCATAGTTATAAATACAATATCATAGGTCTTCTTAATGATATGAATGAACAAAATATATAAAATTAATTTTTTCATCTTTAGCATATATCATGAAATCATGACTTTTCATAGCATAATCTAAACTGATCAATGCTTTTAAAAATTACAAAATCCTAATCATACTCCTAGCCAAATCATAATGACAGGAATCAAAGTACAACATGCTCATAAAAATAAATAATAATATAATATAAATGACTAACCATTATTGGACCATTCTCAACCTAATTTGAAATAAAAAAATCTTTTCTACTTCTTCATTCATGTTCCCCATCTCCAAACACGTAATTCGATCAAATCTTCAATTTCATCAACATATAAATCAAATCTTCCCATCACACACACAAAAAATCATTAACAAATATTATCATTCATCCACAAACCCAGAAAACTTCAAAATATATACAATAACAAAACGAAACATCAGACTAAATGTAAAAAATTTAGGTTCAAACGTAGCAAATTTTTTTTTTTTTTTAAATTGTGGATTAGCAAACAATGGCTGAACATACTTCAAACCACTCACACATAAAAGGAAAAAAATTCAAAACGAGAATTTTGAAACCACTTAAGCTTCAGGAGAAGAATTTCGTGCGCACAATTGAATTTCGTCCCAAACGATTTTACCAAATCGAACTAGGGTTCTCAGTAAACCACGTAAATGATTGAGCATTGTAAATCAACTTCCTCTTCTAAAATTACGAACACATTATTTGTTTTTTTTTTAAATAGTAGGAAAATACAAACAATTATTATTATGCGTGACACACCCTACTCAATTATTGTTATTATTATAGTCATTTATGTGTGAACGTTTATAACTATATTTATTATTATTATTAAGATGATAAAATTAGTTATATTTTTAAGTAATTTTTAATGATTAATTAGTTAAGAAGTCACACCTCCTTGGGTAGGCATATAGATTATTATTATTCTTATTATTCTTATTATTTGTATAGTAGTTTATGTGTGAACGTTTGTAACTACATTTATTATTATTATTATTATTAATGTTTTCCTGGAAATTAGCATGATGACATGGCATGAGGACCTAACACGTCGCAGTCAAACAGTAGCCTAATTAATGATTATCTCGTATGAAAAGAACGCTCTAATCTATTACTTTATAAAAACGTCCCTCAACTCACATGTATTAGAAAAATAAAGCATGCAATTTGGGCCCAATATTTTGAAATAAAATTGTTGTGTCTTTATGGAGTATTTGGAAATAAAATAAAATAATAAGTCCCGCTGACGTAGTTTGAAACATAAACCATAACATAAGTTCTAAATTATTCTTGGCGCTCATCTTGATCGTTATTCGTTCATAAGACACCTCGCGTCACACATGCCTAGACATTGGAACCTGCCACATCACTGTGTGCGCCAAGGAGAAATCCTATTGCCTATCTGAAAGGGGGAAACTAAGGGGGTGAGCTAAAAGCCTGGTAAGGAAGTACAAACAAATGCAGTAATAATCAAGAAAACACAAGAAGACTAAATTCGTATCGTAAACTCATGGCAAAACATATCGTAACTATATCATATTCATACTCATATATCATAATCATAAGAATTCCTATTCATAATCATAATCATATTCACACATCATGTGATCATGACACTCCTATTGTCCATGTCACATCATGAGGTAACCAGCAAAAGCATAAAATGGTAAGACCTCCTCTATGAGATAAATAGGATCTCAAGTCCTCGAATAACCTCGATGTGTCCACCCTATGAGTTACTTCATATCCTTAGTAACTCATTTGTTGTGTCGCGTTTAGCACACTAACAACCTACTGCTTTTCATACAACAAACACAACTTATATCATAACATTGTAATTCGTACTTATCATAACACTTTAGCTTACCATAGCTCATACTTTCCTAACACCATAATTTTGGCAATCATATCTGTTGACCACGATTTCGGCCAACGACGAGTAGACGTCAAAACTACAATAAACCTTCAAGAGAAAAAACGACACTGATGATTTTTATAGTGATTCAGCCCCAATATGTTGGAAATAGCCTAATCCACTTAGAGTTATGATTTATGGATCTACCCTCAAGATCAGATGAACCTGTGTAAATTGAGTTTCTTCAGTGTAAATGAAAAGAATACAATATTTCTCTCAGAATACAAATACTCTCTTAGGAAAATCAGAATTCGAATCTCCTCAATGATTCCATGAGCTTTGCATTTATAGGCCCAAGATCGTACAAACCGAAATCCCTCATAATCGGGATATTTATATTACTCTCACAATATTTAATTAATAATAACATTTAAAATACAACAATATGTGCCTTATTTGGGATAATGCGAGAGATTCGCTTGCATAACGATGATCTATTTAGTCGGTCAACTTCACTCCTTGAAGAAAGATTGGTCGGCCAAAACACTCGACCGGTCGGCCAAAATAGCTGACTGGTCGGCCATGCACTCCACTAGTCAGCCAAAGCACTTTACTGATTGGCCATGCACTCCACCGGTCGGCCAAAGCACTTTACTGATCGGCCATACACTCCACCGGTTGGCCATGAACCTCACGGGTCGGCCAAACACCTAATAGGTCGGCCAAACACCTAACTAGTCGGCCGGAGCAGGTGACTGGTCAGTCAAAAATCTTTTCCAATCGAACATATCACTTCCAAGCTAGATAAGAAAATTTCATATCAATAATATCACCAGATTAATCTAAAAGATTTGACTTAGCCATTCCTTGCCACTTGTCACTTTTATTGCCACGTCATCATTTTCAAATTTTGGGGATAACAATATCAATGTATACTTTTCATAACATAATTCCTATAAATTCTAGCTAACTTCCTTACCTCAAGTCCAAGCAAAAATATTAAGTGCGGGGTACTTCACAAAGAGCCTAGAATCACAATCAAATGCTCGTCTTAAAATCATGTATAATTACACATGCCCAACATACATACCTCATGTGTTCATGGGTCATGCACACGTGGCACAAGTTACACCACAACTCTATTCATACAACAACGTCACATAAAATCATAACAGAATAATGTCAATCCTACTAAGTATTTCTCAATAATTTCAAATCAGGAACCATGAATTTGATTAAATAACATATATTTAAGCGTAAAAGTAAACTTGCATGTAACATGCATACGTGTGAGAGTTCTTAAAACTAGTGTTGAAGCTGATAGACGTGTTCGTTTTATTGCCACTTTCATAAATTTTTTAGCAAGAATTGGTTTACCAATTGTTAATATTATCATATTACCTTCTCAGGTCATGAGATTTTATTCTAAATTTTATTTCATAAAATTATTTATTTAATTAACACCTAAGTCGCATTTGTTTTAAAATAATAAAATCTCAATTATTATTTTTAATAAAGATACAATAGGACAACTTTCTATTCCTGACAAAATAATTAATTTAACATAATTAATATGCTTACTCTCTTTATCAATACTAAAGTGACAAAATAAATTAATAATTTAACCTTTGACAATTTAAGTTCTCAAAGTCACCACATTTTCTTCCAAGTTATAAATTTTAAAATAAGTTGGAAAAAAAACTAGATTCACATTCATTTATATATATTCCTTAGTCCTATTTTAATAAAATCTTTACTTATTTAATTATTTTACAAAATAAAATCTGCACTAATATAAATGAGAAAATACGTATTTAAAGTGTGGAAAATTGTATTTTTCAAGTATAAAATCTAAGACTTACAATATTTGAGCTTATACCTTATATTTTTAATTTAAAAGAAACTTTATTTCGAGAAACTGAAAATTCCAGCAACCATTTTTATTATATAAATTTTTAATAATCAAATTTATAAGCATAAATTTGTATAGTTTTCTTTCACAACTTTATAAAAAAAAAAAAAAAAAGCTGCATGCATTTGATTGAAGAAAATGCATTATTAAGGTGTAAAAAATCATCTTTTACTTACATTAGTTCTAAAATGTGCATCTTTTAAATTATTGACAAATTACCACAAACATAAACCAAAATTCAGCAAGCTTGAATTGACTTAAATATGCTCTTAATCATGTTTAACTACTAATATAGCATGCTTTTATTATTTTTATCCATCCCAAGATTCAATTAGCATGCACCAATAAGGTGACCATGATTAAAACAATAATTTTGAAAAAACAATGCCTAGGCCGAACGCACTACTAAAATAACACACAACATACACGACTAAATCATGCTTCCCTTATATGATAAAATACATGAAATAATCATGCTTATAAGTGAGCAAATAAACAAAAAAATAAAAAGAAACCCTAAGTCTAGAACAAGACATATGGCCAAACCCAATGACACCTTAACGTGAAAATATCACAAACTATAATGTGCTCATAATCCAATGGTTTTAAAAATAAACATCAAGAAACAAACACAACTTGTGTAAATCCTAAAATTGGCATATTTTACAGAAATATCTTTTTTATTAAAAGATCAATTTTTTGTTTCCCTTTATTGTGTTTTTCGGAATTAACTTTCCATTTCTTGTGATTTGTAGAATATTTACATTCCTTATTTAACTTTATTTGATTATAAAGGGAAGTAATATCTTGCAAATATTCAGTAATTACTCAAAATCATTGCTGGAATATTTGACATTATATTTTCGTGCAACTCAAGATTTTAAATTCAGGAAACTGTATCTATACTTAAAGTGGGTTTCTATACTTAGAAAAACAAGCCATCTTTATTTTCTAAGTCTGTTTCTAATCATCCTATATGACTTAATTCTGAGGCTCGAAACTTATCTTTGTTCCAAACCTAACCATATTGAGGGAGGGCTGGGATCAGTAAAATCGTTCCCACTACTAAGGCCCCCTAACTCTCAATAAGGAAACTTGGTTCATTGATTTGTATCCACCCTCACCAAACTTAGTCATTGTTCATTTTATTTAGTATTTATTATGATTGCAAAAATAAAATCAAACTCATACATGATAATAAAATAACATGATATTTATTTGGAAAAACATTTTTCACTTATTACAATCATAAAATAAAGAAAGAAATAAAACAAACAATGAAAACTACTATTCTAAAAATCAGGATCTTCCACATCCGATCCTTCATCTAACATATCGTCATCTATCTCCTCATAATCATCATTGTCATGTGCATCAAAATGTCCTCTAGGAAGGTTTGTGAAAATCCTATGTTTTTGCTCATTTGAAAACTGAAATTCGGATTTTGCAGTGAACCTAACTAAGAGGAAGTAATATCTCATCGCTAATGGCAGTTCATCCTCATCATTCATGGTTTCCCATATTTCTTCTAAGGCTGCTATTACAGGATGGAAATCTTTAAATAGCCTAATTATTAATACATATTGTTCCGTTGATCTCAACATTATTTGCTTAGACTCTTGAAGGTGACCTATCTCTCTGTGGAACAAGAGCAATCTTCGAGTGATTCTTTCTAGTGCTTCTACGGTGTTTCTTAGCTCCCTTATTCTTTTTAAAGCCTTAATGGCTCGGATATCTTGATAGGTTAGAGCTCCGTTCATACTTAACTGAAAACATAAACACTAAAGTTGTTAGCTATCCACATAAGCAAAATAACTTATAACTTAAATACTTACTTGGCGGTCAGATTCAGAGCTTTGAGTGTGTGTATCGAGGAGAACTTCATGCAAAGGAACCGTTGCTCTGATACCAACTGTAATGACCCAACTACTCTAGACTTTTGGACCATTAACGAAAACTATACATACTAATCCTTAATAAAACTTACAAGTGAAAATACCATAACTTTATTAAGAAACATGTAAAAATAAGAGTTAAACTTACATAAAATATCAAGTAGGATATGGGATCCCATTGTTTTAAAAACAAAACTAAACATAATTTAAATAAAAAGGGATTACATAACAAGTGCGGAAAAATACATGTAAAAACCATAAAAACAAAACTACACCCTCGAAAATCGAACTCTCGACTCCTTGAATCCATTCACCACCGATACACATTCCCCAAGTATCCACGAACCTTACCGCCACTAAAGCTATATTCCTGCACATACAAACAAAAAGGAATGAGCCTAATGCCCAGCAAGGAAAATCTAACACATAGTTCATATACATATATTTCATAAGAAACATAAAGACATAACATAACACTTATATCATACACATACTATAATGTCCATTATTACTTGGGGTCCCATAGACTAAAAAATTCATATGCCAATTAGATTAGTGGGGTCCTACTAGCTAAGCAGGTCATATGCCCATAATCCATTTGGGGCTTGTTAGTCATATGGGTCATATGCCCAAGCCTACATACATACATAACATAACACATTTCATAACATAAAAACATAAGATAACATATAAAACATATAACATATGAATTCTATCCTATTTTCCTTACCAAAATTACCGGGATAAGAGGACAGAGTTGGGACTTTGGAACACTCCTAAGAACCATTTGAAAAAGAGTGAGTATAGTGAAGAAGATAAATGAAAGGAATGGAAGGACTAAACCATTGAGAAAATACTTACCAAAAACTTATGTGCAAGTTCTTAGATTTCCTAACCAAAATAAAGATTAAGGTTAGAAGGCTGAGTAGAAGACTATGAGAAAGAAAATAATATAATACCAATGAACTAGAGTGTGGAAATACCTTGAAGACTTGTAAGACCAATCTAAACCTTGAACCGAAATGCTATAAAATCTTACTTCCCAAGTGTTTGATAAGCTTATGATGATCAAGCTTATGATTCCCAACCCAAGTGTTTACACTCTCACACTCACCTAGCAACTTCCAGCCTCTGTACTTAGAGTAAAAGATGAATAATGGATGGGTACTAGGTCCTATTTATAGAGTTTAGGAATGAAAGGATCTTAATTTAACTTGAATAAAAAGAATGGCTTTTTAAGTGAAAATAATTTGAATTATCGTTCAGCAGAGGCTGAAGACTCGTTCAGAAAGGTGCTGGACTTATCAAGAGGTTGAAGGTTTGAATGGGAAACGATTTTGAAAACATTCAAAATATGCTGAAGGAGGCGATATATCGCCCCCTATAGGCGATATATCGCCTGGACCATTATGCCCGAGGCAAACGTGCATCGTTTCGTGTTTTCCGTATCAACGTGCTGTGTTATATCGCCCCCTATAGCTGCGATATATCGGCATACGCTGATTATTTAAACATGAAATTACACATTTTTAGCTTAATTCAAATTGAGTAAACAACCCTGACTAAGCCCTCCAACGTTTTCAAAGCTGCTGACTGACCTTAGAGTATTCAAATTTTACCCTTAATAAATTTAATCCTCAAAATACTTAATCATTAATAACCCATACATAACATGTGCTAAAATCCCATTGGTTCTTATCTAAACCTTATAGTATAATAAATATTATCCTCAATATCAGTCATATTAATCAAACCTTAGGTTAAAATTAATATTCTTAAACTATAGGTTAAACTTAGAAAATCTACAAGTACTACTATGAGTGTCCAAATAAATCCCGGTCTGAACCAAAAATCCACAGTCATAAAGATAATACTATAATTACTATAATACTACTATCTAACTAGCTAAGTAAAGTTCTTGGACTCTACAGAAACAATCTGGTCTCCTAGCGTAGTAAAAAACAAAACTCCATCTCCTTGTCAACAGCCGAAGCTGAGTACATTGCTGCTGGAAGCTGTTGTACTCAATTTTTGTGGATGAAACAAATGTTGGCAGACTATGGGTTTGATATTAAAACTTTAACCATTTTTTGTGATAATACAAGTGCTATTAATATCTCCAAAAATCCTGTTCAACACTCTCGCACCAGACATATTGACATTCGTCGTCATTTTATTAGGGAACTTGTTGAAAACAAAACACTAATTTTAGAATATGTTGAGACTAATAAACAAATTGCAGATATTTTTACTAAAGCTTTAGACACGGTCAGATTCGATTCCCTCAAGAAATCCTTGGGGTTTTTTTTTTCTTTGAAATTGCCAATAAATTGATTATCTTGCCTTGCATATGTGTTTGTGTAAATCTCTTGTCCTGTTTGGAAGAAATTTGACGGGCATATTTTTTGTATTTTAGAAAATGAACATTATAAGTCTTATACTTTGTTTGGAATAAAAAACCATATTTGAAAAATTATAAACCATCCAATTAATATTTGATCAAATCATTATGTTTGTTTGAGCATTCCTTAATCCAGTTTCTTTTTCAGGCTCCATTTTGGAAAAGAGCTACCTATATTGATGTGTGAAAGCCAACACTGAGTAAGTTGGTACCAGGTAATTAGCAATTATATTGGAGGATACTCTACCAGTGTAAAGGGTTACCATCAGTATAAGAGTTATAGCCTCCATTATGGTTACAATTTGAAAAGGCCACAATTGCCAAATATGGGCAATGACCCTAGCTTCAAAAGGCCAAAAAGAAACGCCAAATTGATTACACATGCACACATATATGCCTGTTGACTAGACTGTGTACGATGGTTGTAAGACTCATACATATAATGAATTGATTCAAATATGTTTTGTGATTGGTATATTTTTCGAATTATGGTTACTTAGTATTTGAATTATAACTCATTTATCTAATTTGTGAAAAATATGGTTATCTTGTTTCTTATGAACAGAACTTGACATTTACATGGACACATATGATATGACAATTTACATTCTATTTTCAGCAATTTAAAAAAAAAATAATGATAAAATAAAATCTGTTATGGACCGTGTACTTAAAAAAAAAAGTGTTTGAAAAATTAATTGATGCAATTTATTTGTTTTATCTCAATATATTCTAAAATATTAAAAAAATTTCCAATTTTGAGGTATGAAAGAATTTGTTTTAAAAAGGGAGATATTTTGGCATTTATCAAATAAAATTCAGTTACCCATTTTTGAACTTGCCTCATTTGTGCACAGAATACTCTATATATTCGGATTCACTTTGGTTGTTGCATACTCAGTGTTTTCTTGTTTGTCTCTCTCACTTATAACCAAAGTGTTTAGAATTTTTGTTCTTTGTGTATTTCACTTGTTTCATTCTTCGCAGCCATGAAGACCCGAGGTCTTGGTTCATCTTCCAAATCGGTGAAGTCTCAAAGGAGACAGTACCTGAGTCAGTTCCCACTGCCACTCCTCCCGTCCCAACATCAATCACAGCTGCCTCGCCTCCTATAGGGCGTCGACCTAAAACTACAGCAAGAAGGAAGGTTCTTGCTCTTCCGGGTCCAATGGAATCTACCTTGATTGGGGCTTCAAGTAAAGTAGTTTCCTTTCCCAAGCTCGATGCCCAGCCAAACCAAGCCTCGGCGGTTCCACTCGCCTCTTAAAAGGCAAACCTGCCATGACTACAAGTCATTCCCAATCCATCTCCACTGAGGTTGTGTCCGATCCATCTGATCTCCTGATGTTTTGACCCCCAAGGTAAAGGGCAAGCGCAAGACCAAAACTACTAGAACAAAGAAAGGAAAGAAGGCCAAAGTGGCTCCAATAAAAGGTACCAGCTCCATCTCTGATTCATCTCCTTTATCCTGATTTAAATTGAAGGCAAAAATCAACCCACCTCCTTACAACTCGTCGGAGGATGTTTCTCTTGAAACGGAAGACTCTCTGCCTGAGTTGGACCCTTCCTTGACCGAGCCAAATCCTGATGTTCCTCTTGATGATTTGGTGGAGGAGACTGAATCTGAAGAAGACCCATCAGAAGTTTCTCCTATTGCATCAGACCAAAAGGGCACCACACCATTGGCATTTCTAGAATTGTCTTCCAAACTCCCTAAACAAAAAGGTGCACCTCAGGTTCTTTCAAAGCTCATTCTCTTACTTTCTTTTTTAATGATAATGAGAAAAACATGAAATTTTATGAGCATAGCCACTTTATTAGTGAACATAATTTCCTTTTTGCTCCTCATTGTGTTTTTGGGGTCTTACTTACTTTAGAGGAAAGGGGTTAGTTGTGATCTTTGTCTGGGTATGATGGGTTTGTGCCTCAGGTTGTTAAGGAATTTTATGCAAATTTGAACGATAAGTTATTAGACCAGTCTTCTTTTATGTTTCATAAAGTGTATGTTAGGGGACATTGGTATAAGTTTAGTTCTACTGAAATTGCTAAAGCCTTCAATCTCATCCCTGCTTAGATTGATGATTCTATTGAGTTTGCAAAGGATCAAGTCTTGTTTGAGTTGGTTGGTTAAGCTATGGTGTGGGAACCAAGCATCTCTCTACGAGTCACGGATCTCACTCATTATTATGGTGCCCTTTTCAAATTTGAATGTTTAATTGGATGCCTACCACTCATTCCTCGACCATCACTCAAGAGATGGCTTTTCTGTTGTTCAAAATTGGGACTGGAGTCATCCTTGATCTTGCTGCTGTTATTTTTGATCAAATCATGTCCTTGACTGGTGCCAAACGTAAAGGTCAACACTTGATGTTTCCGCAAGTCATTTACAAACTTTTGGATTCTCAGCGTCCTTTGAAGAAGCCCCACAAGACCTTGACTTCTCCTTTGGTTGGTCCAACCTACATTGTCAAAGATGACCATGCTTCGCCCACAGCTCGAAAGGTCAAAGGCATTAATCTGGCTGGTTCTTGGTCTAGCAATGTTATGACTAACACTCCTGCTATCCTGACTGATCTCGCTTCTGTCCAGACAGGAATTACAAGTCTCTTTGACTGGTTCACTCTCATGGAGGATACTCAGCGCCAAATTCTTGTTGCATTGGCCATTATCAATGCATCCACCACTCCTGCTCCATGATGGTGACCGTTCCTTTTGCTTTATTTTTGTTTGCATGTAAAAGAACACTAGCTGTGTCTTTCTTTTGGTTTCGTTTCCTTTGTTCTTTGGCATTTTCTTAGACAATGAGGGGGAGAGAGAGTAACTCTATTTTTGGTACTTTGATTATGTTGTTTGACCTACTGCTTCTCATTGGTTTTTGTTAACTGTTTTATCTTGTGCTATGGTTATTTTTTGCAGGGGGAGTCATTTTGCGACTCTTGTGATTTTAAGCACTTACGTGTGTTTTGCAGGGATCTTTTAAAAATAGATATGCTTTGTCTATAAAATTGCCAAAGGGGGAGATTGTATATCCCAAAATTGGCATATTTTACAGAAATATCTTTTTTATTAAGATCAATTTTTTGTTTCCCTTTATTGTGTTTTTCGGAATTAACTTTCCCTTTCTTGTGATTTGTGGAATATTTACATTTCTTATTTAAATTTTTTTGATTATAAAGTCATGTAATATCTTGCAAATATTCAGTAATTACTCAAAATCATTGCTAGAATATTTGACATTATATTTTCGTACAGCTCAAGATTTTAAATTCAGGAAACTGTATCTTTAATATCATTAATTATTATTTATATCTTGAGCATGTTTTCGATCCGACAAAGCTCTGAGCTGTCCCCACAAAAATCGTATCTATCGGATCAGCATCTTCTACAAAAGGCAATTCTTCATCAATCAAGAATATCTTCAATTATTCTTTCCTTTATTAGGAGATTCTTTCTCAGCCTTTATGAGCACGAAAAAGGACTCTATAAATAGGGCTCTAAAGGCACTGAGAAAAATGAACTCTTAGATGCATAATTTGTGAGTATATTGTAATATTTGTGAGAGTTCCTTCTTTGTATTCAAGGTCATTGTATTCACGTGATCTTGTAGAAATATGAGTGTTTAGTTTTTTGTGGTGAGTTTATACCACGTTCATGAGTGAATACACATTGTAATTTGAACACAACTTTTATAAGTCTTCGGGAGAGGATTTTTACAAGCCTTGTGTCGAGAGGATGCAAGCACTCGCTGGCCATTGAAGGGAGTTCAAGTGGTTGAGCGTTTCAATCAAGATCAAATTAGTGAAGAGAAGTACAACAAAGTTGCGGCAAATTTCAAGAGGGCGTCTTGTTTTGTTTAAGTCAATATTTTGTACTTGTGCTTCTTTATTAACTTGTGTTATTCTCTAGGCGTGGCCCCAAGGAGTAAGTTATCCGAAAGGGTTTCTGAACCTTGTAAAAATTTGTTGTGTTCTTTATTGTTTTGCACTGTCTTTTTATTGTGTTCAGTTTCTGTCGTGACAAGTTCGGATTCTATCCCGGCAGAATTGCAATCTGTTTAAACAGTTAATTACCATTTGCACTTTAATTAATTCACATGGTTTAATTAATTTGGTAATTACTTGATGATAGGCTTTGAAAAATCGTAAAAAGTTATTTTTAAACACAAGTTATACACTTTTTGGCATTGTGATGCAAATTTGGAAAATTTTGGCCAGCATGTACTGCCCAGATTATTTTGGCATTTGAATGGGTTCTCCTAATATAAATGCAATGAAATTTGGTAAGGCATTAGGTTAAACATGGATAAGAGTCACTGCAAAATTTTAGCGGAAAATGTGTTAAGGCATAAGAGATATGATTTTTTAAAGTTTTCCTTAGAATCTGGAAACAAAACTTCTTGGCAGCAAGCACTGCCCGGATTGCTTTAATCATTTTGATTAGTTATACTTCTCCAAAAATTATGAAATTTTTAATTAAGATAATATAGATATTTACAAAGGTTCCTGTAAAATTTTATAAAGAACTGCACTATGTTATAAGAGAAATAAACTTCCAACGCACCTTAAAATCTGAGAAAAACTTCTGAGCAGCAGACACTGTCCAAATTTCTTTAAATATTTGAATGGGTTTTCCCATCCCAAAAATTATGAAATTTTGAGGAGAATTAGATAATTTGTGTATAAGGATCCCTGTAAAATTTTATAGAAAAATGTGTCAGGGTTTAAGAGAAAATATTTTTCTAAGTTTGCCCTAAAATCTTAAAAGTAGTAATTTCAAACCTTAAGAGGTTAGTTCTCTTAACCTAAAACAAGTTTTGACGCGATGCTTTTACCTAGTTCCCATACTTATGACACAGAATACGTGAACGATAGTTTAAGGATTTTGGTTAAAAAAAATCAATTGAGGGCAAAAGCTTAAAAACATGACTTTATTACTTTAAAACTTACAATGACATTAAAGTTTTGCAAATGAGAAGAAATAATCATTTGCAAAGATAACTAATGATTTGGGGATTTAACCAATCCCAAATAAGCTTGAGTTAATTTAAAAGTTAATTTTTACCATTTTATAAGTTAATGGTCCAATTGCCCTTGTTTTAAAAAATAACATAAAAAGAGATCCTACGTTGTTGATAAAAATGGTAAAAATGGGAGTTTGAATTTTGTATAACCTTTAAGAGAACGGGATAACATTGTCAGATATTATTTGTAAAGGGTCAAAAACCGGTATTTTGGTAAATGATAGAAAACGATAAACTTTCGTAAGAGGACGACAAGTTGGTATTTTTCTAAAGTTATGAGTTGAGTAGAACTCATTTTTCCTAAAACCAAAGTACGAGTTATCCAATAAGAGGATTCTTTAGTTAAAGAATATTAAGATGCAAGGCACTGAGAACATATTGTGGTGAGACCGATTTTCTCATGATATTGTAAAGACTGAAATGAAAGTCAGCCTTATACACTGTACCGTGTATAAGAGGCTATAGTATAAAGTCTCTAAGAGAACTCTATAAGAGTATGCCATAGTTTAATCCAAGTACACTATATTAATTACAGTTACCACAAAAGGGAAAACAAATAGCGGTGTTAAAGATCCAGATGGGAACTAATGACTCAAAGTAAGTTAGCCTTTATCTTTCATGGCTACAACATGAATATACTAGTGTGTATTTGTAGTAGTATATTACAATAGTTTTGTTTGGGTCGTTAAGATCAAGGTATGCTTAATGCCTACCTTTGCAATGCTTATGCATTCTGCAGCGTAATGCTAAGTGAGTTTGGGTTGGAGCCAGAACCTAATTGTAATAATGTCCGAGTTGGCTCTACAACATGGTGAAATTATAGTTTGGGTTCGAGCCAGGACATGGTAAAATATAGTTTGGGTCAGAGCCATGACATGGTGAAATTATAGTCCAGGTTGGAGCCAAGACATGGTGAAATTATAGTCCGGGTCGGAGTTAGGACATGGTGAAAATATTTTATTTTGTTTTGGCTATTGTTTGAGAATTGTATGATAGGGTTGGAACTTATTTAATACCCTAATGATCGGTAACGATAACTACCTTAGGTCAACCCGTTGCTGGGTTTACTATACTTGTGTGTAAGGCTATTCTTACTAAGCATTTTCGCTTTCCTAGTTGTTTCATGTTGTAGGTAAGTGCAAAAGCAAAGTGGAGCAGTGAGCATCGGAGTCTACTTATGGATATGTACATGTGGCCTGACTTGGGGAGGTTTTTGATGGATCACCATTTTGAAAAGGAAAAGCTAGACGTTTGTTATTTCTTTTAGGATAATTGTTTTGTTATAACTATGTGAAAGAGTAGTTGTATTTTTGTTTACTAAACTAAAAGTGTGCGCACATGATCTTTTTAAAAGTTTTTTATATGGATTTTCGGTACAATGAGTTAAAAGTAAAAAGTTTAAATTTCTTCAAGATTTTGGTCTTATATGTATTGAGGGTTGTTACACTAACCATATAGGAAGCAAGTGAACTAGATTCAGATTATTGATGTGGACAGACATCTTAGTAAATGTGTTGTTTATAATAGAGATTATACATGTGTAATGACCAAACTACTCTAGACTTTTGGACCATTAACGAAAACTAAACATACTAATCCTTAATAAAACTTACATTGTGAAAATACCATAACTTTATTAGGAAACTTGTAAAAAATAAGAATTACTTACATAAAATACCAAGTAGGATATGGGATCCCATTGTGTTAAAAACAAAACATAATTTAAAATAGAAAGGAGTTACATAGCAAATGCGGAAAAATACATGTAAAACCATAAAACAAGACTACATCCTCGAAAATCGAACTCTCGACTCCTTGAATCCATTCACCACCGATACACATTCCCCAAGCATCCACGAACCTTACCGCCACTAAAGCTATATTCCTGCACATCCAAACAAAAAGGAATGAGCCTAATGCCCAGCAAGGAAAATCTAACACATAGTTCATATCCATATATTTCATAAGAAACATAAAGACATAACATAACACTTTATCATACACATACTATAATGGCCATTATTACTTGGGGTCCTGTAGAGTCCAAGAACTTACTGAGCTAAATGTTTATTAGTATTATAGTATGTTTAGTGTTATCTTTGTTACTATGGATTTTTGGTTCAGACCGGGAATTATTTGGACACTCATAGTAGTACTTATAGATTTTCTAAGTTTAACCTATAGTTTAAGAATATTAAGTATAACCTAAGGTTTGATTAATGTGACTGATATTAAGGATTATATTTACTATATTATAAGGTTTAGACATCAACCAATAGGATTTTAAGCACATGTTATGAATGGTAATTAAGGATTAAGTATTTTGGAGGATTAAATATAATAAGGAGTAAAGTTTGAAAGTTATAGGGTCAGTCAGCAGCTTTGAGTACGTTGAGAGCTTAGTCAAGGCTGTTTACTCCATTCAAACTTAGCTAAAACTGTGTAATTTCGTGTTTAAATATTCAGCGTGTGCCGATATATCGCAGCTATAGGGGGCGATATATCGCAGCACGTAAATACGGAAAACACGAAACGATGCACGGTCGCCTCGGGCATACTGGCCCAGGCGATATATCGCCTACAGGGGGCGATATATCGCCTCCTCCAACATGTTTTCAAATACTTTTGAATTCTTTTCCTTTCAGCCATTCAA
The DNA here is from genome assembly GCF_963169125.1 of Humulus lupulus. Taxonomy (NCBI): domain Eukaryota; kingdom Viridiplantae; phylum Streptophyta; class Magnoliopsida; order Rosales; family Cannabaceae; genus Humulus; species Humulus lupulus. The sequence continues at coordinate 54,181,413 of NC_084795.1, read as the reverse complement.
ACTCCTCCATAAGTCCAGCATCTTCTGAACGAGTCTTCAGCCTCTGCTGAACGATTATTCAAATGATTTTCACCTAAAAAGCCATTATTTTTATTCAAGTAAAATCAAGATATTTTCATTCCCAAACTCTATAAATAGGACCTAGTACCCAGCCATTATTCACCATTTGCTCTAAGTTCAGAAGCTGCTAGTGTTAAGTGAGTGTGAGAGTGTAAACACTTGGTTTGGGGAAAAATTATAAGCTTAAACATTATAATCTTATCAAACACTTTGGGAAGTGAGTTCTATAGTATTTCGGTGGAGGTTAGATTGATCTTGCAAATCTTTGAGGTAACCAAAACTCTAGTTTCTTTCTGTATTATGTTTCCTTTCTCTTAGTCTTCTACTCAATTTCCTAACCTCATTCTTATTTTGGTTAGGGAATCCAAGTTCTTAAGCACTTAAGTTGTGGTAAGCATATTTTCTTTTAATGGTTTAGTCTTTCCATCTCTTTCATTTCATCTCCTTTCTTTAGACTCAGTCTTTCTTATGGTTTTAGGAGTGTTCCAAAAAGTCCCAACTCAGTCCATTTTATCTCGGTAACTTTGGTAAGGAAAATAGGCTAGAATCTATATGTTTATGTTTATGCTATTTTATGTGTTATGTTTTCATATGTTGTGAATATGTTATTGATGTGTATGTTGTAGGCTTGGGCTTATGCCCTATTTGACTAACAAGACCCCAAAAAGATTGTGGGCATATGCCTATTTAGCTGGTAGGACCCCACTAATCTCATGGGCATAAGCTTGTTTAGTCTATGGGACCCCAAGTAATAATGGCCATTATAATAAGTGAATTATGTGTTATGATATGTCTTTACGTTATTATGAAATTATGTTTATGTTTATGACTATGTGTTAGATTTTTCCTTGCTGGGCATTAGGCTCATTCCTTTTTGTTTTATGTGCAGGAAAATAAGCTTTAGAGGCGGTAAGATTCGTGATGCTTGGAGGATGTGTATCGATGGTGAATGGAGTCAAGGGGCCGAGCGTTATTCGATTCGAGGATGTAGTCTCCTTTTAAATTTTTATGATTTTATGTGTATTTTCCGCACCAAATATGTAATGTCTTTTATTTTTAAATCATCTTTTGTTTTAAAAACAATGGGATCCCATAATCCTTCTTAGTATTCTGTTTGTTTGTAAATAACTCTCATTTTGAAAGTTACTCAATAAATTATGGTATTTTCGTAAAAATGTAAGTTTTATGTATAGTTTCGTTAATGGTCCAAATAGTCTAGAGTAGTGGGTCATTACAGGTCCCATAGACTTAACAAGTCATATGCCCATGAGATTAGTGGGGTCCTACTAGCTAAGCAGGTCATATGCCCATAATCTATTTGGGGTCTTGTTAACCATATGGGTCATATGCCCAAGCCTACAACATACATATCATAACACTTATCATAACATAAGAAACTTAAGATAACATATAAAACATATAACATATGAATTTCTATCCTATTTTCCTTACCAATGTTACCGCGATATGAGGACAGAGTTGGGACTTTTGGAACACTCCTAAAACCATATATAACAGGGTGAGTAGATTTGAAGAAAAAGTAATGAAAAGAATGGAAGGAATGGAATGACTAAACCTTTGAGAAACATACTTACCAAAAACTTATGTGTAAGTTCTTAGATTTCCTAACCAAAATAAGAATAAGGTTAGAAGACTGAGTAGAAGACTATGAGAAGGAAAATAACATAAAACCAATGAACTAGAGTTTTGGGTTACCTTGAAGACTTGTAAGATCAATCTACACCTCAAACCGAAATACTATAAAACCTTACTTCCCAAAGTGTTTGATAAGCTTATGGTGATCAAGCTTATGATTTCCCCACCCAAGTGTTTAACTCTCACACTCTCCTAGCACTTGCAGCCTCTGAACTTAGAGTAAAAGGTGAATAATGGCTGGGTACTAGGTCCTATTTATAGAGTTTAGGAATGAAAGGATCTTAATTTTACTTGAATAAAAATAATAGCTTTTTAGGTGAAAATAATTTGAATAATCATTTAGCAGAGGCTGAAGACTTGTTCCAAAAGATGCTGGACTTATCAAGAGGTTGAATGGCTGAATGGAAAACAAATTCAAAATGTTTCAAAATATGCTGAAGGAGGCGATATATCGCCCCCTGTAGGCGATATATCGCCTGGGCCAGTATGCCCGAGGCAGTCGTGCATCGTTTCGTGTTTTCCGTATCTACGTGCTGCGATATATCGGCTCCTATAGCTGCAATATATCGGCATACGCTGATTATTTAAACAAGAAATTACACATTTTTAGCTAAGTTTGAATGGAGTAAACAGCCTTGACTAAGCCCTTTAACGTATTCAAAGCTGCTGACTGACCTTAGAGCATTCAAACTTTACCCTTATTAAATTTAATCCTCAAAATACTTAATCCTTAATCACCCATACATAACATGTGCTTAAAATCCTATTGATTCTTATCTAAACCTTATAGTATAATAAATATTATCCTTAATATCAGTCATATTAATCAAACCTTAGGTTAAAATTAATATTCTTAAACTATAGGTTAAACTTAGAAAATCTACAAGTACTACTATGAGTGTCCAAATAATTCCCAATCTGAACCAAAAATCCACAGTCATAAAGATAATACTATTAATACTATAATACTACTATCTAACTAGCTAAGTAAAGTTCTTGGACTCTACAATATGATAGGACCAATAAGAATTAATTATCTTTATATACTTGCCATTTGACATAAAGATTTGATTCTTATCATAACAGATGATTATTTGTAGATTAGTCCAAATCCTGAGTATTCATTAACTCATGTTTGTGTTTATTGGATCTTTATATTCACTCGTTAAGGTTTCTTAGTATGATGAGGCTAATGAGTTTTGTTTTGGAGATTCAATATCATTAATGGCTAGGAACATGAATTACAATAAATGGAATCTATATTTTCCTAACGCGTCGAATATTGGTTCCCTTAAGGGTTAATTTTGAAAATGAATAGTTATTGAGCCTAAATGTATAATTTGATTATAGATTAATTATTCGCTTGTGAATTAATGGTACTTAAGGATCAAGAGGTAATTAGAATGGTAAAACGGTAATCTTGACCAGCTCTAATTAATGAACAAATAAATAGAGGGAAAAACTACATTTATTGATTATATCAATGGACTACAATAGAAAACTCTGTAAATATAATTCTATAAATACTTAGAGTGAAATTCCATATTTATAGTGGAGTAATCATGGAATTAATAAATAATATTATTGGATTAAAGAGTTTAATTAATAATCTAGTTTATTGTAGCTTCGTATTGTAGGTCAATTGTAACATCCTCCTAATCAAGGACCGTTACTCTTTGTACGTTGAATTGTGTCAGACTTGCTAACAAAGTCATTTGGTTTAAAATGTGAAACTAAGGTTAATGTCAAGGGTTAGGGTTAAAATTTTTGGTTAAATGAACCGTTGACTTTTATATAAAAAGTTTCATACAAACATGGGATCCAAAATATTATAACCAAACCTTTTCAAAAAATGCATATTCTTAAAAAACTACATTCAGTGGGCCTAAGCGGCAAAAACAGGGCTATAACCCTAGTTCCTCAGAGATATCCCTGGCCGTGGTGGTCGAGCAGTCGCATATGTACACGCCGCCACTTAAGCTCTCCAACTCATGGCTGGTCAAGCTTTCCATTTCCCTTACCTGCACAACAAAGCACCCGTGAGCCAAGGCTCAGCAAGAAAACTCAACATTTGCATAAACAAAGAAAATAAACTTCTAGATACCCATCTAACATGGCCATCGATATCAATCTACAAAGATCATCATTCAGTTACAAACAAGTGGTCATTGTTCTAATTTGGGGCTGTTGCCCTAAACAATTGACCATAGAGTCAATCCCGGGGCCCTATGCCCAAGCTACGTGACCATAGAATCACCTGGGGCGTTTTCCGTTAGCCTTGAGTAACTAGCCGTAGAGCTAGTCCAGCGTAACTGGTGCTTTAATATTTCATTGACCATAGGGTTGGCCAACATAATAATACGTTGCTGGTTCAAGCCTAAGCCTTTCGGCCAATGCGCAACACGCTATTGCCGTCCTTGACTAATGAGTCAAGCCCTGATCCAGGAATACATACCATAATATAGAAACTGATATGGATGGGAATATCCCAAAAAATAAACACGCATGCATGTTAATCACATAACACCATCGAATAATCATTCTCACAAGCTAATCATACCTATTTAACGGGGCCTCAGGCCCTAACCACGGAATTCACGCAACAGCCATAAAGCACTTAAGTAGATATCAAACAACATGTCAAGCAAAGGCTTAAATATAAATGTCCTCGGGGCCAAATCCCTAGTCAAGATAATTGATAACAGTCAGGCCAAGCCCTAATCACATATAACATGTATTGGGTGCAGTTTTCTTACCTCATGTTCGAGTAAGTGTAAATAAGAAAGACCCTCGAGCACGATCCTAGTTTCAAGCCCCTAGCGATAACCTAGTCACAACCATAATAGAGGATTCCATCAATAACGAGCAAATGAAGGCTTTCAGACCGAGTCCTAGCCTCCGAGGCCTCGAGTTCCACTAAACTGAGTAGTGGAATCGATCCCGAGCCCTAAGGAAAATGTTCCCTTATTTAAAAAGCTTCCAAAGGCCAAAAATGCCTAGGTGAGCTGCGACCTGGCTCTGAGGGTTGCGACACGCCTGTAGAGTCCCAGAATTTTATTTATCTAGTTAGATAGTAGTAGTAGTAGTAGTAATAGCTAGTAGTAGTAATAGTATGTTCATTACTCTAGATTTTGGTTCAAGTCGGGACTTAGTTGAACACTCGTAGCAACACTTATAGATTTTATAAGTTTAACCTATAGTTTAAGAATATTAATTATAACATAAGGTTTGATTAATATTGCTGGTCCTTGATATATAATTTATTATAACCTAAGGTGTAACGACCCAAATTTGCTAATAAGGTTTAAGGGCCTTGATTAGTGTACCTAGAAGGCATAATGGGAATGATGTGTGACTTTAATGAGTGAAATGCATGATTAATGATTTAAAGAATATTATATGACTATTTGAATATTCGAGATGCATGACTATGTGTATTAGTATGCATGTAGGCGCTGATTAGGTTAGAAGGGCATACTCGTAATTTTGGCCATTATGGGCATAACTGTATACATTTATGTGATAATTGTTGAGACCACACTATTATGTGGATATATCTGCGATTTGTGACTCGAGACGATCCTAGTGAGCAAATTAGCAAAAAAGTCATGGCGGGGATTTATACCCGGCTCGGGGCGAGCCTGGGGGTATAAGCGATAATTTAGTGAGTATATTGGGGTCTATTTTGATATCGAGGAATATAATTGGTGATTAATTAGGTATCGGGAGGTAAGCGGAAAATATTAGAGACACTTAAGGAACTAGCGGGAATTGGGCGAAATGACCAAAATGCCCTTAAGTGGATTAAAGGACTTGGGATTAAAGGGGAGGGTATTGTGGTCATTTGGCAGATAGAGATAGGAAAAACTGAGGCTTTATGTTGGTGGAAGTTGTAGAATAATATAGAAGTCTGAGGAAAGAAGGAAAAGAAAGAAAGAAAGGGAGGAAAACATAGCTGTTTTCTCTAGGGAAGTTTGTGGTTCTCTCACCATTTTTTTTTAGTTTTCTTGGAGCAAAGCTCAGAGGAGAGCTAGGATAGGCTAAGCATCAAGGATCCTAAGCTAGGCTTGAAGAATTGGCAAGGGTTTAGCAAGAACACACCATCACTTTAGGTAAGACTTTGTAGCTTCTTCAGTTTCTGGTCTTAGTTTTTAACCTATGGTGCATAAGCTGGATTTGATGGGAACTTTAGGGAATTCAGGCCAAAGATTAAGGAAGAGCAAGCTAAGGAGGTGTAGAGGTTGTCTTGGAATTGAATTCCCATTAAAGGTATGAAATTCTAAGCTTTGATCTTTTAAGGTTTGATTGTCTTTGCTGAGTTTCTGAAGTCTGTCAGCAACAATGGTGAATTTTGAGATTAGGGATGCATGTGATTGGGTTTTGAGTATTTGGGGTGCTTGGGATGAGTGGATTGTTTTAATAAGCTTGTTTTTTTAGTTTGGTGAAGGTTTGGAGAAGTTTTGGTTAAGTTTGTCTCGAGGAAATCGCAGGAAAGGAAAATGAGTTGTTGCCTGTCTGTGACTAGCGCTACAGTGCTAGCCTTTGGGTGCTGTAGCGCTAGGCCATGCATGCTGAGGGTATTTAGGTTCTGCTTGTAGCGTCGTAGCACCCTCCAATGAGCACTGTAGCGCTACCCTGTCTTCAGAAAGGGATTTTAGGTTTATTTTCAAGGGTTTTTGACCAAGGGTTCGGGGTTTGGTTCCACCACCTTGTTTGGTGGAACTAGGACTTCCCGGGGGCTTGGGATTGGACCCGAGGCTAGGTTTTGGACTTGAGATTTGGTGATGACTTTGACCTATGGTTGTGTTTAGGTGAGCGCTAGGGCTCGAGAGGGATCGTGCTAAAAGAGTCAAGTGATCAAAGCTAGTGAATCGAAAGGTAAGAAATTTGCACCTGGTTATATGTTTGTGATGGGACTAAGTGCTCCCGATATTTGTAATATGTCAATGATGGTATTATTCCATGGGACATGTGATAGTGGCCTAAGGGTTCCATACACAATATTTTGCGCACAGGGCGCGGCTTGGCCACTGGTAGCCGAGGACAACTTAATGTTCACTGAGCTCGGTTTAAGTGGGCCGGAGTCAGTGGGATAATGGAGGGTGCGGCCTGAGGGCGCTAACCCTAGTTATCATATGTGATTTGGCATGAATTGATATGTTTAGTATGCTGAATAGTTGACTATTCTGAATAATGATATGATTAAGAATATGTGATGCTATATGAGATACCGAATTGTCTGTTGATTGCTTATGCTCTGTTGTTGTGTTTTCTTGCTGGGCCTTGGCCACGGGTGCTACGTGGTGCAGGTCAAGGCAAAGGCAAGTTGGACCAATCCTGAGATGGAGGGCTGCGGGGTGGAATGTACATAGCCAGCTGTTCGGTCGCCATGGCCGAGGAGTGGATTGGGACAGTGATTGCTTATTTGTCTGTTTTGCCTTATTATGGCTGATACTGTATTTAGTCCTTGAATCTTTTGTAAACAGTTTCAAACTTAACATTTTTGGGATCCCGTGTAAGCAAGAAATGTTTCTTTATGAAAATGTGACTTTTGAGACCAAAACGTTTTAACCCTAGTTCCTTTATAGTTGCATTAACACATTTTTAATTAAATGACTTGATTAGCAAGTCTAGCTCTTTATAAACACGCAGTGTAACCATCTTGGCTATCCAGGGCGTTACATAAGGTTTAGATAGAGCCAATAAGAACATGACACTTGTCATATGCATGATTATTAAGGAATAAAGTATTTTAATGATAAAATGAAGAAACAGAAGCCTTAACACTTACCAGAAACTGTTAGGGTCGTATTTTGACTTAGTCAAAGCAGCTATCCAACTTAAATTATGCTAAAAAATTGAAATTACGTGTTTAAAATATTCACGTATGCCGATATATTGCAGCTAGGAGCCGATATATCACCTGACGAAGGATACTATTAACACGTTGACGATGCACGAACGTACAAACGGAGGCTCGGGATTAGGGCAGAGCCGATATATCGCCACATAGGGGCGATATATCACCCTTAGTAATATATTTTTTTTTAATTTTAAAATGAAGCCTTAACTACTTAGACCTACCTCTGAACATTTTGACCGAGTGTTCAGCCTCTGATTGATTAATATTCAAATATTTTTCAATTATATTCACTATTTTTATTCAAATAAAAATGGGGTTAGTTTCACTCCTTACCTCTATAAATAAGACTTAGTACCCAGCCCTTCCTCTCACTCTTCATGATGTGATTAGAGACTCCAAGGTGCTAGTGCTACCATAGAGTGATAAACACTTGGGTTGGGAAAAAGCTTTGCCATTCTTAAGCTTTATAAAATACTTGGGAAGTGAGGATTAGTGTATTTCGGTATTGAAGTTAGACCAATCCTTAAGGTCAACTAAGGTACTCTTCTTCTTTAAGTTCATTTCTTTAAACTACTTTAGTTTTTCTTTAGTACCTTTTATTCAGATCCTAACTTTTGATATTGGTTTTTGATTAGGTTCTTGAAACTTAAAGATCTTTCTTGGTAAGTTTCTTTTCAAGGTTTAGTTTCCACATTTATTCTTTACTCTTTAGGAATACTCACCATTCTTATTGTTGGTTTTAGGAGTGTTCCAAGTCTGGCATTTGTCCTCAAATATCCCAGTTTTGGTAAGGAAAATATGATAGATTTTGTATGCTTTTATGTTTTGATATATGTTTATGTTATATGTATGATATGTTTTTAGTTGCTTTAGTATATGAATTGTTTAGATAACAATCACATAATTTTTTTAGATAACTAATGTTGAACTTGTTTAGATAACAAGTCTCAATAGTAGATTCCTTGGGCATATGATTGTTTAGATAACGAGCCCCATAAATTTATATGACTTGTTTAGATAACTAGCCCCATAAATTTATGGACATATGATTGCCTAGCTAGCAAGTCCCAAGAAGTATGATGATCATTGTAATAGATGTTTTTTGTTTATACTCATATGTTTTATAGTTTGTGCTTATGATGTAGTTTTATGGTTATGATATATGATGTATGTTTTTAGTAGGTTTTCCTTGCTGGGCATTAGGCTCATTCCTTTATTTTTAGTGTGATGCAGGAAAATGAAAATGGAAGGCTGAAGGATTCTTCGTAGCTTGACTTGTGTATTAAGGATGAATGAAATGAATGGGCTGCGAGTCGATCGAGGATGACGTTATCTTTAGTTTTTTTTTTAAATTATGTTTCTATGTATTTTCCGCATTTAGTTTTGTAAACAATTTTATTTAGTTTTAAAATTATGTTTTATGTTTTCAATAATGGGTACCCATACCAAAATTCTATTTTACTTTGTAATTTCCACAATATTATGTTGAAGTTTTAATAAAGTTGTCATTATTTCTTATGTATATGTTTTTAAAGTAATAGATATATTTAGTAGTTCTAATGGTCCAAGGTCTTAGAATAGTTGGGTCATTACAACACCCTTCCTACAGCAAACCTCATCCCCTCTGTCAAGAGGCGTGGGCCGCGACTTGCCCTATTGAGTTGCGACGCGCCTCCTAGACAGAGGCCTCCCAAGGTCCTGGGTTCAAGCTGAGTCGCGGCCCCTCGAACCCAGAATTTCTTCCATTTTCAGCAGCCAAATTTAATCCAAACTAACCCAAATTCACCCCTAAACCATAATTCATTTTCCATAATAGTTCTAACATCTTCCAAGCAACAAAACCCAACAAAAATATAGTCTTAAAACTCATCAAAACAACACTTTCAATTCTTGAGCTAAGAGGTTCAAAATTCTTCAAAATTTCCAAGCAAAACATAGAATTAAATGGCCAAAAACACAATCTAAAGCCTACCTCAACTGATGATCGATCCCACAAGCTACAGCAGAACTTATTCCCCAAGTTTTAGGCTTCAATTCTCTGGTTTCTAGCTAAAAATCTTCCTTAGTTCTTCAATAGTTAGCTCAAAGAAGCTTAGAGAAGGAGAGAGTGAGCTAAGAGAGAGGGATTCGGTTAGTGTTTAGGAGTTTTATGTTTTTGTCTTTAGTTTCCCAAGGTCAAGTGATTTAAGCTAATCCCGAGGCTCGGGGTACCAAAAACGTCCCTGAGGGAAAAATGGTCAAATTCCCCAATATTCCCTCCTAAACTCACTAACTTCAAATGTATCTCTAATTATTCATTTCCATAACCCAATAACCCAATTAAATTCCTAATACCTAAAATACCCCTCGACTTGCCCCGAGTCGGATATTGGGTCCCGTTGTGAATTTTCTGCTATCTTGCTCCCTAGGATCGTCTCGTGCCGAGTAACTTAAATAAACCCACATAATAATGCGGTCTCACACATATATCACATAAATATACAATTATTCCTGCAACGGGCCAAATTACCAAGATTGCCCTTTTAATAAGAAAGAGGCCCACATGCATATTTAATACCCCTAAACATGCACAACTAGTCATATTATCACATGATTCACATAATTACAGTTAAATGTAACAAATAAGAACATGATTCCATATATTTCCATCCTGGCCCCCTCATCAACGCTCCAAGCCTTATCAGGTAATTTTGGGACATTACATCCATGGTCCCCAGATCACCTCTGTCCTACAGTGTTAAGGTTAAGTATGTCAAAACAAAGATTTGTAGAGAGAAGGACTAAATTGCAAATAAATTAATTTTCCAAGGCAAGGAAACAATTATGTGATAATTACAGGCAATTGAATAATTTTTGAATTAATTAATTATTCAATTATATAGTTTTTATTTTTAAAAACTATAAGTTAAAATAAATACAAATCTTGTTTGGATTAATATATAAAGACAGATTAATAATTATCTTATTTAGAATAAGATATTTATTTATTTAAAACTAATATTTTAAGATAAAGTTAATTTTGAACTTACTGATATTTATGTTGGGATAAATATATTATCTTAAAAGCTGATTAAACAAACAAATAAGAAAATAAGGGAAAACCCTAATATGTAGGGTGACACACTCACTGTGCAGTGAGTGTTGCACCACACAGAGGGATTTTCCAATCCCTGGGATTTGAATTTTGAATTTCATATTATTTGTTTAATAAGTTATTTTATTATTCCTTTTAAATATCATTTAAATTAAATAATTAAATAGTAATAACATATCAGTTTGAATTTGAATTAATCATTTAATAAAATAAAGATTAATTAATTAGATTAATTATCTTTATAAAAACTTGTAGACTAATATTTTCATGAATAATGTTTTTCATGTGATTAAAAATAGACTATCTCTTTCTCTCTCTGAGACAGAAGCGATAGTTTCCCAAACCTGAAAAAATTGTTCAATTCCACTTCTATCAATCAAACATCTCTATATCTCATGTGTTGAGTACATCTAGAGGGTCATAAATCAAACTTTTGAATCCTATGTGCCCACACACGTTCTTGTGTGTTTGAGGATTGGTCTGGAAGATCAAGGTGTAAGCTTTTAGAACTTGGATTGGAAGATCGTTGATTTTATAAAAAAAGATTCGAGGACACTTGATAGGCTACAAGAAGTAATCGTTAATCTGATTGTATGTGATTTAATATATATATATATTTATGTATGATCTTGGCCGGTATTAAAAATTATTAAAAACGGCACATTCCCCGATGCGTATCTTTTATTTTTTCTTTTAATACCAACAATGTTGTGAACAATCGATGAGAAAGACACAACAAACAAATTCCCGTTGCTGCTCTTGGAATTCCAACCACTATTCATCCTCAAATTGATGCACTGAACCAGGCCGTACAATAGTTGGTCGATAATAAAACTTTGGATATTGAGTGCGACCGAAGAAAAGGCACTCCGTTCATTAGCATAATTGTACTAGCAGAAGTTCTAAGCATGTTCAAAATGCATGTTCTGCCTAGCTATACTAGAAAAGAAGACCCACTATCTCATGTTAACAAGTTTGAGACACTGATGGATATTCAAAAGGTATCTGAGGAAGCATGAAGCTGAATATTTCCGGAAACTTTATTTGTTGCTCCTCATGAGTGGTACTTCAAATTTTAGCCAGCCAGCATTACCTCCTGGGAGATGTTCCTTAAAGAATTTTATGGGAAATTCTATGCTAGACGCATACATCCCACGAAAGCTAATCAATTGGTGGACATAAGGAAAAAAGAAGGAGAGTCTTTAAAGGAGTATATTCAAAGATTTATGAGAGCAGCTTCTGAGGCCAAAACTCTGGGGGATGAAGGGAAGATGATGGCCATAACAGCAAGAGTACAAAGGCAGTCCCCGCTATGGAGTAGCCTATGAAAGAATAGGGTTAAAAAGACCTACGAGTTTTTCGACTGAGTAGGTAAATATATTAAGTTAAAAGTGGGCATCGTCGATGAAGGAAAGGCTCCAAATACGGAATAGAGAAAGAAGGAAGAGACGAACAATGTTGTAAGTGGTTTGAGTAAACCCAACAATAATGGTAATAAAAACAATGGCAAGAACGGGGGAAAATGAGAAAGCAATGGTTATGCTACATCTGATAACAAGCGCCCTAAGCATAATAAATATGAGCCAAGATTCACCAACTACACAGCATTGCCCGACAATCAAGCTGAGGTATATCAAACCAATCAAACCATTGTGCCTTTCAGGTGACTAGCCCCCATTAGGAAAGACATCTCTAAAAGAGACACAACAAACTTTTTTCGCTCCCATAACGGTTATATGAGATCATAATCTGTTACAGGTGTTGACAGTAACCACTTGTTTGACAACATCATATCTCTCGATGGCAACAATGTACTAAAGTTATGTTCAAACATCTTATAAGGCATATTCAGTCTATTAATCACATTCATGGAAACATAAGAATGAGTCGCTCCAGAATCAATTAAGACTCTACACATTGTACCAGATATAGGGAGCTGACCTGTAACCATGGTGTTGCTATTGGGCGCTTCGTTCTGGGTTAAGGCAAAAACTCTTGCTGGCACCAGATTGTTATTGTTATTTTGTCCTTCCTTCCATTGTGGGCAATTTTTCTGCAAGTGTCCTGTCTGGCCGCACTTGAAGCATTTGCTGGTACCGGCCAGGCACTCTCCTAGGTGTTTCTTTGTGCATTTAGGGCATGTAGGATACTCGACACGGTTTCCTTGTTGGTTCCCACGGTTCCGATCATTGGAGCGGTTATTGCGGATGCTATGGTTCTGAGAGTAGTGATTGTTGCTGTTCGTGACTAGAGGTCTAGGTCTTTTATCAACCCCACTATTCTGCCCTTCGATAGCCTTTCTCTTGTTGCTCTCATGGAAGCTCTTGTTGCGGTGGCTCTCTCTTCTAGCGGCATTATCCTTCCATATTCGTTCTTCCAAATATTCAGTTTCAAGGGCTCTATCCAGTACGTCTGCATAACTGACCAACTCAGCATTGGTCATCCTAACGTCCATCACAATCATTGGTTTGAGTCCCCTTACAAACCTCTGGACTCGCAATGCATCAGTCGACACCACTTCAGGGGCAAACTTGGCCAATCGATCAAACTTCTGTGCATAGTCGGTGACCGAAAGGCTCCCTTGAACCAGAGTTATAAATTCATCAACCTTAGATGCTAGCACAGCTGGACTGTAATACTTCTTACTGAATGCCTGGACAAACTGCACCCAAGTTGTGGTATTTGGATCACGGGTTTGTTTAGTCACGTCCCACCAAATCCGTGCATCCATCTTAAGTAGATAAGCTGCGCAGGAAACCCTTTGGCGATCATCTAACTCCATATGATCAAAAATAGCCTCAACCGACCTGAACCAATCTTCTGCCACCATTGGATCAGCTTTCCCTTCAAACGTCGGTGGGGCTTGTTTCCTGAAGCGTTCATATACTTGTTCGAATCCATAGGCTACAGGTAGTGATGCGGGTGGTGGTACTAGCGACTGAGGTTGTGCCACTGGTACTTGAGGTATGGGGTGCGTTTGAGATGTCTGTGGTGATTTTCTAGCTTGTGCTAGTTCCTCATCTCTTAGTCTCAACTGTTCTCTTAACCTTGCTACCTCTGTAGCCAGGTCAACAGTTGGTGTTGTTGGAGCTGCAGGTTGAACAGATGGCACTTCAACGTTAGGGGTGGCCATAGTTTCAGACCTTGTGGAGGCACCCTTTCCTCTGCCTCTACCTCTTCCCCTTCCTCCTTTTCCTCTGGTTTACATGATGAAGTTCTAAGGCAATCACAGGAAAAATCATAAGGAAGGAACATTGCATATTGATGGATATTTGTAAATCATGCATTCACATCACATCACTTAAAATTTGCAATGAAATATCCATAGCATTCAAAACGTTTAAATTATTCCAAAATTAAACAATCCCAAAAAGTGTTTAATTAACCAAAACATATATCCTTTAAGGTCTTAGGAAATTATTATTATTCCCTCTTATTTATTGGCACCCCCATGCGACGATTACGAAATGGACTCTAGTCCTCGACGGTGGACTCGTCCTCTGAATTGTAATAAAAGATGTTTTCAGGGATGTGGAAATAGCCGGGAGCGCTCTCCATAATCTCCATCCTTGCGATTAGACGCGGTATAGCTTGTAGTACTTCCTCAACTGCCGATTCTCCTTCCACGTCATGTACCGTCTCTAAACGCTCCTCCAGTTCCCCATCATTCGTCTTTACTAGCACCAACTCCAGACGATTAAATTTGTAATTTTCCAGAAAATCGCGAATCGCAAACTCCATGGTTCTAAACTCCAGGTCTTCAGGCACAACATCATTCCATGATCTATTCCACTGTTGAAGAGCCTCTGAATACATCGACAATGCTTTACTCATCACCCAGAATTGTTCTATGGGCCAGAGCAAGGCTCCCCTTTTATTCATTATTCCTTGGATACGATCGCAGACCTCCTTTGTCGTCTTTAAGACTGCTATCTGCCAATCGTAAGGGTCCTCGTCAAGCTCGACTCTTGCAATCACGCGGATCTCCTTAAGCAATCGTTTCCTTGTCGTTCTTAACACATGAGGCATTTTACTACTGCAGTTAACTATAGAAAATTAAATAAAAAAATAAAAGCAAGTTGTCATCCCCAAAAATTGGAGATCGATGATGTGGCAATAAAAATGACAAGTGGCAAGGAATGATGGGGTGATCTGGCTTAGAAGTAGCCCAATACATCAGTGAAGAGTTTGGACTGCTTGAGAGATGTCATGACCAAGCAATTGCACCCGAGGAGAGTACTTGGGCTAGGGTGTGCCTGGTCAGACTTTGGTCCGAGGAGCACTCCAAGGAGGTGTGGTCGGACCTTGGTCCGAGGAGTAGCCCCAAGGTGTGGTCGGATCTTTGTCCGAGGAGAGGAGAGTGCCATGTTAGAGGAGAGATATGGCATGCTAGAGGAGAGTGTCATGTTAGAGGAGAGGAGTGCATGCCCTACCACCATGCACTTGTCCGACCAACAAAAGCATGTCCTACCAGCACTTGCATATGTCCAGCATGCATGTGTCCGACCAGCACTTGCATGAGTGGTCAGTAGGAGATATGGGTCGACCAGATAGAGGAGGACTAAGTCAAGATTCCCAGAAATGGGTTCAGCAAGAATCGGTCTGGGCACGCGCGGGAATCCCTCATTCTTCGCTCAAATTGAGGATTCTGTTGTATTTTGAATATATTGTGTAATTTAAATATAATATGAGTAATAAAATATCCCGATCCTAATGGGATATCAGTTTCTGGTCCCAAGCCTATAAATAGAGGGTTAATGGGATCAGAAGGAGGGACTTTTGGCAATTTGACAATTGGTCTGAGTTTCTAGAGAGAGAAAGTGCGTCTTCTTGAGAGAACCCTTTTTGTATTCCTGAAAATATATACTAAAGAAACTCAGTTGACACTGGTTCATCTGATCTTGAGTGTAATAAAGTAATAAAATCTCTAAGTGGATTAGGCTATTACCGACTGATCGGGGCTGAACCACTATAAAATCTTGTGTGTTATTTACGTTTCTTGATAAAACTGTCTCTGTCGTTTAAATCTCTTGAAGGTTTATCGTTTTTGACGTTCTCACGTCGTTGGCCAAAAACACGGTCAACACAAGTAATAACACATAAGCAGATACTTACGACGCGGTGAAGTGAGATTTTCCCGTCTTTAGCGTGTATGGGGGGGTCCTTGGAAACATGGACGACTGTCTCTGATACCATTTGTAAAGAACGCCCTAGACTAGTACTTAATAAAACATTCACATATCATTGGTCCATAAAGAAAACCACTTTTATAAAGGTCTCAGTGGGGACTTGCTTAAAACAATGTAAGTTGGGCCCATTAGTTTAAAAAGAAAATATGAGTTTTTATGCAAAGTTCAAAAGAAACAAAATTAAATAATTAAGTCACACTGATAATTTAGAAAGTCTCTTAAAACATAACATAGTTAAAATGGCATCCTAAAGTGATCGTTTATTTCGTCCATAGGATACCCCACGCCATACACCCTACGACGATAGAACTCCTCACGTCACCACGCGTGCCACAGAGAAATCCTATTTGCTACCTGGAAAGGAATGTAAGGGGGTGAGCTAAAAGCCCAGTAAGGAAGTACAAACAATAAACAAGTAAGGATACAACAAATACAACCACTATCGTTCATCTTAAACATCATGATATCATTGCATATCATAACATTATCGTAACATAACATCATAGCATATCATAACATTATCGTAACATAACATCATAGCATATCATAACATTATCGTAATATGACATCATAGCATATCATAACATTATCGTAACATAACATCATATCACATTCATACAACATTCATGATGAACATGGTCCGCTAACTTGTCCATGTCACCCTATGAGGTAAACAAGAGTCTCTGGTCCTTGAATAACCTCGGCGCATCCGCCCTAGGAGTTACGTCTTTATATCCTTAGTAACTCGGGTTACGTCTTTATATCCTTAGCAACCCATTTGATGTGTCGCGTTCATCACGCTAACATCCCTTTATAAACATATCATATTGATACAAGCCACATATCATCACATTATGACATTCATAATTCATAACAATTCATTCATACAACAGTCTTACCATTCATAACATAAAATCATAGAATCTATCTAACTTCCTTACCTCAGGTCCGAGCTAAGAAATGTCACAACCTCTCAATGAGCCTATACCATAACCAAAACAACATTTCTTAGGTTCATAAAATTACTATTTTGCCCTTCCATACAACTCATGTGTGCATGGGCCATGCACACATAATAAGAGTTACACACAACATGCAATTATTCTTAACTACATATAAAGCCATAAAAGAATAATGCTCATTTTATCTATTTTACATGCATGATCTTTCTATAAAAACCACATGGTTAAGAAACGTGTATAAGCCTTGGATTTGTGGTTTTTTCTTTGTTCTAAGGATTTGCTCAAAGTGGTGGTTCTACAAGTTTTTGAAGGTTCATCAAAGATTAAGAAGATCATTCACCAACAAGTCAATTAATTTTTTGTGAAGATTCGAAATTTTGTGGTGGTGTTATCTCATTGTCCCCCAACATTATAATACTCTATAATCTGAGATAGCATATCATGGAAGAATCTAACTCTTTTTCGGCATTGAAATTCATGACTCAAGAATTTGTAAGATTGGATAGGTTTGATGAGACTAACTATGTTCGTTGGCAAGACAAGATTAGAATCTTGCTCACTACTTTGAAGGTTTTCAACATCTTGTATAAAGATATAAAAGCCTTGGGAGAGCCCAAATAAGATGATACTCAAAAAGTTTTCAAAGAAAGAAAGAAGCGCGGAGAAGATGAATCGATATGTAGGGGTCACATAATCAATGTTCTTTCAGATAGGCTCTATGATCTCCACACCAACACTAAGACTGCCAAAGAGATTTAGGAGGCCTTGGAAAAGAAGTACAAAGTGTAAGAAGAAGAAGGTACAAAGAAATTTCTTATTACTCAATTTATGGAATTTAAGTTTCATTATAAAAAAACCATTCTACCTCAAATTCATGAGTTCCAAATTGTTATGAATAAGTTGTTCACACTTAATATTGTATTGCCGAAACAATTCCTTGTTGGTGCCATTATAGCCAAGTTACCTACTTCTGGGAGAGGTTATAGGAAGAAAATTCTCCATAAGAATGAGGAGATTTAATTGGAGGAAATTCTCAAACACTCTAGAATTGAGAAGGAATCTTGTTCTAGAGATAAGTATGAGGAGTAGTCGTATGGAAATACTTCAAAACCAATGTGGTGGCTAATCCTCCCAACAAGGGCAAAGGAATTGGTAAGAACAATGGCAATGGTCAAAAACCCTTAGGGCCCAAGAAGAATGAGGGACAATTCCAAAGTTCCAAATGACCTTGCTTTGTGTATGGCCACTTTGCTAGAGATTGTACGCTCAAGAGGAACCAAAACAATGAGGAAAAAGTCTATTCAACCTAAGATGAGTCAATGGCAACACAAAGTGAAGTTAATGCCATTCATGGAAAGGTGAGTGGGTGGTGGCATGATACTTGTGCCACCATTCATGTTACCTATGATAGAACTATTTTCAAGACTTTTGAATCTTCAAAGGAAGGGCATGAGATACAAATGGGCAATGAGAAAAGGTCCAAGGTTGAAGGCAAGGGAACCAATCGATTTGTTATTTACATCCAGTAAGAATGTTCTTCTCACCAATGTTTTGTATGTACCAAAAATTAGTAGAAACCTTGTGAGTGGAAATTTTCTTGGCAAACCGGGAATCAAGGTTGTGATAGATTCAGGCAAGCTTATTTTGTCTAAGGATAATGTCTTTATGGGAAAGGAATATGCTTGTGATGGCATGTTCAAACTTTGTACTTCAATTGATAATGTGAACAATAAAGTTTCTTCTTCTTCTTGTTATATGCTTGACTCAAATTCTATTAATTTGTGGTGTGCTAGACTTTCACGTATAGGATTTAGCACAATTTAAAGGGCTATCAAATGTGGATTAACTGATTGTGATAATGTTGAACATAATAAATGTGAATTATGTGTTAAATCTAAAATGGTAAAGAAACATTTTCCTAGTGTTGAAAGAAACTCTAAGTTGTTAGATTTGAAACACAATGACTTGTGTGAACTCAACGGAATGTTGACTAGAGGAGGAAGTAGATATTTTATTACTTTCATTGATGATTGCTTTAGGTTCACATATGTATATTTACTTGAAAATAAAGATGAAGCATTTGATGTGTTTAAAGTTTATAAAGTGGAAGTTGAAAATCAATTTGAAAGGAAAATTAAAGTGCTTAGAAGTGATAGGGGTGTTGAATATTTTTCAAATGAATTTAACTTATCTTGTGAAGAGCATGAAATAATTCCTTAATGTACAACCCCTTATACTCTACAACAAAATGGCATATCAGAAAGGAAAATAGAACATTTATTGAGACGATTAATGCTATGATATTACATTCTAAATTAAATTTTAGTTTGTGGGGTGAAGCCTTGCTATCCGCTTGTCATATTTTGAATTGTATTCCCATGAAGAAAAATAATATCTCTCCATATGAGTTATGGAAAGGAAATAAACCAATCATAGGTTATCTTAAAGTGTGGGGGTGTCTTGCTTACTGCAAGAGCATCGATCCTAAAAGGACCAAGTTGGGTCCAAAGGCTATAAGATGTGCATTTGTGGGTTATGCCAAAAATAGCAAAGCTTATAGATTATTAGACTTGGAGTCTAATGTAATAATTGAATCAAGAGGGGTTGAGTTCTTTGAGAACATGTCATGCGATGATAATAAGTTAGAACAACTCAAACTAGAGAGCATCAAGAGGAGACTCCTAGAATAGTTGGTGGGCAACCTTAATTTCCTAGAAGGAGCCAAAGGCTCAAAGATTTGGGATTAAGTGAGAAATGTTCTCAAATAGAGATATTATACCTTGTTGAAGGTGATAATGAGAAAGTTAGTTGGAAACATCCAATATTACTTCAAATAGAAGATGATCCCAAAACTTTCACAGAAGCAATGTCCTCAAGAGACTCTGCTTTTTTGAAGGATGCAATTAATGATGAAATGTATTCAGTTATGTCTAATCACACATGGGATTTGGTTGATCTTCCAAAGAAGTCCAAACCAATTGGGTGCAAATGGGTATTCAGAAAGAAATACCATACCAATGGCACCATACAAACCTTCAAGACTAGGTTAGTAGCCAAAGGATTCAAACAAAGGGAGGGAACAGGTTGCTTTGACACATGCACCAGTAGAAAGAACTACTTCTATAAGATTGTTGTTTACCTTATCATTTGTAAATAACATTGTGGATGCTCAAAACTCCATGCTTGTGAAAGATCCAAAGCACGTGCCAAGGTCCCCCAAATGACTAGACGCCTACTTCTGCCATGAACCCCATGGGGGATCTTCTTCTCGCAAGGAGGCACCTGAGGCTATTCCTGGCATGCCCAACACTAGTGCATCTCGATGGAAATTCTGAGTGTGTTGAGCCCCCAAACACCCAGCGAGACATAGCCCCACAAATAGCCCCTCGTATGTCACCAAGGTTCTGCACGCGCTAGCCTCGCGACGCCGCATGGGTTATGTACGTGCTGGCCGCGCGATGCCATTGGATCCGCGCGCGCGTGGCCTCGCGACGCCACCTGAGATCCGCGTGCATGGTGGCCACGCCCCCAAGGGCCTCACCCAAGGGCCTTGCGTGCATGGTGGCCTCGCCCCCAAGGGCCTCACGTGCATGGTGGCCTCGCCCCTAAGGGCCTCGCCCCCAAGGGCCTCGCGTGCATGGTGGCATCATCCCAATGGGTCTCACCCAAGGGCCTCGCATGCATGGTGGCCTCGCCCCAATGGGTCTTGCCCAAGGGCCTCACACACATAAAGGCCTCGCCCCAAAGGGCCTCGCCCAAGGCCAACGCGCGTAGGTGCTCCCACAGCCTCGCGCCTCGCAGTCATGTTGCTTTGAAGATGTAGACGACACCTTATGCCTCGCGGGTGCACACGGTGCTAGGACCTTCCTACGTCCACGTGAAACCGCACTAGCCTAATAACATGCTATACCCACCTCGTAGAAAAGGCCCTATGTCACTTGGTGAGGTTGGGGCCACCAACGAATTGCACTCTCTTCAATTAGCCAATTGGAACCACTTACAAGAAGGCCAAGCAGATATGCCATTCAAGGTGGTCCACAAGAGACAAAAAAACTACGAACAAGGTACCTCTAAAGGGGTACGTACATGCCTGCAAGGATCAAGGAACAGACCTGACACCTGTACCCGACAAGCAGTGGCGGTTAGGAGTAGTACGAGGAATGGCGGCACCACCTCCACGTCCCTGACACGCACCAGAGCCGACCACCACTCTCCCAACACCACTACACCTGATACCACTCTCCTGACAATGTACTTGTGTACCACCTGGTCCCCTGGACCACAGTGTATCCAGGGCCATTAGAGCCCACTATAAAATGAACCCCAATTCCACATGGAAGGGGGTTGGAAAAATTATTGTAGCAGTACACCATAATCAATACAAATTGAATTCACCATTTTTCTTCTGCAATTATTCTTGGAATTTCTACTTAGATTTCTAAAGCTTTTCTTTTGATAATCTCTACATTTCTGTTTTTCTAACTTA
Source organism: Humulus lupulus (assembly GCF_963169125.1). NCBI lineage: Eukaryota > Viridiplantae > Streptophyta > Magnoliopsida > Rosales > Cannabaceae > Humulus > Humulus lupulus. The sequence goes on along the minus strand of NC_084795.1, from coordinate 54,160,103 downwards.
ACTTGGTTGACGAGTTCTCACCGTCAACAAACATTTATGTTCACCAAATGGATGTTAAAACGAAATTCCTAAATGGGGATCTTGAGAAGGAGATCTATATGGAACAACTAGAGGGTTTGTTCTTCAGGGAAATGAACATAAAGTGTGTAGACTTGTAAAAACATTATATGGTTTGAAACAAGCTCCAAAATAATGGCATGAGAAGTTTGATAAAGTTATTGTTTCTAATGTATTTAGACACAACAATGCGAACAAGTGCTTATACTCTAAGGCTTGGAATGACTATGTCATATTAGTGTGTCTATATGTAGATGATATGTTGATTCGAAGATGTTTCTATCTTCTAACTTTAAAAAGAAAGACCTTGGAAAGGTGGATACCATTCTAGGTATCAAAGTTAGAAGGAATAGTGGGGCTTTTGTGTTGAGTCAAATTCATTTTGTTAAGAAAGTGCTCGAAAAATTTAGCCATCTCAAAATCAAAGAGGCACATACACCATTTAACTCAATTGAAATATGCAAGTGCAATAGGAAGCCTAGTGTACGCCGCTCATCGCACATGAACATATATTTCATATGCGGTTAGTAAACTTAGTAGGTTTACTAGAAATCCAATGGAACCGAAGAGTATAGTCTTCACTTTGCAAACTTTCAAAATATACTTGAAGGATATTCCAATGCTAATTGGATATCGGGAGTGGGAGATAATCTCTCCAGCACCGGTTGGGTGTTTACTCTTGGAGGAGGTGCAATCTCATTAGGCTCCAAGAAGCAAACTTGTATATCACACTCAACCTTGGAAGCGTAGTTTATAGCTGTAGCATCAACTGGCTAAGAGGCCGACTGGCTTAGGAATCTCATGATGGATATTCCTTTAACAAAGGATATGGTATCGATAATTTCAATACATTGTGATAGCCAATCTGCACTTGCTATAGCATTTAATAATGTTTATAATGGAAAGTTTAGACATATTATTCTAAGATATGAATATGTGAGACAATTGATTCAAGGAGGAATCATATCGATCTCATATGTTAATGCAAGTAAGAACTTAGCGGATCCATTAAGTTCCACTTCAAAAGGGATGATATTGAAACTTCTAGAATAATAGATTCACCAATGATAGCAACCCAATTATTAACTTGTACAAATCAAGGGAAAGAATTCAATGGTAAGAACAAGTCATTGATAAGTGAATAGTTTCAACACAAAAACTAATGGTGAGTTCCATCCGAGATGGTTAGTGTTGGTTGCTACCGAGTTAGGGTTAAGCCTAGGGAATTTAATGAAATTTAGTTGAGTGTTACAAGCATCTATAAAGGTAGCAAAGATGTTGTAAAAACTTCAATTATGTGGACTTAGAGGTGGTGCCGCCTCTCATGGGGGTTAGAGTTTCTCCCCGAAACGTTCATGAAGAGATAGCCCATGACCATTATAGTGCTATGCGAGAAAGTAAAGGTACCACCGATTTTATCGTATGGAATACTTGGTTCAAGCATTTAAGCAACTAATGATTTCGATAGTACATTGTGATATTTTCACTAAGGTAAACTTCAAACAGAAAGGTACTTAATTTTATGCACCAAAAAATGTTTAAGCTAGAGAATTAGTCTTGTATATAACCAAGTGGAGGATTGTTATGATTAGTTATATACAAAAGATAAGTGTAAAAATACAACCTAGGTATAAACATCTAGTGAATTTCACACAGTGAAGATGTGAAATTTGAGTTTCAATTGTAGGCACTTTAAAAATATCTTTTGGGGTCCAAAGTGATGCACATAGGTATCTAAGAGGCCCCAAAAAGTTTTGTAGCATTTGGAGCATTTTTAGGACCTTTGGAATGGTCCAAAATGAGAGAGGATGGCGATGCGTCGCCACCCAAGTGGCGTAGCATCGCCTGATGCTTATGGTTTCAAAAAGCCCTAGCAGGCGACGCATCACCTGTGTAACACCCTACTACCTTAGAGCCGTTACTAAGTGAGTTTAAAATGTAATAATCATTCGCTAATCGAGATTTAGGTTAAAAGTGTAGCTAAGTTGAGATAAAAACCCGCACTCAGTCATTAAATAAAAAATATTTGGATACTCATTGAAAATATCATAAAGTTTTACAGTTGGGATCCCAAAATGCTGTTTAGAAATATTTACAACTCAAAATACAATTAAGGTCTACTAAACGAAAAAATTCAGGTTAATACATAACATTCTCCAAAAATACCCCTGGTCATTGGAGCCAGGCAAGCCAAACATGTACACGTCCCTTCACACTCTCTGTACTTGTGGTTGGTTGACTTTTCCCTTGCCCTTACCTGCACCATAGAGCACCCATGAGCCGAAGCCTAGCAAGAAAACTCAACACAAAAAATTAACATATGCATATCTATCAATTATCATATAACAAAGCAGGCAACAGGCTAAACACATAGCGACCATGCCATCCCAGGCGCTTTACCAGACCCTGGGTTCGCAGTCTACGCCGTGAGGATGACTCATGCATCCGAGAAGGGTCTCAAACTAACGACTTACACTCCACGTGCTCAATGCCGCTTTTAGCCCTTTGTCGTACTCAGCGTTGCACTCCACATGCTTAACGCCGTTCCCGGCCCCTTGCCGTACTCGGCTTCCTGCCATTCTCGGCCTTCACTGTTCCCGACCTTCGTCATTCATTCACAAATATTCATTACGTAGGATAAAATAAACAAATACTTAAACAAGTACAAAAACATAAAAAATAAGGCTACGCCCTGCAATTCAATCACATAGGGTCATGCCCTGAAACACAAACTATAGGGCCATGCCATGCTCTACGGGTACAACATGTTTCTTACCTGTGTCCCAAGCTTCCTGAGTACTGAAATCCCAAGCACAGTCCTCTAGTCTGAGCCTCACTGAAAACCTAGTCACAACGAATTGACAAAAGCTATCCATCAAGCTCCAATCCATTAAATAACTTTTGAATGTAATTCTAGTCTCTGGGACCTTGTATTCTATCAATCGGGGTGATAAAATCGATCCCGATCCCTAACAATTGGGTTCCCAAGTCAAAAACCTACAAAATAACCAAAGCACTGAATTAGGGCAGCGACCCAGCCCCTTAAGGGCCACGGCGTGCCTCAAAATAGAGGCACAATGCCTCCCTGCTGGGAGACACGGGCTGCAGCATGCCCTTCCTAGGGCTGCAGCGTGTAACGTGCCGGCCTTGATGGCACGTTACAAGCTAGGATGGCGCTCGGTCAGATGCGCACGCGAGGGTGCAGGCTGGTGAGCACGCTGATGCCTAGTTTGTACGGCAGTGGCATTTTCGTAAATATCTTCAATATTGCTCGGAAATTGACGGGACTTGGTAGGTTCCATATTGAAGGATCAATGAACGCAATGGTATGATCGGATTTGGGAGATTCGAAGAATTGGCGAGCTGGAAGCCAAATATGTCTCCCAAGCGAAAATCATATATGTTCCTGGTAGAAGGCTAAAAGCTCAGAAGACCCTTTGTAGGGGGAGCACTTGGTGTCAGCTCTCCACCACCCCCTGGCGCAGGTGCGTCAAGTGAGCTACTACTAGTTGGGAGGACTAGTAGAGCGGGCATATGAGGACCACGAGGGGACTCTTATGTCTCCATGAGTAGGAGTACTCATGGACATTACCGGGTCGCCCCGGTAGTGCGTCGAAGTATGCTGCCAGAGGTTTAAGGGTACGGTTCTCTAGGCTTGCCGGGATGCCGCTTGCATGGAACGTGGCCCAAACCTTCGAGAGATGTCGTGGTGCGCCATGGCCACGAATCTCGACACGAGATGGCTCGTGAAGTCATTCGTGGGACTTGTTAGCATGCAAGCATTGGTGGGTGCACTATGCTTGAGTAGGACAGAGGTCCAGTGTATGCTACTAGTTTGGCAGCTAGTCTCGAGGGCCTGCCAACATGCACAATGGTATGGTGCCTTAAGGATTGGACCATGGACGTATGGGAGTCCTTGGTCTGTGACATGAGCTAATCGGATAGTATCGAATGGGACATGATGGGAGGTGTTGGCACGTCAGCTTGGTGTTGGCTCTTAGCCACACATGCTACCTTGACTTGCGAATGTCTGGGTGAGCATCGGTGTTGGGATTTGCCTTGCTATAGTGAGAACCTATGGACAGTGTGAGTGTCTTGGCTAGATAGCCTTGATGCATGATTGCACTCATAGATGCTTGAGAGCATGACTCAGCGAGAGTTGTTTAAGAGACGGAAGTGTGCAGAGGCACACGGTTGCGCGAAAAATGTGCCCATTGTTATTCGAATGGCTGGAAGGCTGACCTTGGCTCAGAGGAGTCAAGGTGCCGCACGGGCATTTCCGCTGTCAAAATGTCAGCCCGTGACAGTTGGTATCAGAGCCTGGTTGGCCCATCCTAGATAGGATGTAGGCGTGCAGAAGGACCAGAAAGGTCTGGATGCTTGGACAGATGTCGTTGAGCCTTTTAGTCACCTAGAAAGGATCAGTAGGCTGATACGAGATGAGACTTGGTTGCTCTTCTTCGTGGGAATACTGGACATCCTAGAGAGGGGACAAGTTATGGTTGCTTCGAATCAATGTTCAGAGATGCTAGAAAGACAACAACCACGTGCAATTGGGGAGAGGTGCTGCATTAGAGTTGGGACTCGTTGTCACGAGACAAGGTTTGATCGAGAGGTCAAGGTTTTATGCTTAGTTCACTAGTTCAGGTTTGCCTGAGTGACAGTGTAATTCGCGTGCAACGCTATTGTTGAAAAGGGAACTTGTACGCAAGAGTGAGTGAGCATAATAGTGGTCGTCAGACGCTTGTCAGTCATGACAGAAGTCGGGAGTGGACAACTTTGGGGAACTAGATAAAGTTGAGCATGGAATGCTTCAGTTGCTACTTGTATGCCAAAGGGCATCACATGGAGACCAAGGTGGCAATGGCCGCGATCGTCAAAGGATAGTCGTACTTGGAAGTGTTGGCATGTTTACTTATTCTGGTCCAGAAGGGAGGCGCCGAGACAATTGAGTGGGACGTGTTGGCTCACAGAGATGTTATCTTGGGTGAGCAACACTAAGGCATTGTAAGATATGCTATGTTGTGGAATATATGCATCAAAGGCCAGCAGGGCCGAGTAGATCGCGCGCAGTGGTCAGAATAGTACTAGAGTTTCGAGAGCGCTGGAGGGCTGCGTCAGAGAAACTTAGTACTGCAAGAAGGCTTAAGGAGGCAGAGATGGTGCTTGAGTTTAAATGTGGGCCGGAGGGCCTTGCTATTGGGACTTAGTGACCATATAAGCCGAGAGAAGCTGCCCGGAGGGGTGAGATGCTAGTATAGAGCAGATGGATAGCTAGGTGGATAGTGCATGCATAGGGGAATCGACAGTGGTGCTACACGAAGTAGTTGACTCGAGAGTCACATCCTACGGGGGGCACTTCTAGATTTGTGGTGTGCATGAAGACTTGGGGCGGTCAGACGTTCTTGCGTGTGGGCAAGTTGTCGAGGACGCCAACAGTTGAAGTGGGGGAGAGACCTTCACGGTTCAAACATCCAAATAGCAGACCGATGTTCCATTACAAAAGCATCGAGATGAGTTATCCTGGAGATCGTTAGTTGTTCAGAATGTAAAGTCAAGGAGACTCAGAGACAAAGACAGAGCCAGTTACCTAGGGTGAAAGTCGTCAGGACTCAGGTACTAAGGTAACATCAGTGCAACGTTTGCCTAGGGTGAAAGTCAACAAGACTCAGGTACTAAGGTAACGTAGATATGTCGAGGGGCGAAGAGTCAGAATGGCCGAGACATTAGTTCAACATCATCTTCAAAAGTGATAAATGGAACGAGGGACCGCACGAGAAAAGCGGTTAGCTTGCGAGCTATACCTTAAGAGGTACACCTCAAGAAGAGAAGTTATTCCCAAGTTGAAGTGGGGGAGCCCACTAATTCATATGTTCGAAGGGTCAGGGTTCTTGTTCAGTTTTGGTGTGTGAATCTAGAGAGAAACACAACAACAGATGGGTTGTACAGTGCGAAGACATGCATGACTGATTCGAGTAGGTCAGGTGACCAATTGAAACTGCAGATAGACAGTATGCATGGGCGTAGGCTGAGACCAAGATTGGGTAAGTTTTGCAGCATGTTATGGGACATGCTTAGTGTTTTATGGGGACACGTGTTTATGGGAACACAAGCCGAATGATTCAGAGAACATATGCCGAAGGGAGATAGCGGATTGGGACAACTTCAGACCTCAAGGGTGATGTAGAGTGCAGTCAAGTTGGTCAAGATTCAACATGCCATCTAGAGTTAGGCAAGGTTGATTTGGGGGCAGAACTTGAGGCACGATGCTGAGAGTCAGCATGAGCACGAGCCAGAAGGCAGTGTAGTGGTTTCGAATGATGTCAGATCATTGACCACATTGTAGAAGCTCAGAGGAGCAGTGATGCTTATGGTCAGGAGTGGCCATTTCACATCAAGCCTTGGGTATGCAGTAAGGCCGGAGGGCCAAAAGTCTTGGAGACTACTTCGCGAAGTCTATGTGCAAGGATGCACTAGATACTGCATAAGGCTATAGTTGGCATGTGTGCCACGTTAAAGAGAGACATGCCTTCAATGGAAGGATGTTTCGTATGTGCCGTTGGGAACGGTTGGTTTGCGAACCTCACCTTGAGGGGTGCACCTTAATTTCGTCCTTGTCAATAAGAGAGTAGGCATTGGAAAATTGGCGGGAAAGCAACAATCAAAAGATGTGTTGGCTTTGGGGTCAGTGTTCCAAGGGCTGCTTGGTTGACTGGAGGGACATCGTGATGGACTCGAAGGACTTCATGTATGCAAGGAGTATTCGAGTGCAGCGGCACTACTTCATGGGAGCATTCTGAATAGCGAAGGTGGCATGGGGTCCGTGATCGAGTCCAAGGGTGGACGTGGGAGATCATCACCAAGTTGGTGGTTCTACAGTGGTAGAGGGACTAGTGCAGACTCAAGATTTAGAAGAAGCATGGAGTGAGCTTAGGAGTCGAGGCAGGAAGATTGGCCAGCGGTCTGTCGATGAAGGCATCGACAATTGAAGTGTGGGAGAGTGTAACGTGCCGGCCTTGATGGCACGTTACAAACTAGAATGGTGCTCGGTCAGATGCACATGCGAGGATGCAGGCTGGTGAGCACGCTGATGCCTAGTTTGTACGCCCATGTCAGCCCGGAAATGTCAGCCCGTGACACAGCGCGCCTCAACAACAAAGGCCTCCCCAGGCCTTCATGCACACATGGGCCGTGACATGCCCAACCTTTGGCCGCGGCTCGCACCCCCAACCCCAAAATCCTCCATTTTTCTCAAGTTTTCCTCAAGCCTAAACCCTCTCAAATCAACCCAATTCAAAGCCTATACCCAAAAATCCTTGTTCCCATAAGCTTAACATCCTAACCACCCATAAACAACCCCAACACTCCTCCAAATAACCAAGAGAAAATCTCAATTCAGCTCACATGCATATTTCTTCCAGCAAAATTCAACAGAAAGAATTAAGTTTAAAAAGCTTACCCTTGAGCTTACTAAGTCTCTGAATTTACTCCCAAAGTTCCAAATTGTTAGCCTTCCAAGCTTAGGCCTTGACTTCCTCCCTTGATCCCAAAGAAAATTAGCTCTTCTTCTTCTTCTTTTCCTTGCTTCTGGTTTCCTCTAAGCTTCCAAAAGAAAACTCAAGTATATGCCTAGGTGTGAGTAACGTGAAAGAATTCTCTTCAAGCAAGTTTATCCACTCCTAAGGCCAAATTACCACTTTTCCCCTTCTTCTAATAAAATTCCTATACTCACTTCAAAGGCGATTCCGTCATTTACCCAAATCCCGCTAAGTCCCCAAGTATTCGTATAAATCCCGATTTATCCAATAACTACCAAACTACTGCCCGATACTCAATAAATTCCAAACATATAATATACCCAAAATACCCCCAGGCTCCTCCCGAGCCGGGCATTTGACCACGTTGTGACTTTCTAGCTAAACCGCTCCCTAGGTCTGTCTCAGATCGTGCATCACAAATATATCACCACTCACACCTAGTGTCAATCACAATATACACAAATATTGCATTTATGTCCCTCAGCAATGTAAAATTTACAAATATGCCCCTAACAACGAAATAGGGCCCACATGAATATTTAATTCACCTAAACATGCATTTCTAATCACATACTCATCAAATTCACATATCAATACAATAAACCAATTATTGCCTTCCAGGCATGCTAATCAAGGCCATAAGCCTTATTAGCAAATTTTGGACACTACAACTATCCCCTCCTTAAAAAAAATTCGTCCTCGAAATTTCCTGAATAACTCGGGATACCGATCCCTCATATCTAACTCAGGCTCCCATGTCGCCTCTTCTACCTTGTTGTTTCTTCACAGCACTTTCACCAAGGCGATAGTCTTATTCCACAAAAATTTATCCTTTCGGTCAAGAATCTGAACCGGCTTTTCCTCATAAGACAAATCCTTGTCCAGCTCCAAGGTCTCATAGCTCAGCACGTGCGCAGAATCTGATACATACTTATGGAGCATGGACACGTGAAATACATCATGAACCCCTCATAAAGCTGGAGGCATCACCAATCTGTAAGCTACCTCTCCAACCTGTTCTAATATCTCAAAGGGGCCAACAAACCTAGGGCTCAACTTGCCCCGAACACCAAACCGTTTCACTCTTCTCAAGGGAGATACTCTGAGAAACACGTGGTCACCGACTTGAAACTCTACGCTCCTGCGTTTCAAGTCCGAGTAACTCTTCTGGCGACTCTGGGAGAATAGCATTCGAGCTCTAATCTTTTCAATCGCCTCATTGGTCCTTTGAACCATCTCAGGTCCCAAGTATCTCCTCTCACCTGTCTCATCCCAATGGATAGGTGATCTGCACTTCCTCCCATACAACACCTCATACAGAGCCACTCCGATAGTCACTTGATAATTGTTGTTGTATGAAAACTCAATCAAAGGGAGATACTTACTACAAGATTCCCCAAAATCCAGTACACAGGCTCACAACATATCCTCTAGTATCTGAATCGTCCTCTCAGAGTGTCCATCCATCTGAGGATGATAAGTGGTACTAAACCGCTACTACGTGCCCATAACCTTCTGCAAGCTCTCCCAAAACTTGGAGGTGAAGGTGGGGTCCCTGTCAGATACTATCGACCTCGGAGCCCCATGAAGTCGAACAAGTTCCTTCACATACAACTCAGCATATTGCTCCATAGTATAAGTCGTCCTCAAAGGAAAAAAGTGGGCAGACTTGGTATACCTATCCACAATGACCCACACAGAATCATGTTGTCCAACGGTCTTCGGCAATCCAACCAAGAAGTCCATGGTGATATCCTCCTATTTCCACTTTGGAATCCCTAGAGGCTGCAATAACCCTGCTGGCCTCTGATGTTCAGCCTTTACCTACTAACAAGTTAAACACTTGGCCACATAATCCACCACGTCCCTCTTCATTCCTGACCACTAATACAAGGTTCTCAAATCTTGGTACATCTTCTTCGTACCTATATGTAATGAATAGGGAGTGGTATGGGATTCATCCAAGATCTCTCACCGGATATCAGAATCCCTCAGAACACAAATTCGACCTTGATACTTCAGTAGTCCCATCTCTAAATAGAGAAGTCTCTAGCCACTCCTGCTAAAACACTCTCTTTGTATCCTCTCAACTGGGGATCCTCCCCATGCGCCTCCTTGATCCTGTCAAGGAGCATAGACTGAAGAGTGATGTTGGCAAAATGTCCAACCACCAACTCTATACCCGCTCTAGTTATCTCCTCAGCTAACTTATAAGGTATCTGCCTCGAACTGAATAACTTTCATGGGCCCTTCCGACTCAGTGCGTCGGCCACTACATTGGCCTTCCTGGGATGGTATAGAATGTCACAATCATAATCATTTACCAATTCCAGCCACCGTCTTTGGCGCATATTCAGATCCTTATGAGTAAAGAAGTACTTTAAACTCTTATGGTTGGTGTATATTTCACACTTCTCGCCATATAAATAATGTCTCCAAACCTTAAGTGTAAATACTATCGCTGCTCACTCTAGATCATGCGTGGGATATCTCTGCTCATACTCCTTCAGCTGTCTCGATGCATAGGCTAACATCTTTCCAGCTTGCATCAATACACATCCCAAACCCTGTCTGGAAGCATCACAATAAACCACAAACTTCTCATTGTCTGATGGCAAACTCAATACAGGAGCGGTGATCAATTGCCGCTTCAATTCCTTGAAACTATTCTCACACCTATCTGTCCACACATTCTTAGTCTTCTTTCGTGTCAATTCGGCCAATGGTGTGGCTATCCTGGAGAACCCCTCAATGAATTTCCGGTAATACCTTGCCAATCCCAGGATGCTCCTAACTTCTGGTACACTGCTCGGTCTAGGCCAATCTCTCACTACCTCAACCTTGCTTGGGTCAACCAGAATCCTTTCCTTACTGACAATATGGCCCAGAAATGTCACTTGCGATAGCAAAAACGCACACTTGCTGAACATAGCATATAACCTATGCTCTCTCAACCGCTGTAATACCAGCCGTAAATGCTGCTCATGCTCTGTCTCTGACCGCGAGTACACCAATATGTCATCAATGAACACATTTATGAATTTATCCAAATAGTCCTTGAAGACTCTGTTCATCATGTCCATAAAGGTTGTTGGGGCGTTGGTTAATCCAAAGGACATAACCAGGAATTCATAATGTCCATACCTCGTGCGGAAGGCGGTCTTTGGTATATCCTCCTCTTTAATCCTTAACTGGTGGTAACCTGACCGAAGGTCAATCTTAGAAAATATTGTCTTCCCCTGTAACTGGTCAAACAAGTCGTCGTTCCTAGGTAATAGGTACTTATTCTTAATGGTCACCTTGTTCAGCTTCCTGTAGTCAATACACATCCTTAAAGATCCATCCTTCTTCTTGACGAACAACACTGGAGCACCCCATGGCAAGAAACTTGGTCTAATGAACCCCAAATCCAATAACTCCTGCAACTGAATCTTCAGTCCCTTCAACTCTGCTAGAGCCGTTCTATAAGGTGTCCTAGAAACTGGCTCCGACCCTGGTGCCAAATCTATAACGAACTCGATCTCCCACTATGGCAGCAACCTAGGAAAGTTTGCAAGAAACAAATCTAGAAACTCACATACCAATCTGGTCTCACTCGGTCCAACTGCCACATCTATAGAGGTATCCATAATTTTTTCTTAGAATCCTATGCAACCATCCTTCATCAAGTCTCTATCCTTCAGTGCCGAAATCATAGGTACTCGTGGTCCACTAACATTCCCCACGAATACAAAGGGTACCTCCCCTTCTGGTTCAAAATTCACCATCCTATGCTTGCAGTCAATCGTCGCCCCATACTTCTATAACCAATCTATCCCTAGAATCATATCGAATTCATCCATTGCTCACTCAATCAGATCAACAGACAACTCTCTACTGTCTATCTCTACTAGCAATGCTCTAACCCATCTCCTAAAGACTACCAGTTCCCCAGTCAGGAACAAAGTCTGAAATCCACTAGCATACCAATCACTAGGTCTACACAGCTGATCTATCACTCTAGCATACACAAATGAATGAGTAGCCCCCAAATCAATCAATGCAGTAAAAGAAGAACTAGACTAGAAATTCGACCTGTCACGACCGAGGGGCTAGCCTCAGCCTCAGTCTAGGTCAATGTAAATACTCTAGCAGGAGCGAGACTGTCGCTCTACTTCGGCCCCCCTTTCCTGGCTTTTGGGTAGTCCTTCTTCAAATGGTTGACACTCCCACAAATAAAGCATGCCATGATTCTGCACTCTCCCTGATGTCGTCGTCTACACTGAGGACACACTGGGAAACTCCTCCAGTTGTCACCCCTGCCCTGATGGTCGCTGAAAGCACCTCGTGCCCTCCAATCTGAGCTAGGAGGAACGAAAGAGTCTGGGGCCTTTCTCTTTTACTCACTGGGGCCACTACCCCGACTAGATCCGGAAAAAGGAGGTATCGTCCTCCTAGCATCGCGCCTAGTAGAGCCCTCTCTCCATATCTGATCCTCGGACCCCTCAGCAGTAAAGGCCTTGTCCCCTACCTGAGCATACGAGTAGTCCCTAAATCCAAGGTAATCTTTACATCACGGGCGATCATAACATTCAATCCCCCCACAAACCTATCCCTTCGTGCCAAATCCGGCACAAACTTTGCCAACTGGTCAAATGTCAAGGCATACTCAGTGTGTCATCCGGTTCTGAGTCAGATTGGTAAACTCGTCAACCTTCACAGCTCGGACTGCGTCATTGTAATACTTCTTATTGAAAATATTTATGAACTCTTTCCAGGTCATAGCTGCAAGATTTCTTCTCTGAGTCATTACATCCCACCAGATGTGGGCATCCTCTCTAAACATGTAGCTGGCACAAGCTACCCTCTCATTCCCTTCCACCCTCATAAAGTCAAGGATGGAAGAAATCATGTTCATCCACTACTCTGCCTACAGTGGGTCTGGTCCACCCTCGAAGGTGGGAGGATGCTGCTTCATGAACATCTCATACAAAGGCTCCCACCTATTTTCCATAATAGGCTGGCTGGCACTGGTGCCACAGCCTGGGGAACCTGCAACCCAATGCCCTGAAGAGAGGCCTGTTGCCTCAACTGTTGAAGCACTTCTTCTGTTTGGTGAATTCTAGCTTCCATCTCGGCAAATAACTGTTGCCAATTCTGTGGGGCAGGTGGAAGGTCTTGACCCTGGTTTTCATCCTCGACCCTATTGCCGCGGAGTCTGATTGATCGCTGAGGCATTTAAAAAATATGCCTGCAACCAATGACGCCGCTCATCAAGCAAGATAACAACATCCAAAGCCACCTCCCAATTCATAACAACCAACCATAAACAATAGTCCACAAAACACAGATAGCACACAACAATCAAGGGTGCCATGCCCTAGCATCATGCATATGTCAACAAATTCATCATGCTCTATATAAAATAATCAAGCAAACAAGGCACTTAAACACGTAATCAAGCATATAATTCAATCATTACCAACCAACCCCGAGTCGAGCTTGTCACTGGCAGTGAGCGTACATGTTCAGTCAATCTCCTGGAACCATAAACCTTGGATCGCTCTGATACAAAGTTGTAACGCCCTACTACCATAGACTCGTTACTAAGTGAGTTTAAAATGTAATAATCACTCGCCAATCGAGGTTTAGGTTAAAAGTGTAGCTAAGTTGAGATAGAAACCCATGCTCAATCATTAAATACAAAATATTTGGATACTCATTGAAAATATCAGAAAGTTTTACAATTGGGATCCCAAAACATTGTTTAGAAATATTTACAACTCAAAATACAATTAAGGTCGACTAAACGACAAAATCCAGGTTAATATATAACATTCCCAAAATATACCCCTGGCCATGGCAATCAGGCAGGCTAAACATGTACACGTTGCTTCATGCTTTCCGTACTCATGGTTGGTCGACCTTTCCCTTGCCCTTACCTGCACCATAGAGCACCCATGAGGTGAAGCCCTGCAAGAAAACTAACATAAACAATTAACATATGCATATCTATCAATCAACATATAACAAAGCAGCCAATAGGCTAAACACATAGCGGCCATGCCATCCCAGGTGCTTTACCAGGCCCTGGGTTCGCGGTCCGTGAGGATGACTCATGCATTCGATAAGGGTCTCACCCTAACGGCTTGCACTCCACGTGCTCAATGCCACTTTCGGCCCTTTATCGTTCTCAGCCTTGCACTCCACATGCTTAACGCCATTCCCAGCCCCTTGCCGTACTCGGTTTCCTACCGTTCTCAGCCTTCGTCGTTCCCGGCCTTCGCTGTTCATTCAAAAATATGGATTACGTAGCATATAATCAACAAATACTTAAACAAGTACAAAAACATAAAAAATAGGGCGATGCCCTGCAATTCAATCACATAGGACCGTGCCCTGCAACACAAACTATAGGGTCATGCCCTGCTTTATGGTTACAACAGTTTTCTTACCGGTGTCCCAAGATTCCTGAGTACTGAAATTCCGAGCACAGTCCTCTAGTCCGAGAATCGCTGAAAACCTAGTCACAACGCATTGACAAAAAATTATCCATCAAACTCTAATCCATTAAATAACTTTTGAATATAATTCTAGTCTCCGGGACCTTGGATTCTATCAATCGGGGTGATAAAATCAATCCAGATCCCTAACATTTGGGTTCCCAAGTCAAAAACCTACAAAATAGCTAAAGCATTGAATGAGGGCTGCAGCCCATCCCCTTAAGGGTCGCGGCGTGCCCCAAAATAGAGGCACAATGCCTCTCTGCTGGGAGACATGGGCCGCAACATGCTCTTCCTAGGGCCACAGTGCGCCTCAAGAGCAGAGGCCTCCCCAGGCCCTCACGCACACACGGGTCGCAGCATCCCCAACCTTGGGTCGCAGTATGCCCAACCTTGGGTCGTGGCTCGCACCCCCAACCCCAAAATCCTCCATTTTTCTCAAGTTTTCCTCAAGCCTAAACCCTCTCAAATCAACCCAATTCAAAGCCTATACCCAAAAATCCTTGTTCCCATAAGCTTAACATCCTAACCACCCATAAACAACCCCAACACTCCTCCAAATGACCAAGAGAAAATCTCAGTTCAGCTCACATGCATATTTCTTCCAGCAGAATTCAACAGAAAGAATTGAGTTTAAAAAGCTTACCCTTGAGCTTACTAAGTCTTTGAATTTACTCCCAAAGTTCCAAACTGTTAGCCTTCCAAGCTTAGGCCTTGACTTCCTCCCTTGATCCCAAAGAAAATCAACTCTTCTTCTTCTTCTTTTCCTTGCTTCTAGTTTCCTCTAAAGCTTCCAAAAGAAAAATCAAGTTTATGCCTAAGTGTGAGTAACGTGAAAGAATTCTCTTCAATCAAGTCTATCAACTCCTAAGGCCAAATTACCACTTTGCCCCTTCTTCTGATAAAATTCCTATACTAACTTCAAAGGAAATTCCGTCATTTACCCAAATCCCGCTAAGTCCCCAAGTATTCCTATGAATCCCTGTTTAATCCCAATATATCCAATAACTACCAAATTACTTCCTGATACTCAATAAATTCCAAACACATAATATACCCAAAATACCCCTAGGTTCCTCCCGAGTCGGGCATTTCACCCCGTTGTGACTTTCTAGCTAAACCGCTCCCTAGGAATGTCTCAGATTGTGCATCACAAATATATCACCACTCACACCTGGTGTCAATCACAATATACACAAATATTGCATTTATGGCCCTCAGTGGGATAAAATTTACAAATTTTCCCCTACAACGAAATGGGGCCCACATGCATATTTTATTCACCTAAACATACATTTCTAATCACATACTCATCAAATTCACATATCAATACAAGAAATCAAGTATTGCCCTCCAGACATGCTAATCAAGGCCCTAAGCATTATTAGCAAATTTGGAATGTTACATCCTGCATGCAGGTGACGAATCGCCTACATGTCAACGATACATAGCTTGAATGTAGGCAATACATCGTCTACTAGAGTTCGTATAAGTTACTAAAATTTCTCTAAGTGACATGTTTTACAAGTTTAATCCTATTCGTTAAACCTAGTGACGGTGCTTATTCTATATAAGGGTCAAATTAGAGTTTGAAAGACTTGATCACTCTCTCCAATCTCTTTCTAACCCCTGTCTCTCTAGCTCTAAGAATCTCAAGTTTTATGCCAGAACTCATAAAGAAAGTCCTTGAATTTGTGAGTTTAAGGCTTGTTCAAATCCTTATTTTCTCCTAGAAAGGGCCTCAAGCATCAATTGTGGCTGGGAAATAGAGTTTTAGGACAATGTTAAGAATCATGTATAAGCCTTGGATTTGTGGTTTTTGCTTTGTTCTATTGATTTTCTAAATGTGGTTTTTCTAGAAAAGATTTTGAAGGTTCATCAAAGTTGAAGAAGATCATTTACCAAATTGGGTTTGTATAATCTTTCTCAATCTTTATTTAGCCTTTGTCAATCCATTTTTTGTATAGATTCTAAATTTTGAGTTAGTGTTATCTCACTCTCCCCCAACAATAACTTTCTCCGAGTTGGACTCACAACATGTTCAGTACCCCCACACAGACCCCCTGCTTGTAGATGTTCAGATAGTCAACATGATGTTGAAAAGAGTGTTGGTTGACATAAGAAGTTCGGTGAACTTATTATATAAGTCCTCCTCCGAAGGAATGAAATTTTATGTACAAGACTTAGAACCATCAACCAAACCATTTATGGTTTTTCTAGAGAAAGGCTTGCACCAAAAGGATCGATCAGCCTTCTAGTGACAGCAGGAACTGCACCCGTGAACAAAATAATAATCTCTACTTTTATAGTAGTTGATAGTCCTTCTGCATACAATAATTTTATTGACACAACTATCTTGGAAGAATTGCGAGTAGTAACATCCATATGGCATCTGGCCATAAAATTCCCAACTGACTCGGGAATAGGAGGTATCTTTGGCAACCAAAGGAACGCTAGGGAGTGTTAAAACTCTTCAATTACAAAGGCAAAGAAGAGTGGGGAGAGCACAAGCATGATTTCCTCAAATAGCTCTAATGGACAGGAAAAATAGGTTGCAAGGAGTGGTTAACGAGCTGAATGCACAATCAGGTGATCAAATCACCGAATAGGGTGTTTCCCAAAGTGAGGACAAAGACATAGATCCTTGCTTTGGGGATTTTGTTGAAGTTGTACCAATGGAGGATATCGATGAGATCCAATTAGAAGAAAAACCTCCAACCAGAGTCGTGAAAGTTGGTAAAAACAACAATAAGGAAAGAACTGGTGGAATTTTTGAAGATAAATCGAGAAGTTGTTGCCTGGTCACATAAAGACATGATTGGAATTGACCCAGCATTTAATTAGCCATGTCTTGAACATAGAAAAATACTATCCACCACTGTAGCAAAAAAGAAGGTTGCTCAATAAAGATAGGTCAAAAGCATTAAAGCAAGATGTTGAGAAGCTTATAGAAAATGGATTTAATTGGGTAGCATTTTATCCAACATGGGTATCCATTCTCGTACTAGTCGCCAAACTTAATGGTAAATGGAGGACTTCAAACCTCATTAAAGCCTGCCTGAAGGATTGTTTTCCACTACCGAGGATCGACTAGCTGGTCTGTGCTACCTCAAGGCATGAGAACTATTTTTTTATGCATGCTACTCAAGATACAACCCCATAAGTATGCATCCCCCAGACGAGGAACACACCAGTTGTCAAACCGACACCGGGTTGTACTACTACAATGTGATGCCATTCAGTCTAAAAAATTCAGAGGCGATTTACCAGCAGTTAGTGAACCACATGTTCAAAGACTAGATTGACAAAAATATGGAGGTATACGTTGACGACATGTTGGTCAACTCAAAGGAAGTTGGTGGGCATGTAAATGATCTGCAAGAATGCTTCAACATCTTGAAAAAAATATCAAATGAAGCTTAATCCTCTTAAATATTTGTTTGGGGCAGGATCTCAAAAATTCCTTGGATTTATAGTAAACTCATGAGTTATGGAAGCCAACCCCGAAAAAAGCCAAGCTATGATGGAGATGAAATCACCAGCCAGAATTATGGATGTTCAAAGTTTAAAAGGACTATTGCGCTTAGTAGATTTATTTTGAAATCTATAAACAAGTGTGTTCCATTTTTTAATCTGTTAAGCGGTAGTAAAAAATTCAAATGGGCGGAGGAATGTGAGCAAGCTTTCCAAGCTATAAAATATCATAGGTCTCAACCTCCCATTTGTCCAAGCCAATCGAACGAGAAACTTTGTATGTCTATCTAGAGGTCACAGAATATGTTGCTAGCGCGGTCTTGATGAGAGAGGAAATTAAAATCTAGAGTGCAGTGTATTATATAAGTAAACAACTGATAACAGCATAATCAAGATATCCTCCCATCGAGAAATTAGCTTACTGCTTAATTCTGGCATCACAAAAACTATGTCCCGATTTTCAATCTCATCCAATAACAATACTCACCGACTAGCCTTTATGACAAGTGTTGGTCGACTAATTAAATGGGTTGTGGAATTAGGACTGTTCGAGATTACCTACCAGCTTTGAGCAACAATAAAAGGAGAAGCTTTGGCCGATTTTGTAGTCGGGTTTACTGGATTTTCAGTTACTGAGCAGATCATCATAATACGAGAGCATGAAAAAAAATCTCAGTCTGGAAGTTGTTTATAGATGGTTCCTCTAACGAACACTACTCTTGAGTGGGTTTAATTCTTATCACACCAGAGAGACACCACTTCCATTGTGCACTTAGGTTTGGCTTCACTTCTTCAAATAATTAAGCTGAATACGAAGCAATGCTGACAGGATTAAGGCTAGCAAAAGAAGTTAATGTTCGATCACTGGAGATTTATAGTGATTCACAGCTGGTGGTGAATCAAATACTAGGAGAATATCATTCTGAGGGCTGAATATGATTTCTTATTTGAACAAAGCTAAGGACTTATTGGCACAATTTGAAAATATATACTTTGCAACAAGTACCTCCCGACCAGAACTCCAACGATGATGCACTAGCAAAGTTAGCTAGTGCCAAAGATGCTAATACGCTAAACATTGTTCTGATCGAACACCTAGTTGCTCCTAGTATACAAAAAAAGTCTCTACCATGGTTATTGATGCAATAGATACCTGGATGACTCCCATTATACAATATCTCGAACAGGGTTTATTGCCCGTTGAACAAAACCAGTCAAAAAGACTTTAGAGGCAATCTGCTCGATCTATATTAGTCAATGGAGTCTTATATAGATGAGGATACTCGCAACCATTATTATGGTGTATCACCAAAGAAAAATCTAAAGAACTTTTGCAAGAAATACATTAATGATTTTGTGGTGATCATGATGGGGGTAGAGCCTTTCGAAAAACATATGACAACAAGGGTATTTCTGGCCAACTATGAATGAGGATGTTATGGAGCATGTACGAAAATGTGACAAGTGTCAAAGATTCTCTAAAATACCTCAAGAAACTCCAAATGAGGTAATACATGTGCAGAGCCTTTGGCCGTTTGCAGTCTGGGGAATAGCCCTGATTGGATCTTTACCAACAGGAAAGGGTGGTGTTAAATATGCACTTATAGTTGTCGACTATTTTACTAAATGGGCTGAAGCTGAACTTCTCACAACAATCACATCAAACAAAGTTCTTGAATTTCTTGTCAAGAACATTATTTGTCGCTACGGATTACCATTGAAAATAGTGTCAGATAACAGTACACAATTTGATAGTGGCATTTTACTGATTTCTGTGAGCGACATGGAATCACAAAGAACTTCTCATCTGTTGCACATACACAAGTGAAAGGGCAAGTCAAAGTTGTAAACAAAACATTGAAAGACACCCTAAATAAAATACTTGAGCAGGAAAAAGGAGCTTGGCTAGAATAACTGCCTGAAGTACTTTGGTTGTATAGAACAACACACCGAACAACAACATGCCGCAAACCATTTTCTCTAGTATATGGGCATGAGGGCATGCTGCCAGTTGAATTAGACCCACCATTGCACATGAGGTTAGCATACGACTTGAATTCAAATCACCAATTGCTGATGGAATCATTAGACTTGATCGAAGAATGTCGAGAGAAAGCCCAACTGCGAGTAGCAGCTCATCAACAAAAAGTTGCTTGGTATTTTAACTCGAAAGTAGATAAAGAAAGTTTGTTGTGGAAAACTTAGTAATTAGAAATGTTTTTCTCAACATTTTTGACCAAACTGCTGGGGTTCACAGACCAAATTAGGAAGACCCCTATGAAGTTGAAGAAATTCTCCAGCTAGGAACATACAAACTTGCTCGACTAAATGGAGATCTCATTCCTCACTATTGTAATGGAGAACACCTACACAAGTACTATCAATAAAACATCACTTTTTCAAGGGATGACTTGTATTTACATGTTTTGAACAAGGGGTCATACTTTTTTAAGGGATGACTTGTATTTACACGAATTTTGTCCATATTTTATGAGAAATAAAAGGAGCTCTGCACAACTATTTATTCTTTCCAATTATTCTATTATTTTTTTACAAGTATTTGTTCTTCAAATGTGTTGCTTTTTTGTATTCAGAACTATTTATAAGTTACACGAGCAGTTATGTTCGAACATGTACGGTCTATGGCAAGTGACCGAGCACCTTAAGCCCCTCGATCACTTGGGGGGCATATAAGATACTAAGACTAAGAAAATTATATGAAAATATGTAAACACATGAGCAAAATAAGAGAAAACATGCAAAAACACGTAGTATATTTTTTCAAAATTTTACATTTTGACATTTTACACGAAAATATAAAGTGTTGTGAGAGGTTTGATCATACAAGCAGGTGTTATAATTGTAAAAATGTATAATACTATAATAGATTGTTGTTACACTGCAAGCAGTACTGCTCAGATGTAATTAGAAAAATAAAAGATGATCTGCCTTAGGTAGTATACTGTCTCAACACCACAAACAGATAAGTCGAGTGAGAAAAAATAAAAACTAAGTTCTTACAACAGAAATTACTGAGTAGGAGGGGTCTGTTGGGGCTGTTGATCGATGAAATTTTCGGTCTCGTCCTCTCCATAGATGCCAATAGCCAAAGAGATCTTTGGAGAAGCAGGTAGATTATTCTCTTTAGACAACTGAGAAACACACTTCTCAAGTTCTTCATGCTTTATCAGTTCAGGAAGATAATCAACGTTGGCATTTTGATTATTCTTCCAAAACATATAAAAGCAGTTGAACATGTACTCTGGAACCGCTCCAAGTTGCTTTGGTTTAATTGCTCGAGTAGTTTCACCTTCTCCTCGAGGTGATTTGAATCTTCCTTACTCTCAATTTGATCTTTCTCTTGCTTTAGAGCCTCATCATGATTGGCCTAGGTAGAAACTTTGTGTTTCTCAACCGACTTAGTCACCTTGTCCAGATCTTATTTTGACTTCTTTAGCTCCCCAATTAGAGCTTTAATGGTTTCGGCTGCAGTTTGCTTTTCGATGGCCCATTAGTTCTACTCCTCAGCAAATTGGTTGTTCTCCTCGTCAACACGCCTCCAACCATTGTTAAAGGTTAGAAGGGCCTGCTGTTGTAGATGAATATGTGGCAAAATGGCCAAATAGAACATCTAGTTAAAAATGATGTGAGCAGCCCGAGACTTAATCCAGTTCGTACATGATGTACAAGTTGTTATCATACCACCTCTTAGGATAACATTCTAGTTGGAGACTTATAGTGGCCAGATTCTCATTTGGGTGCTCTGAGCTTAATACGAACTAAGGTTAAGATAGTCTTTGAACACTAGCTCGGGTGAGATATCCAGGTCATGGAAACCTGGTTAGAACGCATACTGAAGGATCCCAAGAAATTTCGAGGCTTCTTATACGCTCATTAATGCCCAGGCTGTATTGCATATCTATCATTTATTATCCGAGATAGTAGGAGTATATTCTATTCTGTTATCAAATCATATCCCAATGTAAATGGGAATAATCATAACCACCAAACCACGTAAAAGTTGTGTGTGTGTGTGTGTGTGCTAGAGGGTTCTTATTATTTCTTTACTGTTTACAATTTAACACTAATGTCCCTATTAGATTTCTTAATCTACCATTGGCAAAAAATCGCGTCAACAATTTGGTGCTTTCATTGAGAGGAAATTAGTGCTTCACAAGTTTTAGTCGACATTCATCATAGGGCTCAATCAATCGATGCATGACAATGAGATGGAACAGCCTGGTGGGCAGGTGGCCCATCATACTGCTATTCCCACTGAAAGGGGCCCAGATGTTCAACGACATCCTGTGAAGCAACTGGTGGGTCAAGACGACACTGGGAGTTCAGCGTCACTCACACCAAATCTTAATCTGGGATATTTGACTATCGTCGAGATGGAAAACACCCAATCAAGGAGCCATCTTGCTAGGTCAAACAGACAGATTGAGGAGGTCTTGTGTCGGTTACCCCTCTTGCAACCGATGTTAATGTCGAAGAAAGGAAAAGTGGATCTCATAAGGCCCACAGGAATAACTGGTCTAAACCAAGTCGTTCTATTAGGACTACCACTCCAAGCTCTGTACCTTCAGAGCAAAACCACCGAAGTGCTCAGCCCACTGGTCATCACAGGAGTAATCATCAGCATGTCAGTTGGTCGATCAGAATTGCGAGCCCCAGCTCCATGCCTTCTTTACTGATTCCCAGGAGTGCCCACAACAACCCACCAAGGCGAGCTGAGACAAGTTCACAGAGGAAAAATGCTCCAACTAATCCTCCTGTGCCATGATCAGAACCCCAGGCACAAAAAACTCGGGACATTGGGGTAGAGCTGAGGCGGGCTAATTTAGTTTGTCATGATGGAACGAGGATAACATCACCAATAAGGCCTCCTCCATAACCAGTTAGACATCCTACACCACCACGCCCATAACAAGATGCTCCAGCTCATGGGAACAGTTGGAGAAATCCTCCCCCGTCAGTAGATACTTACGCCCATGGGCACGTGCTGAGAATCCAGGTCCTCGATCTCAGCCGCGAGCCATAAGTTTTGCAAATGGAATTTACTAGACGGGTAGCCAATGTGGAGGCAGGTCCGAGATGGTCCTGAGGAATCACCTTAGCTCGGCGCAAAGTCCTCGGTATGATCCACAGCCCGACATGCGCGATCATTTGAATTCACAAAGAAGGTATCCAGCTCATAATGAGGATGTGAGTTATACTCAACATGAGGGAGGTCTGTCTATCGTACGTGATAATGGGAATGTTGCACCTAACCAAGCTCAAACTTGGAGGGAAAACAACCCATCAAACGTGTACAATAGGAGGGGAATTGTTGAAAAAGCCCCCAGCTAACCTAGAGACCAAGGACCTTACCCTTGAGAGACTGGCCTTTATGGAGGAACAAATGAAGAGGCTCTTATCTGGAAAGGGGATGGACGATTACGACTCAGATGAGGAGATTGAACCTTTCGCTCCAAACATTGAAGCAGCTACGTATCCTACTGGCTATAGGATGCCGAACATGCCAAAATTTGATGGAAACACAAATCCATCTGATCACCTCGGGATGTTCAACACAATGATGATGGCCCACAATGTCGAGCTCGAGCTAAGGTGTATCCTGTTCCCCGCAACTCTGGTCCGACCTGCCAGACTATGTTTTAAATAGTACAAGAAGAATTCGATAAGCTCATGGAAGAAGTTTTCTTTCAAGTTTAAGAGAGCATTCCGAGCATCACAGGCAGCACGCATAGAGGCTGATTCATTTGCCAATGTAAAACAGTAACCCGATTAATCACTGAAAGAATATTTGAGCAGATTCACCAATGTTTCAGCACGAGCTAGGGACGCTGATGATAACTCCAAGCTCATATCGATGAGGATTGGAATCCTGGTGGGAGGCGACCTATGGCAAGAACTCCAATGAAAAGGAGTTAAAAGTGTAGATGAGTTCTTGGCTTGGGCTCAAGAGTGGATAAACTTTGAAGAAGCGCGATCTTCTATTGTGGGAACCAACCAGGCTCCTATCCAACCCACTCGAGTAGTGACAGATGTTGCAACTATGGCTCAACCTGTTACCCAGAATAACCAAGTGGGAAACAACAAGAAGGAGGGGAATGGTGAGGGCGACAAGAACAACACAAACAAGAACAAGTCTGTGGAGAAATTCAAGCCTGTTTATGCCACCTACACTAACCTAACGGACACCCGGGAACATATCTTTCTGGAAAATTCTAATTGTCTCCCATGGAAGAAGCCAGAGCCTTTAGGGCATCAGAGGGCGAAGAGAGACCCCTCAAAGTTTTGCCAATTCCACAATGACATCGGTCATAACACCAATGATTGCTGACCGCTGAAGGATGAGATTGAGAGTCTCATTTGGGTTGGACCATAAGCCTAGTACGCCCAAAATCAGGTAGTTCATAATCAACCTGTTGGGCAGAATCCTCATTCAGCTCCAGAAGGCCCGACAGGTCAGCCTGGAGCTCAAATGAATCAGGTCGACCCTCCCCCGATAGTAGGAGGAAATATAACTACTATTGTCTAAGGACCTCATTTCATGCGAACGAGCAGTTGGGCCCAAAAGAGGTATATCAATGAGTTGAAAACTCAATACAGTGTGGAGTTTGTCTCATAGCAGCAATTATCGAAACAACAACGGTTGGAAAAATAACCAATCATTTTCACGAAAGAGGATGCTAGCCATGTTCAATTCCTGCATAATGACCCACCAGTGGTAATCGTGCAGCTCGCTATCTAAAGGGTACGGAGGATACTGGTGGATAATGGGATTTCTGTAAATGTGCTTTTCATACCCACCCTAGAAAAGATGGGATTGTCTGTAACTGATTTGAAGGCAACCTCAATGACTCTGTACGGATTTTCAGGTGAAGGAATGGCAGCCATAGGGATGATTGAACTGGTGGTTACATTAGGAGAAGAGTCACAAACTATCTCTAAAATACTTTAGTTCGTGGTAATCGATTGTCCGGTCACGTATAACGCAATTTTGGGATGACCTCCGCTGATGGCTTTTGAAGCCATCACCTCGATCTGACACCTGGCAATGAAGTTCCCCCCAACTTCGAGAATATGCACAGTAAAAGGAGACCAGTTCGCTACCAGAGAATGCTACAGCATTGCTATGAAGAGAAAATCACAATTCTGGCAGCAAGCAATGTTCATAGGTGAAGGAGATAAGGAGTCCCGGAAAATGGAAGTTGCTCGTGGGACAAAAGAACCTCAAGAAGGAAATGATGAGGTTGTGCAACGGGATGACATTGATCCGCGAATAGGCAAGGATACATCTGAGCTCAAAGCAATAGAAAAGCTCAAGGAAGTAAATATCGACCCAGTAGCACCTTCAAGAGTTGTCAAAATTGGAAAAAATCTTCAAGCCGGAAGGAAGAATGAGCTAGTTGAATTCCTGAGGAAGAATCAGGATATCTTTGTCAGGTCGCATGAGGGTATGGTGGGAAAAAGTACGAATGTTATAATGCATGCTTTAAACCTGGACAAGAATATGCCTGCAAAGTGCCAAAAATGAAGGTTTTTGGGGACAGTACGATCTAAAGTGTTAGAAGAAGAAGTAGCTCGCCTACTTAAATACAGATTTAACAGGGAGGAAAAATACCCGATCTGGGTTGCTAACCCGGTTCTGGTCCCGAAGCCAAATGGGAAGTGGAGAACTTGTTTCGATTCTCCTACCACAATAAGGCTTGTCCCAAGGATTGTTTCCCACTACCAAGAATTGATCATTTGGTAGACGCCACGGCCGATCACGAATGGATATAAATGGATCACGATGAACCCTGCAGACCAAGAGCATACCAGCTTCATGACTGAGCATAACGTATATTGCTAGAAAGTTATGCCATTCGGGCTGAAAAATGCCGGAGCTACATACCAATGGTTAGTCAACAAAATTTTCACTAACCAGATCAGGAGAAACATGGAGGTGTATGTTGATGATATGCTCATCAAATCAAAGACTTCCAGTAACCATGTATCCGACCTGGATGAATGTTTTTTCATATTGAGAAAGTACGAAATGAAGCTGAATCTCCAGAAGTGCACTTTCGGAGTTGTGTCAGGAATGTGTCTGGGGTTTATAGTAAGCATAAGGGGGATAGAGGCGAATCCATAAAAATTCAGGTCGTTGTTAGAAATGCCTTCGCCCAGGTCGTGTAAGGAAGTACAAAGCCTAATTGGAAAGGTGGCGGCTTTAAACTGCTTCATTTCAAAATCCATTGATAAGTGTCTACCATTCTACAACTTGCTTAGAAGAAACAAGAAGTTTAAATGGACCGAAGAATGTGAAAGGGCATTTAGCAACCTAAAAATTCATCTAGCTGAACCCACCATACTATCAAAACCAACATTCGGGGAATATTTGTTTTTATATCTAGCTGTGACAGAAAACACATTCAATGTTGTGTTAGTTCGAGAAGAAAAGCAGGCGCTGAAACTCAGATATTATGTTCGTAAGAGACTTCTTGGAGCTGAGTCATGGTACTCATTGATATAAAATCTTGCGTTCTATCTAATTTTGGCTTCAAGGAAACTCAGGCCATACTTCTAGTCCCATTCTACTCACATCTTAACCAACCAACCTCTAAGGCAGGTTTTGCAAAAACCTGAAACGTCGAGACGTCTGTTAAAATGGTGCATCAAACTCAATCAGTTTGAGATATTATATATGCCATGGATAACAATAAAGAGCCAAGTCCTTGTTGATTTTGTGGTCGAGTGCACAGGTTTTCAGGATGAGCTGATAAGGGGGCCGGTGCAAGAATTATGAAAAATATTCATTGATGGATTGTCTAACGAAAATGGATCGGGAGCTAGGATAATCTTAATCTCACTTGAAGGACATCAGTTCCATACAGCTCTCAGGTTTGGGTTTGAAGCATCCAACAGTGAAGTAGAATATGGGGCCCTACTAGCAGGGCTAAGGATGGCGAAAGAGCTAAAGGCAAAAGCCATCTAATGTTATAGAGATTAACAGCTCGTAGTCAATCAGATATTGGGGGAATACCAAGCTTGAGACATCAAGATGGTGGCCTACTTGGCTATGGTAAAGGGTGAGTTGTCTGAGTTTGAGTTTAAATCCATCGAGCAAGTACCCTGCAAGCAGAATTCTGACGTTGATGCTCTGGCTCGACCTGCTACCACCAAAGAGGCAGATACATTGAATGTTGTTGTGGTGGAGTTCTTGGAAATTTTGAGTATAGCAGTAGAGATGGTTAAGGTTGGAATGATTGACATAAAACCGACCTAGATGACCCCCATAGTGGAGTACCTCACAACCAGAAAGCAACCTAACGATCAAAAGGATGCGAGAAAATTGTTGTACCAAACTCTGCGGTATGTTATGGTTGAAGGGGTCCTATATCGACAAGGGCATTCACTAATCCTCTTGCGATGTGTTTTTCCCGAGGAAGCACAAACTATTTTGAAAGAAATACATGAAGGCTTCTGTGGAGACCACGCTGGAGGGCAAAACATAGCTCTAAAGGTATTGAGACAAAGCTATATTTGGCCCACTCTAACGAAGGACTCAATCTTGTATGTCCAGAAGTGTGCCATAGTTGCCCGAGCTGCTCCCGTCGAGCTAACCATGATCTCATCCCCTTGGCCATTTGCAGCATGGGGAATTGACTTAATTGGTTCTCTACCAACAAGAAAAGGAGGAGTCGCCATCAATTATTTCACGAAGTGGGTAGAGGCTGAACCTCTGGAAACCATCATCTCGAAGAGAGTACTAGATTTTGTTGTATAAATTATAATATGTTGATTTGGGCTCCCGAAAAAGATTGTGCTTGAAAAGGGAACTCAATTTGATTGTGATCTCTTCACAGACTTTTGTGGAAAATCTGGCTTAACTAAGTGTTGACTGTGTTTTTAGCCAACGACGTGAGGACGTAAAAAACGATAAACCTTCAAGAGAATTTAAACGACATAGACGGTTTTATCAAAGAAAGTAAATAACACACAAGATTTTTATAGTGGTTCAGCCCCAATATGTTGGTAATAGCCTAATCCACTTAGAGTTGTGATTATAGATCTGTACTCAAGATCAGATGGACTGAGCCAACTGAGTTTCTTCAGTACAGATTACAAGAATACAAGAACTCTTACAGATACAAGCATTTTCTTTCTCTATAAAACTCAGACCCAAAATCTCCCCAAAAAGTCTCCAAAAAAGAAGCCTATTTCTGATCCCATAAGCCACATATTTATAGGCTTAGGATCATACATCTGATATCACCTAGAATTAGGATATTTTATTATATTTATTACATTTAAATTACAAAAAACATTCAAAATGTAACAAAACCACCAATTTGTGGGAAGAATGAGAGATTCCCACGCGTGCCAAGACCGATTCTTGTTGAAGCCGTTTCTGGGAATCTTGACTTAGTCCTCCTCTATCTGGTCGACCCACATCTCCTACTGACCACCCATGCAAGTGCTGGTCAGACACATGCATGCTGGACATATGCACTTGCTGGTAGGATATGCTTTTGCTGGTAGGACATGCTTTTGTTGGTCGGACAAGTGCGTGGTGGTAGGACATGCACTCCTCTCCTCTAAAATGGCACTCTCCTCTAGCATGCCATGTCTCTCGTCTAACATGGCACTCTCCTCTAGCATGCCATGTCTCTCGTCTAACATGGCATTCTCCTCTAGCATGCCATTTCTCTATTTGGACAACCATGCACTTGCTGGATATATGCATAAGGACCACACCTTGGGCTCTCCTCGGACCAAGGTCCGACCACACCTTGGGGCTCTCCTCGGACCAAGGTCCGACCACATACTTGGCCTCTCCTCGGACCAAGGTCCAACCACCACCCTTGGGCTCTGCTCAGACCAAAGTCCGACCACATCCCAAGGCTCTCCTTGGATGCACTTGGCTTGGACGTGACACCTCTCAAGCAGTCAAAACCTTTCATCAGTCTACCGGGTCACTTTATCACAACTCTGAGGAGTCAATGTATTTATTGACTATTTAATGTGTCTTTTACGGACCATGTACTGCCACTTGTCACCTCTATTGCCACGTCATCGATATCCAATTTTTGGGGATAACACTAAGAGTTTCTCGTTAGTAGCATACCCACAAGCCAATGGGCAGGTCGAGGCAGTAAATAAAACCTTGAAGGTAAGCTTAAAGAAACAATTAGATGAGGCCAAGGGATTATGGCCCGAGCCGCTCCCACAAGTACTCTGGACTTACCGGACCTCACATAAAACCTCCATGGGACATACCCCTTTTTCCCTAACCTTTGGAAGCGAGGCTATGCTCCTAATTAAGGTGATGGTGACAACCCACAGAAAAAAGACCT
Organism: Humulus lupulus; assembly: GCF_963169125.1. Lineage (NCBI taxonomy): Eukaryota > Viridiplantae > Streptophyta > Magnoliopsida > Rosales > Cannabaceae > Humulus > Humulus lupulus. Next base: position 54,131,201 of record NC_084795.1, on the reverse strand, counting down.
TCGATCAAGATCATAACCACGAGCTACTTAGTACAACCCTCGATCTAATCGAAGAAAAATGAGAGGCATCACAATTACAGCTCGCTCATTATCAACAGAAGATCACTCGTTATTTCAATCCAAAGGTTAAGGGATGCAGGCTCAGATTAGGCGATCTGGTTCTCCGAAGGGTCTTTTTAGCAAGTAAAGATCCCAAAGACGGTGTGTTAGGACCAAACTAGGAAGGACCATATCAGATCATGGAGGTCCTACACGAAGGAACTTTCAAGCTAGCCCAGTTAAGTGGAGAAATAGTCCCACTGACCTGGAATGCCCTACACTTAAAAAAGTATTATCAATAGTTTGGTTGTCTTTAATGTTTTCGAAATTATCATTTCTGTAAGGCTTATTTATAAAAGCCATTTCAGTTTAATAATAGTTGGATTATTAAGTAACCAATTTTATTGTTTTGTTATCACGAGCTCACTTTGTAAAAGCAACAAAGAACATTTTATGTTCTGGTTGCTTGGGGGGCATATAACCGAAGAGAGCTTTTAAGGGAGTTCTGCTTTCGGATAAAGACTAAAACTTAGAGTTTGGAAAAATTGATTATTCAACGACTTTTCAAAGCTCGAATTTTCAAAAGACTGAATGAGAACTAAGTTTGAGAAATCTCTATGAATATAACCAGGTCTGAGGCCTGATTACTAACAGGTATAAAGCTACTAAGCCTATTAAAACCCCTAGACAAAACTAGGTCCAAGGCCTGATTCCTAACAAGTATAAAGGTACTAAGCCTATTAAAACCCCTGGATACGACAAGGTCCACGGCTTGATTCTTAACAGGTATGATGCAATTAAGCGAGCGAAATCTTGGATACAACTAAGATATCGTTAAAATCTATCTTGATCTAAAGTTAACCCCTAAGACTTTGAATGTACAAGAATCTAAGGATTCAAAAGCATGATAAAAAAAATAGACTAAGGGAAACAAAAATAGATCACAAGTTAGATGTATATTCAAAAATATATTGTCATCTCAAGGAGAAAAATCCTCGACCTGAGCCTGAAGGCAATTATTTTTGTCCCAAGGGACTTAATTACAGAAGCTTAAAAAGTAAAAGTGAAAATAAAAAGTCACTGAGGTCCGTCAGCTCGCTCTAGAGAAGTCACCTCCTCGCCATCTCCCTCAATAGCTTCATAGGCTCTAGTGGTCTCTGAGGGTTCCTGTGAGAATCGAATCTTGAACCTAACAAGATATGGTTTCCACAACTCAGGTTGCATAAAGGAGAAGTTGTCATCCTGGTTGAAAGCTCAATAATGGTAAAACATCTCCTCCATTTGATTCGATGACTCCATAGCTTCCTCCTTGGCCTTGACCTCGTTCAGCTTCTTCTTGAGTTTTTCATTTTCGGCCTAAAGCTGGTCCACGCAATGGCTCACCTCTACGACCTGATTTTGGGAGGTAGATAGGGCAGCTTTTCCAGACCACTCACTCTCCTGGGAGGAAACCAAGATGGCTTTAGTGGTCTATTCACCCTCTTGAGCGGCGCTCAGGGCAGCTCGGAGCTCCTCGTCCCTGGCTTTAACCTGAGCAATTCCTCAAAATTGAGGCAAGACAGACTGCGAAAGAATGTGGCAAGTCAAGAATGGTTAAAAAAAACTAAGGAAAAATGAAAAAGAGTGAGAAGGACTCACAGTGAGGTTCATCCCCATAGCAGATTTGAGGACGTCCTCAGGAGTATGGTCCTCTATAGCACATAAGTCTCTGGCATTGGCTCTGTAGGCATGGCCAACCACATGGATCGCAATTTTGTACACAGTATCTCGAAGCGCTTCAGGGATCTTGTCTAGGTCGAGTGGTTTAACCAGAATCTGGACGGTGGGAGCCTCACCTTGGACCTGACACCTTGGTGACTCATGACTGTTGTTACTAGAGCTGAGGGGAGTTTCTATTGTGGTTGCTCCCGAGTGGAGCTGGCACCTTTGTCTTTTGCCAGAGACTCAATGTTACCCCTAGTCCTCAGAGCTGGTTTCTTTGGCACTCTAGCCTTTGTCACCATGGGACCAACTCCGGTCCCACCAACCTTAAAAGCACCCCTCAAACCCAAGGTCTCTGGCTGCTCCATCTTTTCACCTAAAAAAGAGCGAACAAAGGGCTCAAATTTAAGAAATAATTATTGAAAGTAATATAAACACAAGAACAAGAGCAAGAACCATACCCTCCAAGCTAGGGGAGGAAACTACTACGATCATCTCAGGGTTATCGACAGGGCTAGGCACAACCTCTAACTCTTGGATTAATGGAGGTAGGGGAAAATCTAAAATTATGACCTCCTAGATCCTACGGGGTTTAGGTCCTTCCTCAGGGCTGGACTCATCTACGTATTGCCTAAAACCAAGGGCATATGCACCATGACACATGGAAGGCCAGGTCCTACGGTTTGTCCCATAATCTTAAAAAAATAGTGGACCTAAAAATGAGAGTGTTGTCAACTACGATGGTACCTTTTGGGTAAGTGTGGTCATAGCGTACCACCAAATGGTCCACACATTAGAGGAGGGTTGTGTTTAGGTCTGGGTCAGTATGATGACGAATAACGAGCTGGTTAGGTTTGAATCGAATTAGTTTATAACTGGCAGCAGCCTGATCTAAATATCTGTATGGGTATGGGTTACCTTGACCGGAGGGGAGGGGTCGGCTATTGCCCCGGATGCAGCTCGTTTGGGATTAAGACCCTGATTATCCTTAGGAGCTCTCCTTTTGCGCACTTGTAGTACCACGACTTCCTTCTCTTCAATGTTTGCATTGGCTAGCAAGGCTTCTTGAGGAGGGGGGAGCTGAGGGATGACTGGAAGAGGAACTCGAGTCCTAAGAGCCAACGTTTGGACCTTGCTCATTGGGTTGCAAACCACCATGGTGGCATTATTCACAACCTGACGGTAGTCTTTCTCCTTCGGAGGAAGACTAGAACAAGTCTCATATTGACCCCCAAGGGTCACAGACCACTCTGTCCTCGTGAATATAGCTGCACAAAGAATGAACTCAGTTAGAATACTTAAAAAAAAAAAGTGTGAAAGTGATAAGAAAGATCACGTGCTGAATTCATAAAGATAAAGGACTTACGAGGGTGGTTGAAGTATCAGTGATCGCAGTTCTTAAACCCATTTGACATAAAGAATAAGTCTTTATAGTCACTTGGGTGGTTGGGGAGGTCGATGACAAAGGCTGAGTTGGGAAACTAGTGAGGTAGTAGAAACTGTCACCTCGCCCCTTCTGTTCGGGACTGGCCTTGAGGCAAAAGAAATACATAATATCCGCCAGAGTGGGGACCTCCCACTCGTGCCTCAGAAACAAATACTTTAACCCCGCCAAAAGTCTGTATGAGTTCGGTGGGAGCTGGAATGGCGCCAGTTTGACGTAGTTCAGAAAGTCTACAAAATACTGGACCAATGGGAGGAAGGCGCCTGCCTTCAATTTCTCATCACTCCAAGCCCCGTAGTCATTTTGGAGAGGTGCACAACTCCATTCTCCTTCTGAAATTATCAAGCCTCAAGGTGTTTCTAGCCAAGTGCTCTAATGGATAGAAATGTTGTGTCTTTCAAGTGAGCTATAGGGTCCTATTTATAGATTTTAGAGACACCCTTTGAATTTCAAATTCCACCAACCCCCATGGTTGTTACCATTGTACAATTGGATTAATATGGAATTAAAAATGAGATTTGGGAGTTATTTGGGATTTTTGAGCCGTTCAACAAATATTGAAAAAATTGAAGAAAAAAAATGGTCAGTTTTGGCCTGTGGCCGTGGCCAGAGACATTAGTGGCTACGTCCACTACTCTCTGTCCCATAGGCCGCGGCCACCAACATTCAGTGGCCACGGCCACTGACCATTTTCAACACTTAAAAATGTGTTATTTTTCCAAACGGTTCCAAACCCTCCCAAATGATTTTGTAACCCCCAAAACACATTATTATGGTTAAAATCATATCTCTAACATCCATTTCACATGTGGCTTTATGAAATTCATCACAATATTGTGTAACACCAAATTTACACAATAAAGGGTAATATTTGGAAGTTACAATTTTGTAACACCAAATATGTTACATTATTTGGATATATCTCATATATCTAAATATTGTCACTCTCTATTATATGTTACAATATGTGACACTCTTTATCACATTTATTTAATCTAAAACATTATATTATAATATAACAGTGTCTACAGGATGCCTAGATATTGTGGTACGTACCACTTGGAATATATCAGTTAGACCGAATGAAAACTGGCCTGGCCAGTAAGGTTTCAGATGGGTGCACAAAGAATCGCTGAGTACGCTACGGGATTAAGGTACGGATAAAATCGGTATTAGGGATATCATGAAGGGCGATATTAGCTCAGCATAAAGAATTAATGGTTCAATTGAAGAAGTATTTGATTTGAGGAATGATCAGACGGAGCATCTCATTATGGGACACGTCGACATTGCTTGTTAGGAATGAAGGGTTCAATTTCCCAGTTGCAGGATAGGACAATGTTCTCAGGAATTGACCTTCGATCTGGTTATTACTAGCTAAGGATCTAGGAAAGAGACATTTTAGGAATTACTTCATGCACCAAGTAGGATGTGATGGACTATCAGTGAAGGTTCTTAACTGACTAATGCTCCAATGACATAAGTAAGCTCAACAAGTAAAGAGAGTACATGAATGACATGGACAAGCCATATTCAGATTGATTAGGGATGTGTTGGTTTACTCCCAGTTGCAAGCAGAACGCGAATGACCTCTTTGTTGATAATACTAAGACTAATGAAGCAGGGTTACAGGTAAGGCTCCAGAAAGTGTAAGCTTTGATTTCTTCAAGGGTAGTCAAGGTCATGTTATGGTAGGTGATGGGATCATGTATGAAGTAATTTAGTTAGAAACCACAAAGGAATTTTTGAAAGAATGCCTGAGGGGTGAGAAGTATAGTGAGACCAGTAAGATACGTGGCTACTACTTGAAGCATTTTCTCTGACAGCCATACACAAGATTGAGGTAATACAAGAACCTAAAGTTTGTCTGAATGGATAGTTTCGTAATGGATTTTTAGAAGATAGAATAAGGATTGGTTCACACACTATGGTATTAGAATATGTATGCATGGACTGATACAGGAGGACAGCATAATGGTTATTGTCTTTGCTTAGGACATGAAACTATAGGGTGGTATGTCGAAGACTAGGGTGTGCCTGTGTACAGACTGAAAATGATGCTTGTTCGTACTTCACAGTAGATGAAGGGATAAGAACACAAATGTTCTACACGGGGCATTAGGTTGACGGTAATGCCAGATAACCACGTGTAGGGTGCAGTGACAGCAACTATGGAATAGTAGTGCGTTCACTAGTATAAAGAATTAAAGCGTTCGATCTCCCATTGAAGAATAAATTTGAGATCAAGGCCCTAATGGAAATTAATGGGTGATTCACATTGGAAATCCTTGATTGCATAGAGAAAATTAACACGGAAGCTGACATCTTGAGTTAGATTTGTATGTGCCAGTTGGATAAGACGCCACAGAATATAGTAAAAGTCAAACGAGGTAATGACCAAGATTGGTATAGTATCTGTAGTTGATAGTTGGTAGATATATCTCTATGGACAATGAAATCCAGGGAGGAGATCTTATGGGAATGGTTAAGAATCCTACTATTTTAGTATTAATTGGTTAAGGTATGAAGATCGAATGAGTGATTCGATGGAACCTGGTGTTGAGGTGGAGATTCAAGATGAGTATGGTACTACCTCCTTATGAATATTGTATCCATGAATTTGAATGGATCTTGGGATCAAAATTTATGTATTGGAAGGCAAAAAGGGTATAGTGGTGGACCGTAAGGGTGGACTACATTAGACTGCAAGTAAGATGATTTGATATGAAAAGTTGTGACTTAAAAGATTGAGTTAACACACCTCAGTTCGTGTGAACGGGTATCACAATAATGAGTACGAGCGAAGGGAGACCGTATGTCTCTGTGGGACATTAAAATCGGTGGTGTCGGACTGAGACCCTTTATTTCCCAAGTTCTTAAAAAGGTTGTAAAGGACAAAGAGTATAAGATTGAGACTTAGAATTATTTGTTACCTTCAGATAGACTGGCAATCTAAAGGAATGACTATGACTTTAATAATTGTACATCGAATATGTAAGTATTTGGGGCATTGAGATAAGTGCGGTCCCTTTATTGAATAGTCACAGTGATGGAAGTCGCTCAACAGCTAGGGTGACTCTGAATAAGATACAGTGAGATACAGAGCAAGAAGCACTTATTCCAAGTTAGAAATGAGAGACAGGAAGTATGGTGCTTCAGAATTGGTCTTGGGGACCAATGAAGTTATTAGGATTGTTAGGGCAGAAGTGTCTGCCTATTTAGAAGGACATAAGAGTTTGTAAATTTCAAGCATGAGAACACAGAGTTCTAGGATGGGAGACTTTGTATTTCTCTGAGTATTGTGGACTAGAAAGGATAAGAAATTTTGGAAAAGAAAGAGGAGTTTTGACTCCAGATTTAACAGACGTCCGAGATCTTAGCAAGACTAGGCCAGGGGCCTACAGATTAGCCTTACCCTAGTATAGGTGGTGGATCATAAGGTGTTATTGGTGCCAATGTCACGAAAATAGGTGTAAAATATTACCGCTGATGGGGTGAGGAGACCCTAGTATTTCAGTGGGAGTTACTGGGCAAGTAAAATCTAATGGAATTATGATAAATAAGATAAAGTCTTATAGAATAATACTGTCACTCTAATGAGAGTGTTACTAAGGGATAAAAAGGTAAACAACTAGACTTTAAAGTTATAGTCAGATTCACGGGATTTGTGTCACGAGGTGTTTGAATAAATTTCGAGGATGAAATTTCAATAAGAAGGGGATACTTGTAACGTCTCGAATTTACGGTTAAGGCTAAGTGCCTGGACTGCAGTGCCTAGATGGCATAATAGGATATACATGTTGAGTTAATTCAATAAATGTGACTACGTGGCATATATGATTTATAGGATAATATGGATTTAAATGCATGTTTAAGTGTATTAAATATGCATGAGGGCCCGTTCTTGATAATGAGGGCATATATGTAGTATTGGCCCGTTGCAGGCATAAGTGTGATTATATGTGTGTAAATGATTGAGACCACATTATTATGTGGATATATTTGCAGTATTCAGCTCGTGGCGATCCTAGTGAGCGAATTTGCAGAGTAGTCACAACGAGGACCAATACCCGGCTCAGGGCGAGCCTAGGGGTATTTTCGGGGACTTGGTGTGTATTTAGGATTTATTAGTTAAAGTGCATATATTTTTTAATTAGTTGGGTATGTCAGGATTAATTGGGAACTTGTTGGACGACTCGGGGAACTAGCGGGAAACGGTGCAAATGACTGTTTTGCCCTTATGGGAAATAAAGGGTTGAGTCTTTCACTAAGGGCATTTTCGTCTTTATATTGGAGGATATTGATAGGAAAGGCTTCAGAGGATAGCTAGAAGCATCAGGCAAACATTTTCTCTTTCTCTCTCCCTTTGGAGTGCTTGGAAGCTTGGGAAATCCTTGAGGAAGAGCTTGGGATTGAGCTAGAAATTTGGGAAATTAAGTTGGGAGCAAGTAAGGGATTAGGTCAAGGATCAAATCACTTCTGAGGTAAGTTCCACATCCAGGATTTTACTATAAATTCTATGATAAGTTTGGACTGTTGGCTGGGTTGAGTGTTAGCTTTAATTGCTGAATTGAGGTGAGATTTGTGGTTGGTTTTGGGTGATTATGAAACCTAAGTTGTGTGGTAAGGAGTCTTGGACTCAATTCTTGTTTTGGTGTAAGGATACAATGACTTTCTGTTGAAATTGGTTAGGGGAAAACGCTGAAAAGTGCTAGAATTTCTGGGTTCATGGGAGCGCGTCGCGACCCAGTTCATGGTCGTCGCGGCCCGCGTGAGCCCAGGAGCCCTAGGGGCTGGCTATTTCGCAGGCGCACTGTGGTCCTAAAGGGGCCAGTCGTAGCCCACCCACCTTTCGGTCTTGGGGGATAGCGCCTCTGACTTGAGGGCGTGCCACGACCCTTAGGGCCAAGTCGCGAGCCGCCAAGGCAGCCTTAGCCCGTTTAGACTTTTGGGGATTGGGGAATTGAACCTATGCGCTCGAGAGAGTTTCTACTACCCGGTTTAGTAGAATTCGAAGCCCTGAAGGCTAATATTTTATTCCAAAGCTTTTAATTGGTTTAGGATTTTAGTGGTTATCCACTATTGCATTGTGACTAGGTTATACTGCAACGGCTCAGGATTAGGGATCGTGCTTGGGGCTACCATACGCTAGCTGCTCCATAATTGAGGTAAGAAAAATGCACCTGAGTTGTGAATGGGGCTTAAACCCTTGTTAATGAATATATTATGGATATGAACATATCTATAGATGAGAATATCTGGATGGGCATGCTGGTATATGCTGCCATTGATTACTTGCTATGCATTGTGCAATTGTGATGATATATGTTTGCAGGTCGGCCTAAGGATATCGGGGGCCGATAGCAAGTGTGCAGAACACAGCCCGGCCTAAGGGTGTCGGGGTCAGTTAAGAGATCAGGGAACTCGGCCTAAGGGCATCAGGCTTGCTTATTATACCATAAATAGAAGTGTGGCTCACACATAATTATTTCTATTGATTGATGAGTTTGGTTTACGTATTTGACTAAGCTTAATATAATTTTTGGTTGGTTACTTATATACTATTGCTATCTGAATCTAATTATTTATGTTTACTGCCTTTACACTGTTGCTAGTTGTGCATGTTGGTTTAAGTTTTCTTGCTGAGCCTTGGCTCACGGGTGCTACGTGGTGCAGGGAAGGGAAAGGGATAGCGATACCAACCATGAGTTGCAGAGCTTCAGGGGTAGTGTCTACATATGTAGCCTGCTCGATCGCCACGGTCGGGATAGCATGGGAGGAACTAGGGTTATACCCTATATTTCCACTTAGGATGGCTAGGTTGTATTCTATTGTCTTTTACAAGTCTGTAAATTGATTTTGGGATCCCGTGTGTAAACTTAATATTTTAATGAAAAATAATCTTTTCGTTGACCAAATCTTTTAATACATAACCTTGATTTAGTCTTCAATTACACATTTAAGTTCAAACGACTTGCTTAGCGAGTTAAGCACTATTTTAAACACACAGTGTAACGGTCTTGGTTAATCAGGGTGTTACAGCTGTATCGAAGACTAGGTGCGCCCATGTACAGTCTGAAAATGATGGTTGTTCGTGGTTCACGATAGATGAAGAAATAAGAACACAAATGTTCTACAATGGGCGTTAGGCTGACGGTAAGGCTAGGTAACCATTGTTAGGGTGCAATGATGGCACCTACGGAATAGAAGTGCATGTATTAGCATAAAGAGCTAAAGTGTTTGGTCACCTATAGGGGAATAACCATGAGACTAAGGCCTTAGTGCGAGTTAATGGATGATTTAGATTGGAAATCCTTTATTGCATAGAGAAAATTAACGTGGAGGCTGACATTTTGAGTTGGAAAATTCTGTGCCAATTGGATATGTCACCACGGATTACTGTAAAGTCAGACGAGGTAACGACCAAGATTGTTATAGAATCTGTAGTTGATAGTTGGCAGATATACTTCTACGAATAATGAAATTCAGAGAGAATATATTGTAGGAATGGTTTAGATTCCTACTATTATAGTATGAATGGTGTAAGATATGAGGATCGGATGAGTGATTCGATGGAAGCTTGCATTGAGGTAGAGATTCTAGATGAGTCTTGTTCTACCTCCTTATGATTGTTGTATTTAAGAGATTTGAATGGATGTTAAGATCTAAATTTTGTATATTGGAAAGTAAAAGGGTATAGTTGTGGACCGTAAGGGTGGACTACATTAGACTGCATGTAAGATGATTGGATACAAAAATTTGTGACTCAATAGATTGAGTTAGCACACTTAAGTTCGTATGAAAGAGTATCACAGTAACCCGTATAGGCGAAGGGAGACCGTATGTCTCCGTGGGACACCAAAGTCGATGGTGTCGGACGAGACCCTTTATTTCTAAAATTCTGGAAAATTGGGCGATGAGTATAAATTTAGGACTTAGAATTATTGGTTACCTTCATATAAACTAACAATCTGAAGGAATGACTCCAAATTTATCGATTTTTCCTCGAATGTGTACGTTTTTGAGATATTGAGATATGCATGGTCCCTTGATTGAATAGTCATGGTGATGGATGTCAGTCAACGGCTAGGGTGTCTATGAATAAGATACAGTGAGATAAGGAGCGAGAAGTACTCGTTCCAAGTAATGAAATGAGAGACAGGAAGTATTGTGGTTTAGAATTTGTCCAGGGGACCAATGAAGTTATTAGGATTGTTAGGGCAAAAGTGTTTGCCTATTTGAAAGGACATAAGAGTTTGAAAATTTCAAGTATGGGAACACAAAGTTCTAGGACAGGATACTTTGTATTTCTCCGAGTATTGTGGAGTGGAAAGGATAAGATATTTTGGGAAAGAAAGCGGAGATTTGACTCCTGGTTTAATAGACTTATGAGATCCTGCCAAGGACTAGGCCAGGGGCCTACAGATTAGCCTTACCCTAGTATGGGTGGTGGCTCATAAAGTGTTACTGGTGCAAATGACAAATAAAGAAGTTTAAAGTATTACCGTTGATGGGGTAAGGAGACCCTAAGATTTCAGTGGGATTTACTGTGCAAGGAAAATCTAATGGAATTTGTGATAAATATGATAAAGTCTTATAGAATAAGATTGTCACTCTAGTGAGAGTGTTACTAAGGGATAGCAAGGTAAAGGACTAGACTTTGAACTTATAGTCAGATTCATAGGATTTGTATCCCGAGGCATTTGAATAAATTTCGAGGACGAAATTCAATAAGAAGGGGATAGTTGTAACGTCCCGAATTTACTATTAAGGCTAAGTGCCTTGATTATTGTGCCTGGAGGGCATAATAGTATATATATGTTGAATTAAGCGAATAAAGTGTGACTACATGGCATACATGATTTACGTGGTAATATGAACATATGTGCATGTTTATGTGTATTAAATATGCATGTGTGCCCATTCTTGTTAATAAGGGCATTCTGTAATTTTGATATGTTGAGGGTATAAATGTGATAATATGCATTAAATGATTGAGACCACATTATTATGTGGATATATTTTGAGTATCAGCTCGAGGCGGTCCTAGTGAACGGAATAAAGAAATAGTCACAATGGGGTCCAATACCCAGATCGGGGCAAGCCGAGGGGTACTTCAGGGACTTAGTGCCTATTTGGGATTTATTGGTTAACGGACAATTATTTGGTGATTAGTTGGTGTAATGACCCAACTACTCTAGTCTTTGGACCATTAATGAAAACTACACAAAGACCTTAATCCTTAATAGAACTTACAAGTGAAAAGATCATAACTTTATTAAAACTTGTAAAAAGGAAATGTTAAACTTACATAAAATTTAAGTTAGGATATGGGATCCCATTGTTTTAAAATCAAAACATAACATAATTGTAATAAAAAGAGATTACATAAATAAGTGCGGAAAAATACACATAAAAACATAAGTAAAGACTTCATCCTCAAATCGAAACTCTCGGTTCTTTGAATCCATTCCGCCTCAATACACATTCCTCAAGCTTCCAAGAACCTTTCCCACCACTAAGCTATTTTCCTGCACATATAAACATAAAAGGAGTGAGCCTAATGCCCAGCAAGGAAAATCTAACACATAGACCATATACATAAATTTCATAAAGAAACATAAAACATATCATAACACTTATGTCACATACATACTATAATGGCCATTATTACTTGGGGTCCCATAAACTAAACAAGTCATATGCCCATTAGATTAGTGGGGTCTTGCTAGCTAAGCAAGTCATATGCCCATAATCTATTTGGGGCTTGTTAGTTGTATAGGTCATATGCCCAAGTCTACAAGCATACTTAACATAACATTTTACATAACACATATTCATAAGATAACATATAAAATCATATAACACATAAATCCTATCCTATTTTCCTTACCAAAATAACCGGGATATGAGAACTGATTTGGGACCTTGGAACACTCCTAAAATCCATTTATAATAGGGTGAGTATATTGAAGAAAAGGGATGGAAGTGATGATGGAACTATACCATCAAAATACACTTACCAAGAATCTTATGCTCAAGAACTTAGATTTCCTAAGTAAGAATAAAGAATAAGGTTAGAATACTGAGTAGAAGACTATGAGAACTTTAAAGAAAATAATACAGAAATGGACTAGAGTTTGGGATACCTTGAGTACTTCTATGACCAATCTTAACCTTGAACCGAAATGTGAATAGAACCTTACTTCCCAAGTGTTTGGTAAGCTTATAGTGATCAAGCTTATAATTACCAACCCAAGTGTTTACACTCTCACACTAACCTAACAACTTGCAGCCTTTGAACTTAGAGTAATAGATTAATAAATGGCTGGGTACTAGGTCCTATTTATAGAGTTTAGGAATGAAAAGATCTTCATTTAACTTGAATAAAAATAATGGCTTTTAAAGTGAAAATCATTTGAATTATCATTCAGCAGAGGTTGAAGACTCGTTCAGAAAGATGCTGGACTTATCAAGAGGTTAAGGATTTGAATGAGAACGATTTTGAAAACTTTCAAAAATTCACTGAAGGAGGCGATATATCGCCTGGGCCAGTATGCCCGAGGCAATCGTGCAATGTTTCGTGTTTTTCATATCTTCGTGATGCGATATATCGCCCCCTATAGTTGCGATATATCAGCATACGCTGAATATTTAAACAGGAAATTGCACATTTTTAACTTAATTTGAAATGAGTAAACAGCCTTGACTAAGCCCTCTACCGTTTTCAAAGCTGCTGACTGACCCTATGATATTCAAATTTTAACCTTAATAAATTTATTCCTCAAAATACTTAATCATTATTAAACCTATACATTACATGTGCTATTATCTTATTGGATCTTATCTAAACCTTATAGTATAATAAATATTATCCTCAATATCAGTCATATTAATCAAACCTTAGGTTAAAATTAACATTCTTAAACTATAGGTTAAACTTAGAAAATCTACAAGTATTACTATGAGTGTCCAAATAAATCCCGGTCTGAACCAAAAATCCACAGTTATAAAGATAATACTATTATTACTATTATACTACTATCTAACTAGCTAAGTAAAGTTCTTGGACTCTACAATTCTCCCCTACTAAAAAGAATTTCGTCCTCGAAATTTACTTACCAAATAACTCCGAATACCGGCCTTGCATGTCCTCCTCCAACTCCCACGTTGCCTCTCGTTCAGAACTATTACTCCATAGGAATTTTACTATAGGAAAGCTCTTGGACCGTAACTGCTTCATCCCCTATCCAGGATGCTAACTGGTCATTCCTCGTAGCTTAAGTCTTTCTGGAGTGCTATTGTATCGTACTTGAGGACGTGAGATGGGTCTGGCACATATTTGCGTAGCATCGAGATGTGGAACACGTTGTGACTATCTGCTAGTTCTGGCGGTAGGGCTAGTCTATACACAACTACTCCCACTTTGTCCAATATCTCAAAAGGACCTATGAATCGGGGACTAAGCTTGCCTTTCTTCCCAAACCGCTTTACACCTTTCATAGGAGATATCTTCAAGAATACTTGATCTCCGACTTGGAATTCCACATCACGTCGCTTGGCATCCGCATAGCTTTTCTGACGACTTTGAGCAGCAAGCATACGTTGTCTAATAAGTGCTACTGCTTCTTGAGCTTGTCTAACAGCTTCGGGACCTAGTAGCTGCCTTTCTCCTACCTCGTCCCAGTGCAACGGTGATCGGCACCTTCTTCCATATAGCAACTCATAAGGTGCCATCCCGATCGTTGACTGGTAGTTGTTGTTGTAGGAGAACTCAATCAACGGTAAGTACTTATTCCATGATCCTCCGAAATCAAGTACACACGCGCGTAGCATATCCTCTAAAATCTGAATCGTACGCTTGGATTGCCCATCTGTCTGAGGATGAAAAGCTGTACTAAGACTTAAGTTAGTACCCATAGCTTGCTGTAAACTTCCCCAAAATCTCGATGTAAACACCGACCCTCTATCTGACACTATTGTCTTGGGGATTCCATGCAACTGTACTATCTCTTGGATATAGATGTCTACATATTGGTCTGCCGTGTATGAAGTCTTAATAGGCAGTAAATGAGCCGACTTGGTTAGTCTATCTATTACTATCCAAGCATAATCATGCTGCTTATTCGTCCTTGGCAAACCCATCACGAAGTCCATAGCTATATTGTCCCACTTCCATTCTGGTACGCTGAGCGGTTGCAATAAACCTGCAGGCCGCTGATTCTCTACTTTCACTTACTGGCATATAAGACACTTAGATACAAACTATGCTATGTCCTTCTTCATCCCTGGCCACCAATATACTGCCTTAACATCATGAGTCATCTTGGTTGATCCTGGGTGAACTGAGTATGGGGTACTGTGCGCTTCTTCCAGAATCGTCTTCTTAATACTTCGATCATTTGGCATGCATACCCGATCCTTATATCTCAATAAACCTTGGCTAGATATTGAGAAATCTGTAGCTTTGCCTTCTCTGACTGCATCCATATGTGCGGCTAGTGTAACATCATGTACCTGACCAATCCGTATATCCTCTAGCAGATTCGATTGGATAGACAAGTTAGCCAGCTTGCCTACAACTACCTCTATTCTGGCACTGATAAGCTTCTGCTGTAGCAGCTTTTCTATTCCAGCTAGAGCTGCCAAATTTCCATAACTTTTCCTACTAAGCGCATCGGCAACTACGCTCGCCTTCCCCGGGTGGTATAGGATTTCGCAGTCGTAATCCTTCACTAATTCTAACCACCTGCACTGCCTCATGTTGAGTTCCTTCTGAGTAAAGAATATTTTAAACTCTTGTGGTCCGTATAAATCTCATACCGTTCTTCGTAAAGATAATGGTACCAGATTTTTAATGCAATGACCACTGCTGCTCGTACTCCTTCAACTGTCGTGAGGCGTAGGCTATCTCCTTGTCATTTTGCATCAGTACGCAACCCAATCCTTGCTTCGATGCATCGCAGTAGACTACGAACTTATCTTTGGGTGTTGGTACACAAAGTACTGGTGCTGAGCAAAGCTTATCCTTAAGCAACTGGAAGCTTTCTTCACACTTATCATTCCAGTTAAATCTTTGTTGTTTCTGGGTCAGGTTGGTGAGCGGAGTGGCTGTCTTTGAAAAGCCCTCTACAAACTTCCTATAATAACCTGCTAACCCTAGAAAGCTTCTTACTTCAGATGCGTTCTTTGGTCTAGGCCAATTCTTCATGACCTTTACCTTTGATGGGTCTACTGCAACTCCATCTTTTGATATAATGTGCCCGAGGAACGCCACTTGCGAAAGCCAAAACTCGCATTTCTTGAACTTTGCATAGAGTTGATGCTCCTTCAATCACGTCAAAATCAACCTCAAATGTTCCTTGTGCTCTACTTCATCCTTGGAGTATACTAAGATATCATTGATGAACACAACAACGAATTTATCTAAGTAATCCTTGAAGACCCTATTCATTAAGTCCATAAACGCAACTGGTGCGTTAGTAAGACCAAAGGACATAACCAAGAACTCCTAATGTCCATAACAAGTCCTAAAGGGTGTCTTAGGAATATCTTCTCCCTTTACCTTGAGCTGATGATACCCGGACCGTAAATCGATCTTTGAAAATACAGTCGAGCCTCGGAGTTGATCAAACAAATCATCGATCTGAGGTAGCCGGTACTTGTTTTTAATCGTTACCTTGTTCAGCTCATGATATTCGATACACATCCGCATACTTCTGTCCTTCTTCTTCACGAATAGTACCGGAGCTCCCCATGGCGAATGGCTTGGCCTGATAAAACCCAAGTCTAGGAGTTCTTGTAGCTGCGTCTTTAACTCCTTGAGTTCCGTAGGTGCCATCCGGTATGGTGCCTTAGAGATAGGCTCGGTGCCTGGTACTAATTCTATCGTGAAGTCTATTTCCCAAGGTGGTGGCAATCCTGGCAAGTCATCGAGAAATATCTCTGGAAATTCTCGTATAACACAGACGTCTCCAACCTTAAGTGGTGTCTCATTTTCCACATTTGTGATGCTGGCTAAGAACGCTTGACATCCTTTCTCCATCATTCTCTGAGCTTGGAGAGATGATACTAAGGGGGTGCGTAATCCTAAAGCTTGTCCCATGAAGCATAGTTTCTGGCCGTCAGGAGTCTCGAACATCACCTTCTTGCGTTTACAGTCGATGGTTGCGCCATGCCGTGCTAGCCAGTCCATGTCTAGTATTACGTCGATGTCCTTGATTACTAGTTCTATCAGGTTCTCCTTCTAGTTCTATGTCCTCAATCTTGATCGGTGTGCCTCGTACTATCTGTGATGATAGAACTACTTTGCCCGAAGGCAACTCGGTTACAAACCTAGTTCTAAATCTTTCACAAGGTTTGTCTAGTTTTTCTATCATTCCTAACGAGATATATGAATGAATGGCTCCCGAATCAAATAATATAGAGCATAAGTTATTGAGGATAGAAACCTGACCTGTGACCACCTTATTGTTGGCATCAGCCTCTCCTTGGCTTAAGGAAAAAACCCTAGCAGGATCCATTTTGTCGTCCTTCTTCCCTTCTGGCTTGCGCTGGGGACAATCTCTTTTCCGGTGTCCTTCCTGACCACAGTTAAAACATTCCTTGGTGTTTGCGCGGCATTCTCCAGGATGTTTCTTCTGACACTTAGCACATGGCGGGTATTCCACATAACCCGACCTATTTCCCCCATTATTCGTCCATGCCCTCTTATCGTTGTCGAATTGCTTATTTTTCGGATGCCGTCTTTTCTGGCTATTACCGTTGTTGCCGAACTGATTGTTTCCATTATGGTTGTTGTTCTGACTGATCTGAGGTTGATTCTGCTGTCTAGGTCCAGGCTTACTGGCTTCCTCTTTACTTACATTGGCCTGCAACCTTTCTACTTCTATTGTCGTTTCAAGAACATCAGCATACGTAGTATTTTCCGGGTTTTCTAACTTAACCCCCATCTCGATCTTTGGTCAAAGTCCTCTAACAAATTTATTCACTCTCAGAAAATCGGTTGGAACCATCTCAGATGCGAACTTAGCTAAGCGATCGAACTGGCAAGCATACTCTACCACTGATAAATTTCCTTGCTTCAAGTTGGAAAACTCCTCAACTCTTGAAGCGAGTACAGCCGAATTGTATTACTTCTTGTGGAACAACTCCAAAAATTGAGTCCATGTCATGGTGGCAACATCATGCGATTGTTGGACCAAGTCCCACCATATCCTGGCATCCTTCTTGAGTAATGACGAGACGTAGGATATGCGATCCGCATTACTGAGATTCATGTGCGTCAGAATTGGCTCAACATTCCTTAGCCATTCTTCTACCTCAAAGGGGTCTGTAGTCCCTTCGAAGTTTGGAGCGTGCTGTTTGCGGAACCTCTCATACACTGGTTCCATGTGCTGTACCGGATACGCCGTGTAATTTGTCACTGGCCATCCCCCATATGGACCAACTTGTTGGGGTGTTGAGGCCATTTGTTGTGGCTGCGCCTGCGGTGGATGCTGAGGCTGAGTCTGAGTTTGAGCTTGTTGGTGTTGTTGTTGCAAAAGTTCCTCGACTTGTTGTCGCAGTCTGGCGATCTCCGCAGTGTTGTCAGCTGGTGGTGCCGGCGCGTTGCGGCTAGCAGTAGCACACACTCCCCTTCTACGAACTGGAGGGGCATCATTGCTTGCTGGAACAGCGTTGGAGGCCTTTCCGTTGGTGCGTGCAGATCTTCAGAGCGACATCGTAGCAAAGTTCTAACAGTTGAAAGGAACATGTTAGAACTTTACCTAATAGGCTCTAAGGCAAAAACTTATTCTAAAACAAACATATCTCGAACCTATTTATTATGACTTCTTATGAAAAATTATATAAGTCTTTATTTATTATTTAGAGTGGGTTTCTATACTTAGAAAAACAAGCCATCTTTAAGTCTGTTTCTAATTATCCTATATGACTTAATTCTCAGGCTCGAAACTTATCTTTGTTCCAAAGTTAACCATATTGAGGGAGGGCTGGGATCAGTAAAATCGTTCCCACTACTATGGCCCCCTAACTCTCAATAAGGAAACTCGGTTCATTGATTTGTATCCACCCTCACCGAACTTAGTCATTATTCATTTTATTTATTATTTATTATGATTGCGAAAATAAAATCAAACTCATACATGATAATAAAATAACATGATATTCATTTGGAAAAAAATAGTTTTTCACTTATTACAACCATAAAACAAACATTAAATAAAACTAACTATTCTAAAAATCCGGATCTTCTACATCTGATCCTTCATCTAGCATATCATCATCCAAATCTTGATAATCCTCATTGTCATGTGCATCAAAATGTCCTCTAGGAAGGTTTGTGAAAATCCTATGTTTTTGCTCATTGGTAAACTGAAATTCGGATTTTGAAGTGAACCTAATTAGAAGAAAGTAATATCGCATTGCTGCTGGTAGTTCATCCTCATCATCCATTGTTTCCCATATTTCCTCTAAGGCTTCAATTACACGATGGAAATCTCTAAATAGTCTCATTATTAAAACATACTGCTCCGTTGCTCTCATCATGATTTGCTTAGACTCTTGGAGGTGACCTATCTCTCAGTGGAACAAAAGAATTCTCCGAGTGATTCTTTCTAGTGTTCCTATGGTGTTTCTTGGTTCTCTTGTTCTCTTTAAAGCTTTAATGGCTCGAATATCCTCATAAGTTAATGCTCCGTTCATACTTAACTGAAAACATAAATACTAAAAATTGTTAGCTATACACATAAGCAAAGTAACTATAACTTAAATACATACTTGGCGGTCACATTCAAAGCTTTGAGTGTGTGTATCGAGGAGAACTTCATGCGAAGGAGCCATTTTGCTCTGATACCAACTGTAATGACCCAACTACTCTAGACTTTGGACCATTAATGAAAACTACACATAGACCCTAATCCTTAATAGAACTTACAAGTGAAAAGATCATAACTTTATTAAAACTTGTAAAAAGGAAATGTTAAACTTACATAAAATTTAAGTTAGGATATGGGATCCCATTGTTTTAAAATCAAAACATAACATAATTGTAATTAAAAGAGATTACATAAATAAGTGCGGAAAAATACACATAAAAACATAAGTAAAGACTTCATCCTCAAATCGAAACTCTCAGCTCTTTGAATCCATTCCGCCTCAATACACATTCCCCAAGCTTCCAAGAACCTTTCCCGCCATTAAGCTATTTTCCTGCACATATAAACATAAAAGGAGTGAGCCTAATGCCCAGCAAGGAAAATCTAACACATAGACCATATACATAAATTTCATAAAGAAACATAAAACATATCATAACACTTATGTCACATACATACTATAATGGCCATTTTTACTTGGGGTCCCATAAACTAAACAAGTCATATGCCCATTAGATTAGTGGGGTCTTGCTAGCTAAGCAAGTCATATGCCCATAATCCATTTGGGGCTTGTTAGTAGTATAGGTCATATGCCCAAGTCTACAAGCATACTTAACATAACACTTTACATAACACATATTCATAAGATAACATATAAAATCATATAACATAAATCCTATCCTATTTTCCTTACCAAAATAACCGGGATAGGAGAACTGATTTGGGACCTTGGAACACTCCTAAAAACCATTTATAATAGGGTGAGTATATTGAAGAAAAGGGATGGAAGTGATGAAGGAACTATACCATCAAAATACACTTTCCAAGAATCTTATGCTCAAGAACTTAGATTTCCTAACCAAGAATAAAGAATAAGGTTAGAATACTGAGTAGATGACTATGAGAACTTTAAAGAAAATAATACAGAAATGGACTAGAGTTTGGGATACCTTGAGTACTTCTATGACCAATCTAAACCTTGAACCGAAATGTGAATAGAACCTTACTTCCCAAGTGTTTGGTAAGCTTATATTGATCAAGCTTATAATTCCCAACCCAAGTGTTTACACTCTCACACTAACCTAGCAACTTGCAGCCTCTGAACTTAGAGTAATAGATGAATAAATGGTTGGGTACTAGGTCCTATTTATAGAGTTTAGGAATGAAAAGAATTTCATTTAACTTGAATAAAAATAATGGCTTTTAAAGTGAAAATCATTTGAATTATCGTTCAGCAGAGGCTGAAGACTCATTCAGAAAGATGTTGGACTTATCAAGAGGTTAAGGATTTGAATGAGAATGATTTTGAAAACTTTCAAAAATTCACTGAAGGAGGCGATATATCGCCCCCTGTAGGCGATATATCACCTGGGCCAGTATGCCCGAGGCAATCATGCAATGTTTCGTGTTTTTCGTATCTTCGTGCTGCGATATATCGCCCCCTATAGCTGCGATATATCGGCATACGCTGAATATTTAAACACAAAATTACATATTTTTAGCTTAATTTGAAATGAGTAAACAGCCTTGACTAAGCCCTCTAACGTTTTCAAAGTTGCTGACTGACCCTATGATATTCAAATTTTAACCTTAATAAATTTATTCCTCAAAATACTTAATCATTATTAAACATGTACATGAAATGTGTTATTATCTTATTGGGTCTTATCTAAACCTTATAGTATAATAAATATTATCCTCAATATCAATCATACTAATCAAACCTTAGGTTAAAATTAATATTCTTAAACTATAGGTTAAACTTAGAAAATCTACAAGTATTACTATGAGTGCCCAAATAAACCCCGGTCTGAACCAAAAATCCACAATCATAAAGATAATACTATTATTTCTATTATTACTATTATACTACTATCTAACTTGCTAAGTAAAGTTCTTGGACTCTACAGTTGGGGTCGTCGAGATTAATTGGGAACTTATAGGACCATTTGAAGATTAGTGGGAAATGCGGTAAAATTATGGGTTTACCCTTAAGGGCAATAGGAGGCTATGGATAACTTAGGGGGTATTTTTGTCTTTTGGTGTTAAGGGATATACTCAGGGAAACCTCAGGAAGTAATTAGAAACAATTAGCAACAATCTTTCACAGCTCTCTCTCTCTCTCACACAATCTTTCACAACTCTCTCTCTCTCTCTCTCTCTCTCTCTCTCTCTCTCTCTCTCTCTCTCTCTCTCTCTC
Organism: Humulus lupulus; assembly: GCF_963169125.1. Lineage (NCBI taxonomy): Eukaryota > Viridiplantae > Streptophyta > Magnoliopsida > Rosales > Cannabaceae > Humulus > Humulus lupulus. The sequence continues at coordinate 54,109,939 of NC_084795.1, read as the reverse complement.
TCTCGTTCTCTCTCTCATTCTCTCTCTCATTCTCTCTCTCTTGTGAACCTTGGGATGCTTTTGGAATTTTTGGGAGATTGACTCAGGAAAATTGAAGATTTGAGGCTGAAGTTGGTTAGGGATTTGCTCAGGGATCAAAATCACTTCTGAGGTAAGTTCCTCATCCTTATTGTTACTGTTAATTCTATGATTAGTTTGGATTGTTGGCTGGGTTTTAATGTTAGCTTCAATTGATGAATTGAGGTGAGATTTATGGTTGGTTTTTGGATAATTATAATGCCTAGGCTGTGTTGGTAAGATTCCTAGACTCAGTTTAGGTTTTTATTTTAAGGTTATAATGAATTTCTGTTATTAGGTTGGGAGAAAATGCTTAAAAGCCCCAAGATTTCAGGGTTCACGGGGGCGCGTCGCGGCCCGCGTGACCCCAGGAGCCCTAAGGTCTTGCTATTTTGCAGACGCATCGTGGCCCTAAAGGGGCCAGTCGCGACCCACCTACCTCTGGGACTTGCGGCTAGCACCTCTGACTTGGGGCGCACTGCAACCCTTAGGGCCAGGTTGCAACCCACCTAGGCAGCCTTAGCCAAAATAGGTTTTTGGGCTTGGGGATTTAAACCTAAGCGCTGGGGACAATTTCTACTACCTAGTTTAGTAGAATTCTAAGTCCCGGAGGCTAGTACTTTATTTCACAGCTTTCAATTGGCTTACGATTTTAATGGTTATCCATTATCACATTGTGACTAGGTTATACCGCAAGGGCTCAAGATTAGGGATCTTGCTCGGAGCTGCCATATGCTAGCTGCTCTGGACTTGAGGTAAGAAAACTGCACCCGGATTTTGAATGGGGCTTAAACCCCTATTAATGAATATGTTATGAATGTGAACATATCTGTAACTGAGAATATCTGGATAGGCATGCTTGTATACACTGCAATTGAATACTTATTGTGCATTGTGCTTTGTGATTATATCTATTTATAGACCAGCCTACGGGTGCTGGGGTTGATAGCAAGTGTGCGGAACGCGACCCGGCCTAAGGGTGTCAGGGTCGGCTATAAGACCAAAGGACTCGGCCTAAGGGTGTCGGGCTAGAACAGTATATAATACACAAAAGTGTGGATTGCACTTTACTATTTCCATTGATTGATGAGTTTGGTTTATGCATTGGACTGAGCTAAATGTACTGTTAGGATGATTACTTATGTCCTATTAATGATTAAATCGAATGACTTATTTTTACTGATTTTATGTTGTTGCCTAGTTATGCATGCTGATTTAAGTTTTCTTGTTAAGCCTTGGCTCACGGGTGCTACGTGATGCAGGTAAAGGTAAGGGATAGTCAGACCATCCATGAGTTGGAGAGCTTCAGGGGCGATGTGTACATATGTAGCTTGCTCGATCGCCACAGTTAGGATAGCTTTGGAGGAACTATGGTTGACCTCTGTTTTCCACTTAGGATGACTAAGATGTATTTTATTTGTTTTTTTACAAGTCTGTAAACTGATTTTGGGATCCTGTCTATAAAATTAATATTTTAATGAAAAATAATCATCTTGTTAACCAAACTTTTTAATACCTGGCCTTGACTTAGTCTTTATTTACACATTTAAGTTAAAATGACTAGCTTACTGAGTTAAGCACTATCTTAAACACAAACTGTAACGGTCTTGGTTAACCAGGGTGTTGCAATTCTTTTATGATTTTATGTGAAATTATTGTGTGTTGTAATTGTAGTGCAACTTGTGCCACGTGTGCATGGCCCATGCACACGTGGGGTATGTATGTTGGGCATGAGTATTCTTATGTGATTTTAAAGATGAACGTTTGATTATGATTATAGGCTCGTTGTGACATTTTTGCATTTTATCTTACTTGGACCTGATGTAAGGATGTTAGGTAGAATTTTATTGTTTCTATGCTAGGAAAGGTATGACTTGTTATGTTGCAAGAAATAAAGTGCTATGAAAGTGTAATTTTTATGTTTTGATATGTCATGATAAGCCAAGCGTTATGAAAGGTAAAATTCTATGTTTGACATGTTATGATAAAACAAGTGCTATGAAACGTGTAATTTCTATGTTTTGATGTGAACTGTGACACATGTGCTTGTATGATGAATGAAAAGAAAATGTTTCTAGCGTGCTAAACATGACACAACAAAGGAGTTACTAAGAATATGACATAACTCAAAAGGTGGACGCGCCGAGGTTATTCAAGGATCTGAGATCATGTTTACCTAATAGAGGAGGTCTTACCAACCTATGTATTACTGGTTACCTCAAGATGTGACATGGACAATAGTGGTGTGATGATCACAAAGAGTATGTTTATGATTTGTGATTGTGATGTATGATTATGATTACGTTTATGATTATAAACTATGAGTATGAAGACGATATGTTTTGCTATAATTTACGATACATGTTCTTCTTGTGTTTTATTTGATATTGTTGTATTGTTGTACATCCTTGTTGGGCTTTTAGCTCACCCCTTTACTTTCCCCCCTTTCAGGTAAACAATATGGTTTCTTCTTGGCATGCGTAGTATTGTGGATAGTTCTAACGTCTGAGTATGTATGGCGTGGGTTGTCCTATGAACGTACAACGATCAATATTAGCGCCAAGAATAAAAGAACCTATGTTATGAATTTTATTTTCAATTACATAAGTGGGACTTAAAGTTTGTTATTTTATTTCTAGATATTGCATAAAGACACATTATTTTATTTTTCAACTATTGGGTCCAATATGCATGTTTTACCAAGGCCCCACTGAGTTTTTCCTTAAAGTTATATTTTTCTATTAACTATGAGTTGAGCGATGTTTTTATACAAGAATAGAATTAGGCGGCGCTTTATAGGTTTTTATCACATAAAGCAAATTCAAAAAATTATGGCAATCAGGCGAGACTATGCGAAGAAATTGCTAAACAATAAAGGGAAGTAGTCCGAAAACTTACTTGGAATGAAGATTGACGAAGAGATTGCTTGAAAATTACTCGGAAAGCCTCAGATTAATCACTAACTAGGTGAGTTTTTCTCTTAAAATTGGAGTGTTCTTGAAGAGAGAGAAAACAAAGGTGAAAATGAAAAGGGAGAATAAAAGGCTATATATACTCAAGTAGGGTAGGTGAAAATTCATGATCAAAAAGGTTATTTTCGAAGCATTGGGAAGTGTGAAGCCGTCAGTTTTTCTCTTGAAAACTGTAAAATCATGATTATTTATTTTTTCAAAGAAATGAAAGTACAATTGAGACGACGGGTTATACATTACTGGTCGGATAAGTTTATTTGATTATGGTCACATCATAATAAACTTGGGGGCAAATATTAATATATTTCCCTCAAAATTACCATGATGACATGGCATAAGGTCCTGACACGTGACAGTCAAACAATATCCTAATTAATGAATATTCGTCGACCTTCAACCAGGGCAGAATAGTGTTTTCTTCTCATTGGTTTGGATATAAAGAATTTTGGATAAATGAATAACCAGGTTAGTCAGTGCACTCGACCAGAGCTGCTCGAATGAAATGAGAAGAATGCTCATAATTAGTTAAGACAAGATATATATGTAATATTCAGTTAATTTTATTATTTTATCATCATTTTATTATGTAAATTATGTAAGTAAGGCCCATGGCTCATTCATGTACATTCCTAAGCCTATAAATAGAGGTCTTAGTGAATTATTATTTCTTACGTTGTAATCCTTAAAGTTCTAAGGGAATTGACTATTTTAAGTGCTTTTATACACGATTTGTATACTTTCTTAAACACACGAAACTCAGTTGATCAAATTCATCTGATTTGGGGTTTTGAGGATTTTACATAAATGAAGGTAGCAGAATGGATGTAGGATTTTACCTTTTGGGGCTGAACCACTATAATTTATTGTGTCATTTATTATTAAAGTTTAATTTTTATTTAATGTCGTTTAAGTTGACTCTGTGTCGTTGGCTAAATCTATGGTCAACAATTAAGATGGTACAATTAACTCTATTTTTAAGTATTTTTTTAATGATTAATTAGTTAAGAAGTCTCACCTCCTTGAATAGACATATAGAATATTATTATTTTTATTATTATAATAGTCATTTATGTGTGAACGTTTGTAACTTTAATTTTTTTTATTCACATATTATTATTATTATTATTATTATTATATTCCTTTATGTGTGAACATTTGTAACTACATTTATTATTATTAAGATGGTAAAATTAATTCTATTTTTAAGTAATTTTTACTAATTAATTAGTTAAGAAGTTAGAATTAGAATTAGAATTAGAATTAATTACTATTATTATTATTATTAAAAATGTATAAGAAAAATAGATTAAAGGAGAAAATAGATAGAATGGTTTGAAGATATTTTAGAGTGACACATTATCTCATTGGATTTCTCCTTTATATAAATACTAAAAAACATAACAGCGCTTCACGCATTATTTTGTAATTATTAAAATATATTTTTTTTTTTTAAATTCGAGAAATCCAAAATAATTAAAGTACCAAAAACAAAATTCAAACAACTTATTGTCCGCTTGTTTTTTATTATTTATTGTTATTATTATTAATTATACATTTTGCGTGATTTTTTGTAAAAAAGTATAAATTATGTATAAATAAATCTATTTTTTGTGGAAGGGTTATTTGGGTCGATTACCCATTTAGATCCTTTATTTTTAAAAATTAACTTTTAGAACTCGTGTTTTATTAAAAGGTTAAAAAAAAATAGATAGATCAATTATTTGAACATTGCATTTTGGTCGATTATCTGTTTTAACCCTTTATTTTTAAAAATTAAACTTTGAATCATGTATTTATTTAAAAGGTTAAAATTCTTTATAAAAAAAGTAAATTATATATATAATTTATTTTTATGCAAGGGTTCACACAATTTTGAACCTTGTATTTTAGGCGATTACCTATTTGGACCTTTTATTTTTAAAAATTAACTTTTGAATCTCGTGTTATGTCAAAATGTTAAAAATACAAATGTATAAGATTATTTTAACCACATGTATTTTGTTCAATTACATGTTTGGACCCTTTATTTTAAAAACTAACTTTTGGACCCCCCATGTTTTGTTAAAAGATTAAAAATAGAAATAGATAGATTATTTATTATTATTATTATTATATGAATTTTATTGATTGACATCTATTATAATTATTATTAGAATACAAAATAAGAAAATAGATAGAGTTTTTCCCTTAATTAATTAATAAGCATAAATTAGAAAAGTAGAATAAAAAGTGGGAAAAATGATGTTTATTATAATATGGGTAAATATTCATTCGATACACTATGTTTTATCGAAATACACACTTAGTATCATATGTTTATAATAATGATCATTTGGTAGCCTCTATTTGCAATTCGTACTAGTTTGGTACCCTCTGTAGAAATCTAGTCAAGACAAATTTTAGATATGACCATTTTACCCTTTCTTTTAATGATTTATTTCATTTTGTTTTGTTTTTGTTATATTAAAATGGTTTTAAAATATTTTTGAATTAATAAAACAAAATAATTTTTTTATATAATTAATCAATTAAAAGTAAACAAAAATAAAAATTAAATCTAACTCCTAAACTTAAACCCAAAAATGAAAATCAACACCCTAAACTTAAAAGCCAAAATTTAAAATGAATTAAAAAAATAGTTTAATTACAACTTTAAAAAATTATTAAGTTTTTAGTTTACTTTAATTAATTTCAAAATGTTGACTTTAGTTTTTTTTTAAAACTTTGATTTGGAATTAAAAATGTTTATGTTTATTTAATTAATTAAAATAGTTTTATTAAATATTTTTATTTTGAAATTAGTTTATATTATTTTTTATTTAAAACTTTATTTTTAATTACTTTTCATTAATTAATTTATAAAATATTTTTTTGTTTCATTTATTCAGAAAATATTTTTATATCATTTTAAAATTACAAAATCAAAAGAGGACCTCATAATCATGAAAAGGAGGGGGAAATTGTCATATTTAAAATTTGGCTTGACTAGATTTTAGCGGAGGATACCAAACTAGTACGAATTACAAATAGAGGGTACCGAATGATTATTATTATAAATAGAGTATCAAGTGTATATTTCAATAAAACAGAGGGTACCAAATGAGTATTTACTCTTATTATATTTATAATTTATAATTTAATTAAATATTTTTTGTTATTAAATATATAATCAAATTGGAATTCAAATTAAATATTTTTTAATTTAAATTTTTAAACAAATCAAATTAGAATCCAAATTTAAATTATATATGTTGTTAAGATATATTTTTGTAAAACTATTTACGTTTAATAAAAATTATTTGAAGAAACATGTATTATTATTATTATTGTTGTTGTTGTTGTTGTTGTTATCATCAACCATAAATTTAAAAAATGAAGAAAAAAAATAGAAAAACATTTTTCTCTCAATTGTTTAAGCACATGATTATGTATAAAATGGCAATATTTTATTTGATTTTAATTGGTTTTAGTAAATTTATTCATTTAATTTTATTATAGATATGAAAGGTTGCTAAAAAATGAAATGTTAGAGTATAAATACACAAAATGAGGAATCTAAACCCACATATAGAACATTGAATAACAAGTTTTTTAAATGATATACTGTTGGGTTAATACTTAATATCAAACTTGAATGACTATAATAACCAAGGTTATTATTTTATAAGCTCCTTAATTATGAAGTTAGGTTAGGTTTTATTATTTTTTTATATATAGCTTATAACTTGAGTGGTGGAATTAGAAAGATTGCTTTAGATTTAATTATTTTAAGACATGATCTTTTGACTTAGAAAATAATTATAATTTAGATAATTATAATTATTATGGTTAGTATTTATAAAGATTTTAGCATATGATCAAGTTGGTATATAGTTTCTTTAAAAAAAATAAGAATTCATAAGGAAATGTACACATGTTATTTGGTGATTTAAGAAGTGTACATGTGGCATTTAAATAATTCACATTAAGGTTTAAATTTCACTATGTATAGCGGAAATTCCCTATAGATTAGTAGGTGGAATTTTTCATGATTTGATAAATAAGTGACAAAGTTAAATGAGAAAACCAAGTAGCTTAGTCATAGGCGTGTGGAGCATAATTAGGCTAGGACTTGACTCATTTTTTAACTTACAAGATAGGTGTCACACTAAGCTTGAACCAAGTAAATAAGTTGAAGATAGATTAAACCATTTGAAGTGTTTTAAATTTAAATGTGTATAGGTGTATGCATGGGAGACTACTTGGAGAAACTAGTGGGGACTTTGACTCAATATTGTTGCATGTAAGTATGTGTGACATTAAGTTAGGAATTGTAGAACTTTTAATGGATAAACTAAGGGCTGGCCGAAACAACTATAGGGAGGGCGTTTTGAACTTTAAAAATTTAGTTGAATGGAGGTGGAGAAGATCAAGGAAAGGAGTTGAGTTTGAAGCCTATAAATAGAACATTTCTTCTCACTATTTTTCACACTCAAAAAAGCAATCAAAGTGCTCTCAAATTTTTTAAATCTATGTATCCTAATTTTTCATCTTTTTGCTCCATAAATCTCCATATAACTGAAACCACTATAGCATTTATAGTGCTCAGAAATTCAGTCTTCTTCTATTTTTCTATAAATCCTCAAACACTACTGCTACTATACCAACTACTATATAGCTGAAATACACAAGCCTAGGAAACCTTGATATAGTCGAAATTACCCTAAGACCAACCTTTTACATTGTTGTTGAGGATAGACATTTTTGTGGAGGCTCGGGATTTGGGAAGTATTAATCTTTTGTTCTAGGGTAAAGGTATGATTTTATAATGTTTAGAATGTTTGGAGGTTTAGTTTTTATTATAGTCTCTAATTTTAGTCATTTATGTTATATATATATATAAGTTTTGGTGATTTTCACTAGCAAAGCAATCTCTCTTTTCTCTCATTCTCCACACTCAAGGTAAGGAAAATTAGATAGTTTTATTTATGAAGTTTAAGTGCTTTATATGATCCTAATATTCAAGTACAAGGAGATAAGTGTGGCTGGACCTAATAGTGTTTAGAATTGTATGACGGACCTAAGGGATGTCCTGTAGCCTCGGGTGCCAAAACTTGTATGACGGACCTTAGCGATGTCCGGGACTTGATTGCCAACCTTTTAGAAGCACTTATTCTGTAACACCCTAATTTATCATAATATTATCGAGAACACAATGTTGAATCGTAAACATAATCGTTGCTCTTTTGCTCTTTTATTTAAGAAAAATACCATAAAGCAAAGGGTTTCCATGTTTTTACAAAATAAATGAGGTCTTTAACAAAATTAATTAAGCAACATTCGAATTTAAAGAAATAAAAATACTTAAAAGAAAATGCTTCATAATCAAAATTGTAGGCCCTTGATCATTCTAGCAGCTACATGGTCATCATGAATACATCACTAAGCTCTTTAGGTCCCACTCACCACCGGCCATTCTAACCTCAATTTTCAGCACAATAATATCATAAGGAGTGAGCTTCTAAGCCCAGTAAGGAAAATACAAACAACATTCATATAAACATATAATCATAACAAACATATCATAAATTCATGCAAAAGTTCATAACATAATCAATCAAGATCATAGCATATCCTAGGTCATAGGTCATAATAACAAGACAGGCGTAATGACCCAAATTTCGTCATAAGGCTTAAGGCCTTGATTAGGAGGTCGGGAGGATCATAATTGATTTATTATGTCATTAAATGATTACATGAATGATTATGTGAGTTATATTATTATATGATGATAAATGCATGCATGTGGATCCATTTTTCATTTTAAGGGCATTTTGGTAATTTGGCCTGTTGAGGGCATATTTGTATATTTTCATGCATGTTGGTGATTTATGGATAAGGCCACATTATAATGTGTATTTGTTCAAGCTATTCAGAATGAGACGATCTTTGAATGCAAGTTAGCGGTTTGGTCATAACGGGGTTATTTACCGAGCTCGGGGTGAGTCTCAAGGTAATTTGATGTTTAGTGCATTACCAGGAATTAAAGGGAAATGGGATATGGATTATTATTATTTTAGAATATTGGGAATAACGGGAATTTGAGGACGTTAATTATGATTAGCGGGATAAGTGAGAAATGACATTTTTGCCTTTGGGGGCTGTTAAGAAAAGAAGATAGGCTTGGGGGCATTTTGGTCATTTGACCAAGGGATATATGTTAACTTAAGGATGGCTGTAGAAACCTTAGAAGCAAAACAGAGCACTCCTTTCCCTCCCCCATGATCATCTTCTTCTCTCTTCTCCCTTTGAAATTTTGAAGCTTAATTTGAGGATTCAAGCTAGGAAATTAGAGCTTGAGGTTCTAGGCTTATGTTCAGCCATTGAAGGGGATTCAAACCTGAGTTTGAGGTAAGGTTCTTTAGCTTGAATTCTGAGTTTTACTCTGTTTTTGGTTTGGTTGAAAGTTTGAGAGTTTTGATTATAGAATTGAGTATTTGGTGTGGTTTAAAATGGCTTAAAGCATGGGTTTTGTGGTTAAACTAGTAGACATGATGTGTTGATGTTTGGTTGGGAATTTTGGAGATGTTTTGATAGGTTTTTGGAAGGTTTCAAATGGGAGAAAATGTGGAAAAATGGCTGGGTTGAGGTCGGGACGCGGCCCTGTTTCAGGGCACCGCGGCCCAGGCTTGATGAAGAGGATGAGGTTGCCTGAGGGGCAAGTAGGGTCGTGGCGCAAGGTTGGTATGCCACGGCACAAGGTGCAGACAGAGAAGAGGTCGGCGCCTCTATTTGGGAGGTGGGCCGCAGCTCAGTGGGGTGGGGTCGCAGCACTTAAGGGCCTTTTTGGCCATAATGGTATTTTTATCATGGGAACTTAAACCTTAGGCCTCGAGATTGTTCCTACTACCCAGTTTAGTAGGATTCGACGTCTTGGAGACTAGGTCTTGGTCCGAGAAAATTTTATTGATTGATTTTATTGATGGAATTCCATATTTGGTTAATACTAGGTGACCGCTAAGGGACCAAAAGATTGATCATTCTCAAAGGTTGTTCTTTTATTACTTCATGCTCGAACCAGAGGTAAGAAAACTGCACCCAGTATGTGACATGCATGGTTATTGATGAGGCATGTTGAGTGCTCTATATGTGGACATTGATTGCATTGTAAATGCTTAGTAGTCTTGCTTATTTGTGAATGGTACTGACTTATTAGTCAGAGTCGGCGTGTTATTATTGGTTGTGAAGGTGTGACTTATTAGTCAATTTTGGCAGTAGTACTGAGCATTGGTTGTATGGCATTGACTTATGAGTTAATAATGGTATTAGCGTGTTTAAAGCAAGCCGAAAAGATTAGATCTAATTGACATAAGCATTATCAATAGAAGCATGAAATGCTTGACCGACCTTAAGTCCGATGAAAAACAAAAGCGCCTGTCTAGTCTAAAGGCTAGTTATTTAGAGCCAGAGTCAAAAGGCTAAGGTGACCTACATGTCACATGGCTAGGAGGGTATGGGACCTCAGAGATAGACTTATCATTCATCTACACAGAGATAGACTTATCAGTCATCTACACAGAGATAGACTTATCATTCATCTACACAGGGAGAGACTTATTAGTCATCTACCTGAGAAAGACTTATTAGTCATCTACCTCAGAGCGAGAGACTTATTAGTCATCTACTCAAAGCGCAAGACTCCACAAACATTTATTTGTACCTGCTTGCTTGCTTGAGTAGGGTTATTATTGCTAGGCATGCCTATCATGATTTGGTAACATGTTATTACTTGTTCATGAGCATATTGAGTTTTCTTGGTGAGCTTCGGCTCACGGGTGCTATGTGGTGCAGGTAAAGGCAAAAGAAAGTTGGACCATCCTTGAGTTGGAGAGCTTAGGTAACAATGTGTACATATGCAGCTGCTCGACCACCACGGTCGAGGGTTTAAAGAGGAACTAGGGTTAAACCTATTATATTATTTCATATAATATAATATTAGATTAAATAATGTGACAAAATGTGATTTTTCACACAAATGTGATTTGTCACACCTTGTAACATATTATTGAGAGTCACAAAATTGGACACATGTGTGTCCCCAAATGTGACATATTTTGGAGTGACAAAATCAGTTACAAATTTTAACTCCCAAATATTACTCAATAATGTGTATATTATATTTTACACATTTGAGATTGGATTTCATAAAGCCATTATGAAATATGGTTGTTGGAGATATGATTTTAACCCCAATATGTGTTTTGGGAGTTACAAAATCATTTGGGAGGGTTTGGAACCGTTTGGAAAAACAACACATTTTCAAGTGCTGAAAATGGGCTGTGGCCGCGGCCACAGGTGCATTTCAGGCCAAATTTTCAGTTTTTTCCAAATGTGTTGAACGGTTCTAAAAACCCAAATAACTCCTAAATCTCAATTTTAATTCCATATTAATCCAATTAAACATTGGTAACAGTCATGGGGGTTGGTGGAATTTGAAATCCAAAGGGTATCTCAAACTCTATAAATAGGAGCCTAATGCTCACTTGTATGATACACCATTTTTCATCCACAAAGCACTTGGCTGAAAAATACACCTTGAGGCTTGATTATTCCAGAGAGCTATTTCCTTGAGAGATCCCTTAGTGCTTAGAGAATAGGGGGAAATAAGGTTTTGGACAAAGGTCTTGAACCTTGTTCAAGTTGGTGATCCCCACTACTCTACACTTTGGTTGTGTGAGAGTTTCTTTGTGTTTTTATTCTTTTGATCTTGTTGATCTTTTTTACTTGTATTATTATTTTTTTGAGTTTGTAATCTTCTTCTCCTAAATCTTTCTAGTTACTTGTATTTTGAGCAATTGAGTTGTAATATTTATTTAATCAATTTACCTTGTCTATTGTATTTTTGCATAGAGTTGTATTTTTTGTTTTTCCACTTTTTCCATTGAGCAATAAAATAACATTCTCTAACAAAACCCTATTTTTCTGCTTAGGTCGGCTGTTTGTAAATATTTTATTGTAATTAACCTTTAAAATATATTTCCGAGATCCCAATGTATACAATAAACGTTTTAGTGAAACGTTGTATCTTAACCAAAAAATTTAACCCTAAACCGTTAATCATACTTAGTTACACAATTATGGCCAAATGACTCGATTAGCGAGTATAGTACTATTTAAAATGCACACCGTAATAGTCCCTGGGTAGTAGGGTGTTACAACAGGTATAAGAAAAAGATAAGTGCCTATACAGGGTGTGGCAATTAAGCCTTGGATATCAACTTAGGTATGTCATAGAAGTTTGCCAATCGTGCCTACCGGATATCAACTTAGGTATGTCATACATTTCTGAAAAACTTAGGTCCAGCCACACTTATCTCTTTTTGAACTTAAAATGATAGGGTCATACAAATCACTTAATAGGTCATAAGCTAAACTACCTAGTTTTCCTTACCTTGAGTGTGGAGAAAGAGAAGAAAAAGAGATTGCTTGTGCTAATAGATCTCATCCAAAATCTTATATATAACATAAAATATTTAAGATTAGAGACTTAAAATAAAATCTAACTTCCGAAAATTCTAAACCTCATAAAAGTCATACCAACAAAATCTCGAGCCTCACAACAATGCTTATCTCCAACAATAATACCAACAACTTGATACTTTGGGATAATTTTGGCTATATAGTGGTTTGATGGGCTTAGTGTTTATGCTATGTAGGGTTTACAAGGACAAATGTGTTTGAGGCTAAACAAGAAAATAGAAGAAGAAATGAATTCCCGAGCACTATAAAGGTTATAGTGGTTCGGCTATAGTATGTTTATGGGGAAAAAATATGAAAGATTTTGGGAGATGTATAATTCAAAAATATAGAGAACTTGAAGGATTTTATTTGTGTGAAAAATGGTGAGGAGGGGAAAGGCTCTATTTAGTGGCTCTAAACCCTAACCTCTTCCTTAAACCTCTCCACTATTCTTCAACGACAATTTTAAATTTTGAATTTCCCTTCCAAATGAAGTTTCGACCAGCCTCGTGGTGTACCAATTCAAAATGCTAGAAATCCTCATTTGATGCCACACACACTCAAACTCAAAAACATGTAGTCAAAGTCCTTACCAATCTCTCTACAAGGTCTCCTATGCCTCCACCTATGTGTTTTCAAGTTCAAAATGCTCCAACAAGCTTCAACTTGGTAACTTGATTCAAGCTTAGTGTGACACATGTCTTGTAAAAAAATGAGTCAAAATCCCTTCCTACTTATGCGTTACACGCCTATGACTAAGTAAAACTTCATTTGGTTCATCAATTTAGCTATAATACTAAATTAATTTATTCACAAAAATTCTACCTAATAAAACTATAGGGAATTTTGGTTTTTACACTTTAAATTCAAATTTTTTGACTTATTTTTATGCCACATGTATACCTCTTAAACTACCATAAAACATGTGTACATTATTCTTAATAAAAACTTAAAACTATACTATCATATACTAAAAATCTCATAAATACTAGCTATAATAATTATAATTATCTAAATTATAATTATTTCTAAGTTATAAGATCATACCTTAAAAAAAATAATTTAAACTTAAAGCAATCTTTTTAAATTCCACCACTCAAGTCATAACTATAAACTTATAAAACTTACCCTAAGGTCATATTTAAGGAGCATATAAAAAAAAATCTTGGTTATTACATATTTTTTCACTTGCCTGACTTGTTATTTAGTTATTATGACCTATGTATCACAAATAGTGCAAGATTATGACTTAGAATATGTTATGCCTTTATATGATTAGTGCTTTGATAAATTAGTGTTGTTATGAAATCTTGTATGAACTTATGATATGTTTTATTATGACTATATGATTCTATGATTGCTTGTATGCATTTTCCTTACTAGGCTTAGATGCTCACTCCTTATGGTGTAATTGTACAGATAATTGAGGATAGAATGGTTAGTGGCGAGTGGGACCTAAGGAGCTATGGTGATGTATTCGTGAGGACCAAGTAGTCGCTAGAATGATCAAGGGCCTATGATTTTATTTATGAAGCATTTTTTTCCTTGATTCAAATGTTGCTTATTTAATATTATTAAAAATTTTATTTTATTTGTAAAAACATGGGATCCCTTTGCTTTATCTTATTTATCTTAAATAAAGAGCAATATTTATATTTAGGATCCAACGCTATGTTTTCGGTAATGTTATGAGAAGCTAGGGTGTTACAATGACGACTCTTTGAAATTAAATTATCATATACTGAGAATTTGGGGTCAAACATGAGACTCCATAAAAGATATAAAAAAAAAAGGAAAAACTAAACACAAGAGACTATAAAAATAAAAATAAAACTGAAGTGAAATACTGAATTTGAAGTTTTCAACAATCAATCTTACGAATGCAATGAAAAATAAGAAATGCAAAAAAAAAAAAAAAAAGTAGATAGATAAGTAGATAATATCATAATGAAATAGCATGAAAATAGTTCATTAGCAAAAGTGGTTACACAAATTAAAATTGAAACGATAGTAGTAATAATAATTGAAAAAGAATTATCAATAAAAATGTAGCGCACCCTTTTTTTATATTTATTTAAATTATGTGCTTTATTTGAATTAATATCTGTAAAGTGTTAATTTATTTTTATTTTTTGTTAATTTAATTGTTTGGTAGAAATTGTGTTAATTTAATTTTTGATAATTGTTTTATTTAATTATTTTATTTTAAGAGATTTCTTGAGTTTTCGTTGTGTGCCTTATGGTACATGGTTAGTAGAAATGAAATTTAGGACTTGTATGTATGCATGTGCATGAATGAATGGTGAACATTCAATATTTTTCCCATGCATAATGTGGTTTCTTTTTTATTTAATTTTATTTGTTTTTTAAAAGAAATAAGATAATAGAGAAGGAAAGATCTAGAAGGTTTGAGTTCACACAAGTGTGAAATCGAAACTAGAATGTAAGATAGAGAGTGGGCGAGTAGTGTGAATGGGCAAGGTTGGAAGAGTGCAACTTTCCTTTCTTTTTCCTCATTTGACATCTTTTATTCATTACAATAATAAAGAGAGGAAAAAGATTTGATTGGTAAATGGTTAGAATATGATTTTTTTAGTTGTCTGGAGTTAATTTGGGTAAGTGGATTTCGGTGAGTTAATGGTGTGTGTGTGTGTGTGCTAGTCGAGTATAGAGAGAGAGAGAGAGTGAGAAGAGTGTGTGTGTGTGTGAAAGGGAGAGGGAGAGAAGCTTGTGGTTTCCCTTTTTATTTTCCTTGATTGTCAAGATTATCCTTTGGCTATCAATGCAAAGGATTGAGAAATTAAGAAGGTAGTAAATTCCTTTCTTTTTCTTCCTTTTACTGGTGATAGGGTCCTAGGGTTTTATAAGGAAAATAGGAAATGGAGAGCCCCATTTGGAATAGGCTGGTCGACTACATAGTGAGAGAGAGAAAGAGAGAGATCTCATGAGGTATAGAGAGAAAGAAAGAAAGAGAGGGATCGTGGAAGAGAAGAAGGAGAAGAAAGGAGGAGGGGTTCGAAAATTGTGCTAGGTATGGTTCTTGATTTTAGTTTTGGTTTTTGATTTTGATGCCCTAAGTATAGTTCTTCTCCTCATTACTAAGTTCTACTCTCTTTCCTTTCTTTGTGGTTCGAAAATTGTGCTAGGGTGTTCAAGGTGGTTTGTACTCTAGGGTTCTTTTTACTCTTGTGTTATTAAACAACAATCAATAGAGGTAATGAATTTTCTCTTATCATTGATTGTTTTTGATGATTTGATCCCTTCTTCATTTCTTTTAGAATATTAGTTATTGTTTTGGGCATGAATAGTGGCTAGGGGTTGCCTTAGATTTTAAGATCTATAAAGTATGTTCTGAATGTAGTTTTGATGTTATTATTTTCTTAGATGCATGCTAGGGTTTGAGTTTTGGTTTTGGTCTACTATTATATGTTGATGATTGTTTTTTTTCTTAAAAAAAACATGCAAAAGATTTGTTGTTGTTGGAACATGTAGCTTTCGGCCTAGGGTCTTATTTTCCTTTAGCATGTTTAAATTTTTTTTGCTTATCTTCCTGTCATTTCTAATCTTAGAAGCATGCTAAGTTATTTTAGGATTTGAAATTGGTATAAAGTTTCTTTAAAATGTTAATGGTTTGTTATTAAGAATGCTAATTTGTGTATAGATGAGTTAGATTCTTGATGTATATTTAGAATTATTCTCATGGAATGCATGAAATTGTAGAAACATGCTAGGTAATGGTTTAAGCATGATTAAAAATGTATTTTAAATAAGTATATGCTTGTTGTATTTTTCTTATTTATGTTAGGTATTTAATCAATTATTTTAAAAATGCACAAGTTATGCCTCAAAATTCATATTTTTCGAACTAATGTATGCAAGAGATGATTTTTCACATTTTAATTGTGATTTTTCTTCAAATAAATACATGCAGTTTATTTTTTTATAAAGTTTGTGAAAGAAATTATATTTTTATCTAATTATGTGGAATTAATACAATAAAAATGCTTGCAGGAATTTTTTTAATTTCTTAAAAGAAAATTTCTTTTAAATACAATACATAAAGTATATACTCACATAATTTAAGCCTTAGACTTTATCCATGAAAAGTGTTTTTTTCTATACCTTAATTATGAAATATCTTAATTATAATAATGCAGTTTTATTTGTAAAATAATTAATTAAGTAACATTATTTTTTATGGGACTTTGTAATTTTATTTGAGTAAAAGAGAGTATAAATAAAGTTTTCCAACTTATTTAAAATTATAATATATATGAAATGTTGGTAACCTTGAGACATAAATATTTTTATAAGTTAAATTATTATTTTAGGCACTTGATAAAGTGAGTGAGTGACAATAGTTTTATATTAAATAATTTTGTTAAATAAATTATTTAGTGAGAAAAGAAAAAGAAAAGGGTTATTGTATTTTGTTTTATTTTATTTGAGATAATAAATGGAATTAATGTTTGGTAAATGAAAAATAAAATAAAATAACTCTTTTAATAAGATTTTGTGTGCAATTTTATTATAGTGATGCGGTATAAATCAAGTTAGTAAAATATATTTCTTTAATAAAATCTTATGAGATGACTAAGAAATAAAGGGACTAAAATCTACAAGCTTCTACGCGCGTTTTAAGAACCTTCACACGTATGCATGTCGCATGCAAGTTTAGTTTTATGTTCAAAAATACGTCTTTTAATTACATGTACATGCATTCGTTGAGATTACATTAGTAAGATTGATATTATTCTTTTATGATTTTATGATTATGTTTGAGATGCAACATGTGCCACGTGTGCATGGCCCATGCACATGTGGGGTATGTTTGTTAGGTATGCCTAGTCTTACTTGATATTGAGACGAATGTTTGAGTTGTGATTTAAGGCTCGTTGTGAAGAATCCTGCTATTTAATTTGCTTGGACTTGAGATAAGGAAGTTAACTAGAATTTCTATGAGTTTTTATGTTGATTGTATGAGATATAATGTTATGAGATGGGTTGCTTGTATGTGTGCTTGTATGTTGTATGAAAAGCAGAGGTTGTTAGTGTGTTGAACGTGACACAACAAAGGAGTTACTAAGGTATGACGTTACTCATAGGGCGGACGCGCCGATGTTATTCTAGGACTAGAGCTCTTGAACACCTCACAGAGGAGGATTTAATGGTTTATGCTTTGCTGGTTGCATCCTAGAACTTCTTTGCTTTATTTGTTATAAATTACATATTTAGATAAAGTGTATGATTATGCTATGATGATGATATGATTTTGATATGATATGTTGTAAGCTTATGTTACATTGAGAATAGACTTGTATTGTGCTTATGTGAATTGTTGTATCTTGTTTGTACTCTCTTACTGGACGTTTAGCTCACCACTTTACTTTCCCCCTTTCATGTAGGCATTAGCTTTCATGTGTGGCACGCACTGTGATGTGAGGCGTTCCAAGATCTAGGCATGTATGTCGTGGGGAATCCATGAACGATTAAATGATCTAGTTAAACACCAAGAACACTTATGAAGTTGTTTATTTTATGTTCTATGTTTTATTATGTACAGTGGGACTTAATCTTTTCATTTTTAAAACTGCAAAAAAGACATTATATTTTATTTTAAACTATTGGGCCCATATTACATGTTTTGACAGGGCCCCACTAAACTTTTCTCAATAACGGTATTTTTCTAATAATTATAAATTGAGTGTCAGTTTTACAAAGAGAGTTGAATAGGGTGTTGTTACAAAAAAAAGACCATACACTATTTTCACTATGGAGAAAAATGATTACAAGTGATTGAGTTTTCTCTAAAGAATTAGAATTCAAGTCTCATTTACCAATGAACTCCAAATCTATTCCAATACTGCCCTCATGGACCCCTAATCAAGGTATTAAGCCTTATTAGGAATTTTAGGGCGTTACAACTATCGCCTCCTTATAGAAATTTTGCCCTCAAAATTTACCTAAATAGCTCGGGATACTGATCCCGCATGTCAGACTCTAATTCCTAGGTCACTTCCTCGACCTTGTTGTTCCTCCATAATACCTTAACCAAAGGTATGGTTTTATTCCTCAATACTTTGTCCTTTCTATCCAAGAGCTGAACTAGTCACTCCTCATAGGACAAATCTGCCTATAGCTCCAGATCCTCATAACTCAACATATGAGTTACATTTGACAGATATTTCCAAAGCATTGAAATATGGAATATGTTATGAACCCCTGACAACGATAGGGGTAGAGCCAACCTATAGGCTACCTGACCAATCCTTTACAGGATCTCAAAAGGACCCACGAACCTAGGGCTTAGCTTGCCCTTCTTCCCAAATCGCTTCACCTCTCTCAATGGTGAAACACGAAGGAAAACATAGTCCCCAGCCTGGAACTCTATGTCTCTACGCTTAGGATCAACATAGCTCTTCTGTCTACTTTGAAAAGCGGGTATCCGAGCTCTAATTTTCTCAATAGCCTTGTTGGTCCTCTGAACTGCTTCAGGGCCCAGATATTTCCTATCACCCATTTCATCCTAATGGATGGGTGATCTGCATTTCCTACCATACATCATCTCGTAAGGAGCCACTCTAATAGTCGACTGGTAGATGTTGTTGTAGGAAAACTCAATCAATGGCAAGTACTTAATCTAGGACCCTTCAAATTCTAGCACACATGCTCGCAATATGTCCTCTAATATATGTATCGTCCTCTCAGATTATCCATCTACCTGAGGATGATAGGCAGTACTAAACTTTAGTTGTGTATCCATAGCCTTCTGCAGACTTCCCCAAAACTTGGAAGTAAAAATAGGGGCTTGATCTGACACAATGGACCTAGGAGTCCCATGAAAGCGTACTATCTCTTTCACATAAAGATCAGCGTACTAATCCACTGTAAAGTTCGTCCTCATTGGCAAGAAATGTGCTAATTTGGTATATCGATCCACAATCACCCAAACTGAATCATGCTGACCCACAGTCCTGGGTAATCCCACTACGAAGTCCATAGTATTGTCCTCCCATTTCCATTCAAGAATACCCAAAGGCTGTAATAGCCCTGGTGGTCTCTCGTGTTCAGCTTTCACCTACTGACACGTTAAGCATTTAGCCACATATTCAATTACATCTTTCTTCATCCCAGGCCACCAATATAGCGATTTCAAATCCTGATACATCTTCGTGGTGCCTGGATGGAGCGAGTATGGTGTGGTATGAGATTCATCCAAAAAATCTCATCTGATAGCAGAGTCCATCAGAACACAAATCTACCCCATGTATCTCAACAAACTTGTCTCTCAAACGATAAAGTCCCTAGCCACTCCAGCTAGGACATCTTCTCTATGCCTCATCAACTGAGGATCATCCATCTATCCTTCCCTAATTCTCTCCATAATAGTAGACTTCAAGGTGATATTAGATAACTGGCCCACCACCAACTCTATATTTGCTCTAGTCATCTCTTCTGCCAACCCCTTTGATATTTGTTTCAAACTAAACAGCTATCTCAAACCTCTCTGACTTAAGGCATCTACCACCATGTTGACTTTCCCTTAGCGGTAAAGATTCTCACAATCATAATCTTTCACCAACTCCAGCCAACGCATCTATCTCATATTTAAGTCTCTCTAGCTAAAGAAATAATTCAAGCTCAGTGTATATCTCACAATTCTCCCCATAGAGATAGTGTCGCCATACCTTCAATGCAAAGACCACCGCTGCCAACTCCAGATCATGTGTAGGGTACCACTGTTCAAAATCCTTTAATTGTCATGATGCATAGGCAATCACCTTTCCTTTCTGCATGAGGACACAACCTAACCCTTTCTTAGATGAATCGCAGTAGACCAAAAACTTCTCCTGATCTAAAGGAAGATTCAAAACTGGAGCAGTGATCAATCGTTGCTTCAACTCCTGGAAGCTATTCTCACACCTATCTGACCATACAAACTTCAGGTTCTTACATGTCAGCTCTGTCGGTAGTGTAGCAATCCTTGAGAACCCTTCCAAAAAATGTTGGTAATAACCTACCAACCTAAGGAAACTTCTAATCTATGAAGCATTCCTTGGCCTTGGCCAATCCCTGACTGCCTCACCAGATCATATGAGACCACCAGAACTCGCACTTCTGGAACTTTGCAAACAATCTGTGCTCCCTCAACCTCTGCAATACCAACCATAGGTGCTTCTCATGGTCTACCTTCGACTGAGAATAAACCAGGATGTTGTCGATGAAGACTATCAAAAACCTGTCCAAGTAATCCTTGAACACTCTGTTCATTAGGTCCATAAAGGCTACCAGGGCATTAGTCAATCCAAATGACATAACTAAGAACTCATAATGCACATACCTGGTACGAAAGGTTGTCTTCGGAATGTCCTCATCCTTGATCCTCTGCTGGTGAAAACCAAATCGAAGATCATACTTGGAAAATACAGTCTTGCCCTATAGTTGACCCAGCAAATCATATATCCTTGGCAGTAGATACTTGTTCTTGAAAGTCAGCTTGTTCAGTTCTCTATAATCATTACACATCCTCAGAGAACCATCTTTCTTCTTTACAAATAAGACTCACGCACCCCGTGGAAAAAAAAATTGGGCCTGATAAACCCTATGTCTAGTAACTCCTATAACTAAACCTTAAGTTCCTTCAATTATGCTAAGGCCATCCTGTATGGTTCCCTAGACACTGGCTCTGTCCCTGGTGCAAATTTAATGAAAAATTATGTCTCTATATGGGGCGGCAACCCTAGTAACTATTTTGGGAATATATCCAGAAACTCACAAACTAACCTGGTCTCCTCTGGTCCAACTGGCACAACCCTAGTGGTATCTACCACACTAACTAGGAATCCTATGCAACCACCTCGCAATAGGTCTCTAGCTCTCAATGTCGATATCATAGGAATACGAGGTCCGTGCACAGTTCCCACAAATACATACGGGTCCTCACCCTCAGTTTCAAAGGTTACCATATTTTTCTTATAGTTTATGGTTGTCCCTTACTTGGCTAGTCAATCCATACCCAGAATCATATCAAAGTCATCAATGACTAGCTCAATCAGATCTATTGATAACTCTCTACTATTCACCTCTACCAGTAATGATCTGACCCATCTCCTAGAGACTACCAGATCCCATGTAGGCAATAAAGTCCCAAATCCCACTGCATAATACTCACATGGTCTACACAGCCTATCAATCACTCTACTACATACAAAGGAATGTGTAGCCCCAGAATCAATCAAAATAGTATAAGAAGTGCCAACACTAGGGAGCTGACCTGACACTATTAAGGGTCGAGCCTCAGCCTCTGACTGTGTCAATTCGAACACTCGAGCTGGAGCCAAGCTATCCGCCTTTTTTGGCTCTTCCTTCTTCACTCTTGGGAAATATTTCTTAAGGTGCCCAACTGTACCACATAAAAGCATGCCTTCGCCTCGACACTCTCCCTGATGGCACCTGGCACATTCTGGATAAGTCCTCCAACTCTTATTGTCGCTCTGGCGGCCAAACTCTATACCACATGGCCTCCTCTCTGGATCTAAAACTGTAATAGTGCCGGGGTCTTCCTCTTCTAGTCACTAGGACCTCCACCCCTACCAGATCTAGTAAAGGGAGGTCACACCCTCCTAGTGTCCCTTCTGGCCACGTTCTTGCGCGAGATCTTGTTTTCAGTGCCCTCGGCAGTAAGGGCCTTCTCCATTACCTGAGCATAAGTCATCACTCCAAGTACTAAAGTAATTTTAACATCTCGGGCTATCATAACATTTAGCCCTTGAACAAATCTCTCCTTTCTTATCACATTTGTTGCCACCAAGTTCGAAGCAAACTTGGCCAACCTATCAAATTTTAGAGCGTACTCTGTAACAGTCATGGTGCCCTGCACCAGATTACTACTCATCCACATTTGTAGCTCTGTCTGCCTTGTTATAGTACTTCTCATTAAACAACTCTTTGAACTCTCCCCATCTCAGAGTCTTCACATCTCTGGTCTAGGATACCATTTCCCACCAAATTCGGGCATCCTCCCTAAACATAAATGTGGCACAAGCTACTCTATCATTACCTGCCACCCCCATAAAGTCCAGGATGGAGGTGGTCATACCCATCCACTGCTCAGCTCACAGAGGATCTGGCCCTCCCTCAAAGGTAGGAGGTTGCTGCTTCCTGAAGGGCTCATAAAGAGGCTCCCACCTATTCTCAGCCCCCAGCTGTTGCTGTAATATTGGTGCCACAACTGGTGCAATGTTCCCTGTTGGAAACTGCTGATTCCTCAGTAGGCGGATCTCTTCTTTCTGCCTCTGTAATATAGCTTCCATGTCAACAAGCACCTGTTGCCAGTCCTCAAGAGCTGGCGGAGGGTTCTGACCCTGGTCGTTGTCTCTAACTTGAATTCTAGTGCCAGTTGGTTCATTTGATTGCCCTTGAAGCATACTTACAAGTCTATCTGCAATTAATGACATAACACATCAAGCAACAATAACAGTGCCCAACACCAACCCACGGTCCAAGACTAAACGATAAAGCATACACATGCAATAATAGGGCTAATAAGCAGTTCAATAGCTTTCACATACAACAATCATGCTAAAAAGCAAGCCAGTTCATATTAATGCTCAATTAGGTTGCTAATAAGCACATTATTAGTATACATATGCATATAACAAAGCTAATAAGAATTTTCTAGTGTTCAAAAGCAACACCAGTGCTAACAAGCACACGCTTAACAGGTATAAACAAATAACGGTGCGAATAAGCATTTTTTCCATATTCGTAGCAGCAATTGGCAAATAAGCATGTCTTTTATCATTCACACAGCAGTCAATGGCTAGGCCCTATAAATATAACTCATGCTTCCTAATCAATCAAGCAAATAAGACATTCATATATCAAATAGGCAGGTAAACACAGATTCATATAAATAGTTACCGAACCCTGAGTCGAGCTTGTCTTCAGCGACGAGTGTACATTCCCAACCAATCTTTAAGAACCCTTAAACCCAAACCGCTCTGATACCAAGTTGTAACGTCCTCCTAATCCAAGATTGTTACACTATGTAATTAAATAATGCTTAGCTTGCTAAACGAGTCATTTGGACTTAAAATGTGTAATTGAAACTAACCACAGGTTTAGGTATTAAAAAATTTGGTCAAAAGTCAACCACTTAATTAAAAGAGTTTGAGTGCAGTACATGGAATCCCAATAAAGTTTAAAATTGTTACAAACTCAAAACGAATACAAAAGTCGACTTAAGCAGAAAAATGAGGGCCCAACCCTAGTTCCAACCGATACCCTTGTCCGTGATGGTCGAGCAGGCTGAATATGTACACCTTGCCCCTGAAGCTCTTCAACTCATGGTTGGTCCAACTTTCCTTTTCCTTTACCTGCACCATTTAGCACCCGTGAGCTGAGGCTCAGCAAGAAAACATAATCATGCTCATAAACAGCAAATCATCATATCACATAATCATAATTGGCATGCCTAGCAGTAATAACCCTACTCATGCATGCAATCATTCCAGGTAAGTGACTATAAAGCCACACCGGGCCCATTGCCCAATTCCATGTATAACTAGCCTTAGAGCTGTCCAAGCGTACTTGGCACTTATTATTTCAGGCGGTCATAGGGTCATTCAAGCGTATATCATGCTTCCTAGTTAGCTTAACCACATCGACCGGCATTTAGTACGCTATTTCCACCCTCAACTTATAAGCCGAGCCTTTAAACCCTTAACTTATAAGTCAAGTCTTTTAACCAAATATACCCTTGACTAATAAGCCGAGATTTTAATCAGATACCATAGACAGGTCCTCGACTTATAAGTCGAGCTTTTAATCAAATAATATGGATAAATCCTCAACTTATAAGTTGAGCTTTTTAGTCAAATGTAATTGATAACCCTCAACTTATAAGTCAACCTTTTCAATCGGATATAACAGATAACCCTCGACTTATATGTCGATCTTTTCATTCAAGCATAACAAACAAGCAGCCATTACTTAACACATGTATATACAGCTCAATAAACATGTTTAATAAACCATTCTAAGCATGGTTATAACTATGTTCCGTAACAAGGCCCAAGCCCTAAACATAGACTGGGTGTGGTTTTCTTATCTCAGGTCTTGAGTAAAAAGTGTATGACGTCCCCCGAGTACGGCCCTTTCCTCCCAAGCCTAATGGTTCACCCTAGTCAACACCATATCAAGGAATAATTTTCGGGAAATGGACTAATAAATGCTTTTGATCCGAGTCCTAGCCTTTGGGACCTTGAATTCTACTAACACGGGTAGTAGAACCATTCCCGAGCCCTTAGGTTTGGGCTACCAGGTCCAAAAACCTAAAAAAAAATTCCCCCCAATTAGAGCTACGGCGCCCCCCACTAAGGGTCGTGGCACTCAAAAACTCAGAGAGCCCGAGCCCAAAAATCACTAGACATGCGTCGCTACACAGCCCGCCTAGCGCCGTGGCACCAAGGAAATTCAAGGCACACCCTTGTTCTCTGAGTTCATGAAGGTCACAACGCTCCAAGAATACCGTTGCGGCAAGACCCTGCAAACCCAGAAAACCAGCATTTTAAGAATCGCCAACTTCCCAAAAATTATCCCAAAACATGATTTTAACCAGTATCGACCATAATAATGGTCCCACAAGCTTAGAAACATCAAAACCAATCTTAAAACTAAATCGAAATCCCTTAAACTTAAAATTCCAATAAAGCTTAAAAAATCATAGAAAACCAAAAACTAAAACTCAGATAATTGAGTTTCCTTTCCTAGAATTTGAATCCTCAGCTGGTACTCCTAGCTCTAACAACTTCCAACTTTCCCATAATCTCCTTAAAATTCAAATTCTCTTCCAAAATCTCAATGCTCAGATAGAGAGAGAAAAAAATGAGAGAGAGGGAGAGAGAGAGAGTTCAGTTTTTTTCTTTGCCCTGTATTTCCTTCCTCCTGAGTTAATAAACACAGCTAAAAATTGCTTAAGGGTCCAAAAGAAAAAAATTTCCCTAAGGCAAAACTTCTCTCTCAAAGCCCACTATGGGAAAAATCATCATTTACACTCCCATCTCACATTATACTTATGATTCCCAGTTAATTCTGCTAAACCCGGATATCACTATTTTTCCCAAAATATGACTCATACTCTAAAAAGTCTTGGTAACTCACCAAATTACCGAAATACCCATTGGCTCAACCTGAGCCGGGTATAAGTCCCAGTGTGACTAAACCACTACCTTTCTCGAAATGACCGACTCCTGCCACATATCTCAAATTTATCCACATAATAATGTGGTCTCAATCATATAATCATAATTATACCCTCAACGAGTCAAAATTACAAATATTCCCCTTTAAATAAAAGTAGGCTCGTTTCGCACATTTAATACACTTAAACATGCATAATGAGTCATATAATAATATAACACATGCAATACACATAATCACATATATATTCAATTAATTCACATATAAACACATAATATTCCAATATTTCCCTCGTGGGCCCCTAATCAAGGTACTAAGATTTATTAGGAATCTTGGGACGTTACAAATGCCTCTGTTCCTGAGAGGGTGGTGGTGACTCCTCAAGAGGGGGAGTTCATCCTCTCTCACACAGCTTCAGAGTTCGGAGCCAGTCTAGGATCTGATCTCCTTTCCCGAGTTGGACAGACTTTGAGTGGGATGTCCAATAATGACTGAAAGTTCCACAAGGACGAGGCCTCCTCCTTGGTCTAGGACAAGGCCTTGGACTTCATTTATCTTGTAAAGTTTGTATGATTATCTTATGTTTTCTCTATAGTTACGCCATGTAATTATGTTGCTTACAATCTTATCATTCTTGTACAGGGTCTGCTTAGCGTCCTCCAATCCTTGGAGCAAGCTAATGGCCGAGTGGCTACGAGCCAAAGAAGTATGACCCGTAAAGAGGCCCAGGTCAAGGCCGAGCTAGAGGCGAACTCGCAGAAGGGCCAAATTGCCTACTAACCCATAAGGTAACCCCACTCGAGGAGGAGAAGAAGATCTCTTCCGAGCTCATGGAGCATGAAAGGGTCTCATTCCAAGAAAGCTCAAAGCCAAGGAAGGTGAATATTTCGGACTGGCCTGCTACCGGGTCTGGACCTTCAACCCTGACGTCGACTTCTCATTTCTAGGCAATGCTCGGGATGCCTTTATCGAGAAGTTCAAGGGTATGCTAGTTGCAGAGGATGTTGCCCATACCACGATTGTTGAGGGGAATCCTAAGGAGGAACTCAGAGACAAGGTCACCTCAGAAGCTAGAGGTACATCCAAGGGAGGAGTTGCTTGAGGACGTCTTTGACTCGTTTATGTAAAAAGTTACTATTTTTTTCTGTTTAAGGCCTTCAGACCATTTTTGTAATTAAGTCCCTTGAGGGCTAGGATAATATAATGCTCGAATGTTCACCAGCATTCATTTTTTGAAGGGCATGAAGCCTTCAAAGATAATTAAATGCTTTTATTTTCTTAAGAATTTATTTATCTTTTGTCTTATATTACTACCTTTAACAATAGTTTACTCAATTTTTTTGAGCTCCTATCATTGGTGACAAATTTTTATACTTGTTTAATTAATACAAGAATTATTGAGTTTTTATACACATTTCTACACCTATTATTCATGTAGTTTTTACGTATAATTGTGCTCGAAATTTGTATACTCGTTAAAACAACCATACTTGAATTATGACTACTTAAGTTTGCATTAAATAAAAATTTGTAACACACGTAAGATTAGCTCGGTTTACATACATTTTTTATGAGTTAGTAAACAACTTTTATGAGCCTTATACTCGGTTTCCCTTTTTATAAGCCTTATGCTTGGTTAATAACTAAAGTTTTCCGAGCTAGTGCCCTTAAATTTTGAATCTCTATTGTTTGCTTTATGAGCTTGTGAATCGTAAATATATGTTTAATGCAACGCCCCACATCACTATGGCTGCTTCCTGGAATGACGATTGGCCCTACAAACCAACATGAGTCTTTCCAACGTGCTTTGTCCTCACTCGCATGCTTCCTGGGAAAACTTCCCAGGAGGTCACCCATCTTGAGATTACTCTAGGTCAAGCATGCTTAAAAGACTCGTGTTGGGTTGTAGGGCCAGTCGTCATTCCAGGAAGCAGCCATAGTGATGTGGGGCATTAAAAATGGTATTAGAGCCTTGACCCAACCCCGATGGGGACGTCGGGCCCGTAAGGGGGTGATTGTGACAGTCAGAATCCTGTGATCCGTAAGGGGAAAGACCGGGTAAAGTTGTGCAATCCTACATCACCTGGGGAAGGTCAAGTGTGATGATTCTAAGATTGTGTAGGTATGGGACTACACAGTTGAAGAAGGCTTAAATGGATTGATGGGTACTACCTATATCAACAAGATGCATCTTCTTTTCGGTAACCCATCACTTGAGAAATCCAAAGTTAAGTGTGCTTGACCTGGAGTAATCTCAAGATGGGTGACCTCCTGGGAAGTTTTCCCAGGAAGCATGCGAGTGAGGACAAAGCATGCTGGAAAGACTCGTGTTGGTTTGTAGGGCCAATCGTCATTCCAGGAAGCAGCCAAAGTGACGTGGGGCGTTACATTTAATTTTTTTGAGCCCATGGTATGGTTATGTTCGAGTACCATATATGCCCCCCTTAAATTCCTAAGATTGTGATCTTATGTTATTATGAAATGAGGTGCGAGCAAAAAATTATAAAACATAAAATGAAGTGGTGCAAGTGGTAATCTTATTAATAATAATCACATTACATCATTAAAAAAAAACATCAATCCCTATGCTATTGATAATAAGGTCGCAGATGTTCACTATTCCATACTCGAGGGACTAAGTCTCCATTTATTTGTGCTAGTTTGTATACTCCTGGTCTAATTACTGCGTCAATGAAATATGGACCTTCCTAGTTTGGTCCAAGCACTCCTGCTGATGGGTCCGTTGTTGCCAAATATACTCTTCTTAACACTAGATCTCTGACATTGAATTGCTTATCTCGTACTTGCTTATTGAAATACCGTGCAGCTCGTTTCTGGTACACATCATTCCTTATTTGAGATTCTTTGCGCTTTTCCTCAATTAATTCAAAGGCTTCTCCAAGTTGCTTATGATTTGAGTTTTGGTCGTAGGCTTCTTGTAGTAAAGTTGGTACTTCCACCTTGATTGCTAGCATTGCTTCAAATCCATAAGCGAGTGAGAATGGAGTGTGTCCTATTGAGTTCCGAGCTATTGTCTTGTAAGCCCACAAAACTTGTGGCAGCTTGTCGGGCCATCTTCATTTTGTCTCTTCGAGCCGCTTCTTGATAGAAAATTTTAAGGTTTTATTAATCGCTTCCACCTGCCCATTTACTTGTGGGTGGGCCATAGATGAAAAGCTTTTTATTATACCATTCTTTTCGCAGAATTGTGTGAATAACTCGCTATCAAATTGTGTTCCACTGTTAGAGACTATCTTTCTCAGGATGCTGTACTGACATATGATGTATTTTACCACAAAATCTAATACCTTTTTCGAGGTAATAGTAGCTAGCGTTTCTGCTTCAGTTCACTTTGTGAAATAATCAAGCAGCCACCACTGTATATTTGACTCCCCCTCGTCCTATTGGCAGCAAGCCTATTAAGTCTATCCCCCACACCGCAAATGGCTAAGGAGAAGACATCATGGTTAACTTGTGGTATTGATAAAAATTTCTAGCATTTATCACAGTGCTTCATGTAAGTGAAGGAATCAACTTTAAGTGTTGTCCAAAAATACCCTTGTCTAATGTTCTTATTCGAAAGGTTATGCCCCCTAGCGTGATCTCCACAAAATCCCTCGTTGATTTCTTCAAGGATTTTCCTTGATTATAGTGGTGTGACACATCGAAACAATGGCATGGAATAACTCATCATATATAATTTCTCATCAATAATCATATATCTTGGGATTTTATATAGTAGCTTTCGAGCCTCATTCTAATCTTCTGGTAGTGCTCCGGTTGTGAGGTATTCGACTATTGGAGTCATCCAGGTTGATTCATCATTAATCATCTCAACATCTTGTGTTTCCTGCTCGGTAATACTGGGTTGCGCTAGAAAGTCTACTGGATTTACGTTTAGTGTGTCAACCTCCCTAGTTGTTGCAAGTCGAGCTAGTGCATCAACATTTGAGTTATGTTTTCTTGGGACCTATTCAATCATGTAATACTCGAACTGTTCGAACATTGATCTGACTTTCCCTAGATACTCTTCCATTTTAGCTCCCTAGGCTTGGTACTCACCTCGAACTTGGTTTACTATGAGCTGAGAATCACTGTAGCAATGTATAGCGTTAGATTTCAATTCTCGAGCTACTCGTAGTCCTGCCAATAGAGCTACATACTCTGCTTCATTATTTGTAGCATCAAACCCAAATCTCAATGCATAGTGGAACCTATGAACCTCAGGGGTTATAAGTATAATCCCTTCCCTCGAGCCATTTTCATTCAACAACCCATCAACGTACACTTTCCACAACTCTCGAGCTGGGGTTATCACCCCTTCGTAAAATATACCAGTGCATTCTACTATGAAGTCAGCTAGCATATTTCCTTTAATTGTTGTCCTCAGATGATACGTTATTTCAAATTGTCCAAGCCCCACTACCCTATTTTAGCAACCGACCTAATGCCTCTAGCTTTGCCAGCACTTGTCTTAAGGGTTAGTCTGTTAGGACATGTATTGGATGAGCTTGGAAAAATGGTTGGAGCTTCCTTGATGCATGTACTAAACACAATGTGAGCTACTCCATCATCGGTTATCGGGACTCAGCTCTGAGTAGTTTTTTACTTATGTAATACACTGGTCGTTGTATCTTTTTATCTTCTCGAACTAAAGCAGCACTAATTGCATGCTCGGTTATCGCAAGATACAGATACAACACTTTTCCAAAGACTTGTTTAGACAGAATGAGAGGTTCTGCAAGGTGTTTCTTTATGGCTAGAAAATCTTTCTTGCATTCTTCTGTCAATTCAAACTTCTTGCCCCCTCTTAAAAGGTTAAAAAATGGCAAACACTTATCGGTTGATTTCAAGATGAATTTGTTCAAGGCTACCATTCATCAAGTTAAACTCTGGACATCCTTGTGTCTTCAAGGTTAATGCATGTCAATTAAGGCCTTTATTCTATCTGGGTTTGCCTCAATTCCCCAAGCATTCACTATAAATCCGAGGAATTTTCCCGAAGATACTCCAAAAGAGCACTTTTGTGGGTTTAACCTCATATTATGCTTTCTCAATATAGTGAAGCATTTCGTTAGGTCGATAGCATGGTTAATGGTGTGTTTGGATTTGACTAACATGTAATCCACCTACACCTCAATATTCCTCCCTATCTGCTTGGAGAACATTTGGCTTACTAATCTTTGGTATGTTGCTCCATCATTTTTTAATCTAAAGGGCATTATGTTGTATAAATATAAACCTTTATCTAGTACGAAGCTCGTGTGTTCCTATTTAGGAGCATGCATGGATATCTGATTATATCTAGAATATGCATCCATAAAAGACATGATGTCATGACTTGAGGTAGCATCTTCGAGCTTGTCAATTCGAGGCAATTGGAAGCATTCCTTTGGACATGTTTTATTTAAATCAAAATAGTCAATACAGGTTCTCCATTTCCCATTTGGTTTGGGAACTAACATTGGATTAGCTATCCAATCTGGGTAAAGAACCTCTTTTATAAATCGATTAGCTTTTAACCTATCAACCTCTTCCATCAAGGCTTGCTTCCTTTCATCATCTGGAAATCTCCTCTTCTGTTGCATTGGAGGAAAGGTCTTGTCTATGTTTACGGCATGGCTAATTATATTTGGACTGATTTCGTTCATATCCGAGTGGGACCAGGCAAACACATTCTGATTCTCCTGTGAAAACCAAGTTAATTGCTATTTTTCTGCCTTAGCAAGGTTCTTCCCGATCTTTACAACTTTAGTGAAGTCCTTATGGTCGAGTTTTACATCTTCAAGCTCTTCTGTCAGTTCAAGTTCAACTCGATCTTCTGCCATGCAGGGGTCAATCTAGTCTTCAACCTTGAAAACCATTTCTTCTATTTCTTCGAGTATGATTAGAGCTTGTGCACTGGGTTGACCTTTTCCCATCATGAAGATAATATAACACTCCTGAGTTGCTAGTTGATCACCTTTCAACGTTCCAATTCCACTAAGAGTTGGGAATTTCACAGCCAAATGCCTTACCGAAGTCGTTGCCCCGTGCTCAATCATGGCTAGTCTCACGAGCAATTAGTATAAGCTGGTGGTGTGTCTACAACTATGAATTCGAACATCTTTGTCACTGAGACCGGGTATTATCCCAACGTTGCGGGGAGCTTGATGGCTCCGTACTTGCAATCCCTTCTCCTAAAAATTCATGTGAGGTTATTGTGCATGCTTTAAGTTCCTGAGCTGATAACCCCATTTTCTTCAACGTAGTTTTATACAAAATATTCACTAAGCTCCCATTTTTTACTAGTACTCGGTGAACCCTATTATTAGCGAGTTGGATGGTGATCACCAAGGGGTCATTGTGTGGGAACTAAACATGTGAAGCATCATCCTCAGTGAAAGTTATTGGTTGAGTTCCACTCATTATTGTTTTTGAGCCCGTGGCTCTGGAACGTAAGAGGAATTGTCCTTCATCTTTAGTTTCTGTACATATCTCTTCTGGGCATTCCTGCTTTTTTCGGCTTTGTGGAGTCCTCTAGAGATGGTTATTACATCCTCTCCATCTATCGGAGGTGGACAGTTATCTTCCCCAGCGAAGGGTGTCGTAAGTTGTGGTGGGCATTGTAGGCTGAGCTGGTGCTACCCTTTGATTTTGTAGGGCTTTCCCTTAGTTGTTTTCTCGGTTTCAAAAATACTGCCCGAGGTAACCCATAAATATCAATCCTTCGATCTCATCCTTGAGTTGCCTGCATTCTTCTATCATGTGGCCAATATCCCTGTGGAATCAGAAATATTTATTTTGATATCATTTAGTGCTCTAATTGCGCATAGGTTTAGGTCGTTGGAACGGTACCTGGTTCTCATTCACCACATAAATATTTTCTCGAGTCTCCGTCAGCTCGGTATAAACAATGAATATGGAGATGTACTGTAATGCCCTTAAATCCCTAATGCAGTTTAATGGCTGGATTAGTAAGCCGGGAGGGCCATAATTGCTTTATTATGTCATTAAATGATTATATGCATGTTTATGTGAATTATATTATAATATGATGTTAAATGCATGCATGTGGGTCCACATTTGATTATAAGGATATTTTAGTAATTTGGCCCGTTGAGGGCATATTTGTATATTTTGGTGCATGTTTGTGGTTAATTGTTGAGGCCAAATTATGTCGTGGATTTGTTCGAGCTATTCGGCATAAGACGATCTTTGAATATAAACTGTCGATTTGGTCATAACGGAATTAATTTCGGGGCTCGGGGCGAGTCTCGAGGTGATTTTAATGATTAGAGCATTGCTGGGAATTAAAGGGTAACGGGATATGAACTATTGGTATTTGAGAATATCGAGAATAGCGGGAATTGGAGAGCGTTAATTATGATTAACGAAATACGTGGAAAAGGTCAATTTTTCCCTTGGGAGTCTTTAGAAACCTTAATTTGACCTAGGGGTATTTTAGACTTTTCACCCCTAGGATTGATTTAAGCCATGAAGGCTGTGGAAGTTTGAAGAAAAATAGAGCATAGAAAGCCCTTCTCCCGTAACTATTTTCTCTCCTTTTCTTCTTGGATTTTTGAGCTTATGTTGAGGAATCAAGCTTCGAAAATAAGTCTTGAGGGCTTGGGAGTATATTCCACCATTGAAGAGCATCATAACCTGAGCTTGAGGTAAGATTCTAGCCATTAAATCTCTAGTTTGCTCTGTTTTTGTTATGGAATTCAGTTGAGATTTCTAGGTTGGTTGATTGGTTTTGCTTGGGGTTTTTGGCTGGGGTTCTTGGGGTTGTGATGCTTAGGACTTGTGGGGATGGTTTTTGGGTTCATTTGGCACTTAATTTGATGTTTGGAAGCATTGGAATCAAGTTGGAAATGGAGGAGTCAAAGGGGAGAAGTTCAGGGGCAAAACTGGCTGGGTGTAGTGCTATAGTGCCCACAAGAGAGCGCTACAACGCTACCTAGGGATTTGTTTTGGGCATTTTGGTTCTGAGATGAGAGCTGGGGCGCTACTCTGTTCCTTCAAAATCTCGTTTTGAGTGTTTTTAAGGGTTTTTGGCTCGGGGTTTCAATCCTTAAGGCCCGGGATCGAATCTACTCACTGTGTGGGTACGTTTCGGAGTCCTGAGAGTGGGGTTTAGGTCAAGACCCTTTCATTGTTGATTTTCATTAATGGAGGTTATATTTGGTTATGACTAGGTGACCGCTAAAGGACTTAACATCATATCGTTCTCAAGGGTCATTCCTTTATTCATTCTCGCTCGAACCAGAGGTAAGAAAACTACACCCTGTGTATATGACATGCATGATTGTTGTTGAGGCATGTTGGTTATTAAATGTGTACATTGATTTCATATTCAAGGCTTCTCCCTCGCATTGACACAAGCAGAAGTTGAGGCTTCTTAGTACTGGAACCCCTTATAATGTATTGATTGATTCTGGTGCTACACATTCTTTTGTTGCTAGTATAATTACGGATAGACTGTGTAGACCCTGTGATTTTTATGCTATGGGCTTTGGAACTTTGTTACCCACTAGGGAATTAGTGGTATCCAAGAGATGGGTCAGATCTTTGCCAGTGACAATGGAGGGTAGAGAGTTGTCAATGGGTTTGATAGAGTTGGTTATGACTGACTTCGACATGATATTTGGTATGGATTGGTTGGTAAAGTATGGGGCAACCATTGATTGTAGAAGGAAGATGGTCACCTTTGATCTTGAAGGTGAAGATCCTTTTGTGTTTCTGTGGTACTGTGCATGGACCTCGCATACCTATGATTTATGTTTTGAGGGCTAGAGATCTTATGCAAGGAGGTTGCATTGGATTCTTAGCCAGTGTGGTTGATACCACTCAGGTCGTGCCAGTAAGACCAGAAGAGACCAGACTTGTTTGTGAATTCCTGGATGTGTTTGCAGAAGATTTGCCAGGGTTGCCACCACATAGAGAGATAGAGTTCGTGATAGAACTGGCACCAGGGACAGAGCCAGTGTCTAGAGCACCTTGCAGAATGGCCCCAACTGAGTTGAAAGAATTGAAAGTACAGTTGCAAGAGCTGTTAGATTTGGGTTTTATCAAACCTAGTTTCTCACCTTGGGGTGCGCCAGTTCTGTTTGTGAAAAAGAAGGATGGTTCTCTGCGGATGTGCATTGATTACAGAGAACTGAATAAGTTGACAATCTAGAATAAGTATCCTTTGCCAAGGATAGATGATCTGTTTGATCAGTTGCAAGGTAAGACGGTATTCTTAAAGATCGACCTTCGTTCTGGTTATCATCAGTTGAGGGTCAAGGAGGGAGACATACCAAAGACTGCTTTTCGTACCAGGTATGGGCATTATGAGTTCTTAGTTATGTCTTTTGGATTTACTAATGCCCCTGCTGCTTTTATGGATCTAATGAATCGAGTGTTCAAGGATTATCTGGACCAGTTTGTGATCGTCTTCATCGATGATATCCTGGTATATTCTCATTCTGAGCATGAGCAGCATCTGAGGCTGGTCCTACAGATACTGAGCGAACACAAACTATTTGCAAAGTTCAAGAAATATGAGTTCTTGTTATCTCAGGTATCTTTTCTTGAGCACATTGTCAATAAGGAGGGGATTAAGGTAGATCCAGCAAAGATTGAGGCAGACAGAGATTGGCCAAGGCCAAAGAATGCTTCTAAGGTTAGAAGTTTCCTTGGATTGGCAGGTTATTATAGGCGTTTCATGGAAGGGTTCTCAAAGATTGCTACTGCATTGACTGAGCTGACACGGAAGAGTCAGAAATTTGTGTGGTCAGACAAATGTGAGAACAACTTCCAGGAATTGAAGCAGAGATTGATTACAGCTCCAATTCTGAGTCTTCCAAAAGATCAGGAGAAATTTGTGATTTATTGCGATGCTTCACATCAAGGTTTAGGTTATGTTGTGATGCAATTAGAGAAGGTAATTTCTTATGCCTCTCGTCAGCTGAATGAGTATGAAAAGAGATATCCCACTCATGATTTAGAGTTGGCGGCTGTGGTCTTTGCTTTAAAGATATGGAGGCATTATCTTTATGGAGAGAATTGTGAGATCTATACAGACCACAAGAGCCTGAAATACTTCTTCACGCAGAAAGATTTGAATGTGAGACAAAGGTGTTGGCTAGAGTTAGTAAAAGATTATGATTGTGAGATTTTATATCATCCAGGAAAAGCCAACATGGTAGCTGATGCTTTTAGTTGGAAAGGTCCAGGACAGATTTATGGTGTGAGGCTGATAGCCAAAGAGTTAGTTGATGATATGACCAGAGCTGGTATAGAGTTGCTGGTGGGAAAATTGGCCAATATTACGCTTCGGTCTACACTCTTGGAGAGAATCAAGGAGGGTCAGTTGAGTGATCCACAGCTGATCAAGATCAGAGAGGATGTTTTGGCTGGAGCATCCAGAGATTATATAGTGTCTGATTTAAGCTTGTTAAGGTATAAGGGGCGGATATGTGTTCCGTTAGACACTTCTATGAGGCGAGAGATTCTGGATGAATCTCATACTACACCTTATTCTTTGTATCCAGGCACCACGAAGATGTATCAGGATGTGAGATCGTTGTATTGGTGGTCGGGGATGAATATGGATGTAGTGGAATATGTGGCTAAGTGCTTGACATGTCAACAGGTCAAGGCTGAGCATCAAAGGATGGTAGGGTTATTGTAGCCTCTGGATATCCCAGAGTGGAAATGGGAGGACATCACGATGGATTTCGTGGTGGGGTTACCCAGGACTGTTAGTCAGCATGATTCTATTTGGGTGATAGTGGATCGCTACACCAAGTCAGCTCACTTCTTGCCAGTGAGGACTACCTATACAGTTGACTAGTATGCAGATCTCTATGTGAGAGAGATCGTGCGCCTTCATGGAGCACTGAGGTCAATCGTGTCAGATCGGGACCCTACTTTTACTCAAGTTCTAGGGGATTTTACAGAAAGCCATGGGAACACAGTTGAAGTTAAGTACTGCTTATCATCCTCAGAAAAATGGGCAATCTAAGAGTACGATCCAGATATTGGAAGACATGCTACGGGCATGTGTGCTGGACTTTGGTGGATCTTGGAATAAGTATGTACCTTTGATAGAGTTTTCCTTCAACAACAGTTATCAGTATAACATTGGAGTTGCACCTTATGAGATGTTGTATGGTAGGAAGTACAGATCTCTCATTCATTGGGATGAGACAGGTGAAAGGAGATACTTTGGTCCTGAGGCAGTTCAGAGGACTAGTGAGGCCATTGAGAAGATTAGAGCTCGGATGCTCGCTTCTCAGAGTAGGCAGAAAAGTTATGCAGATACCAAGCGCAGGAACGTGGAGTTCCAAGTGGGAGACTATGTCTTCCTTAGAGTCTCGCCATGGAAAGGGGTGAGAAGGTTTGGGAAGAAGGGAAAGCTAAGCCCTAGGTTTGTAGGTCCATTTGAGATCTTGTAAAGGATTGGTCAAGTGGCTTACAAGTTGGCCTTGCCACCGGCGTTGTCAGCCGTGGATAACGTGTTTCATGTTTCAGCTCTTCGGAGATATGTATCTGATGTGAATCATATTATGAGCTATGAAGATCTGGAGCTTAAGGTAGATCTCTCCTTTGAAGAGCAGCTAGTCCAGATACTTGATAGAAAGGACAAGGTCCTCAGGAATAAGACGATACCTTTGGTTAAGGTATTGTGGAGGAACAGCAAGGTCGAGGAAACAACCTGGGAGCTGGAGTCAGATATGCAGAGTCAATATCCCGAGCTATTCAGGTAAATTTCGAGGAAAAAATTTATGTAAGGAGGGGTAGTTGTAATGCCCTGAAATCCCTAATGCAGTTTAATGGCTGGATTAGTAGGTCGAGAAGGCCATAATTGCTTTATTATGTCATTAAATGATTATATGCATGTTTATGTGAATTATATTATAATATGATATTGAATGCATGCATGTGGGTCCACATTTGATTATAAGGATATTTTGGTAATTTGGCCCATTGAGGGCATATTTGTATATTTTGGTGCATGTGTTGTGGTTAATTGTTGAGGCAAAATTATACTGTGGATTTGTTCAAGCTATTCAGCATGAGACGATCTTTGAATATAAAATGTTGGTTTGATCATAACGGGGTTAAGTTCGGGGCTCAGGGCGAGTCTCAAGGTGATTTTAATGATTAGAGTGTTGCCGAGAATTAAAGGGTAACGGGATATGAACTATTGGTATTTGAGAATATCGAGAATAGCGGGAATTGGAGAGCGTTAATTATGATTAACGAAATACGTGGAAAAGGTCAATTTTGCCCTTGGGAGTCTTTAGAAACCTTCATTTGACCTAGGGATATTTTAGTCTTTTCACCCCTAGGATTGATTTAAGCCATGAAGGCTATGGAAGTTTGAAGAAAAACAGAGCATAGAAAGCCCTTCTCCCGTAACTGTTTTCTTTCCTTTTCTTCTTTGATTTTTGAGCTTATGTTGTGGAATCAATCTTGGGAAATAAGTCTTGAGGGCTTGGGAGTGTATTCCACCGTTAAAGAGCATCATAACCTGAGCTTGAGGTAAGATTCTAGCCATTAAATCTCTGGTTTGCTCTGTTTTTGTTATGGAATTCAGTTGAGAATTCTAGGTTGGTTGATTGGTTTTGCTTGGGGTTTTTGGCTGGGGTTCTTGGGGTTGTGATGCTTAGGACTTGTGGGGATGGTTTTTTGGTTCCTTTGGCACTTAATTTGATGTTTGGAAGCATTGGAATCAAGTTGGAAATGGAGGAGTCAAAGGGGAGAAGTTCAGGGGGAAATCTGGCTGGGTGTAGTGCTATAGTGCCCACAAGATAGCGCTACAGCGCTACCCAGGGATTGGTTTTGGGTGTTTTGGTTCTGAGATGAGCATTGGGGCACAAGTGAACAGCGCTGGGGCGCTACTCTGTTCCTTCAGAATCTCGTTTTGAGTGTTTTTAAGGGTTTTTGGCTTGGGGTTTCAATCCTTAAGGCCCGGGATCGAATCTACTCACCATGTGGGTACGTTTCGGAGTCCCGAGAGTGGGGTTTAGGTCAAGACCCTTTCATTGTTGATTTTCATTAATGGAGGTTATATTTGGTTATGACTAGGTGATCGCTAAAGAACTTAAAGT
Source organism: Humulus lupulus (assembly GCF_963169125.1). NCBI lineage: Eukaryota > Viridiplantae > Streptophyta > Magnoliopsida > Rosales > Cannabaceae > Humulus > Humulus lupulus. The sequence continues at coordinate 54,071,124 of NC_084795.1, read as the reverse complement.
CATATCGTTCTCAAGGGTCGTTCCTTTATTCATTCTCGCTTGAACCAGAGGTAAGAAAACTACACCCTGTGTATATGACATGCATGATTGTTGTTGAGGCATGTTGGTTATTAAATGTGGACATTGATTGCATATTAAATTCTTAGCAAATCTTGCTTATTTGTGTATGGCACTGACTAGTCAGGGTCGGCACTGGTCGCGTATTACTGGCCTGAGAGTCAGAAACGGCATAAGCGTCATGAACGCAGGGCCGATAAAAGATTAGATCTAATCGATATCAGCGTTGAATTACTCTGGGAGCATTGATGCTGGACCGACCCAAAGGTCGATGAAAATTATAAGCACTTGACTAGTCCAGAACTAGTTACTCAGAGCTAGGGCCTAAGGCCTAGGTGACTGTTTGTCACGTGGCTAGGGAGCGGAATCCCATGGTTGTGACTCTATGGTCATGCGGTAGGTTATATTGGTGACCAGTTCATCAAACACCTATCTTGATAAGCTAGTGAAAGGATCACTTATTTGTAAAGCTCAGGTGACCCTATCGACACATGGCTAATGGGAACGAAACCCACTTTAGTGACTTTTCATATTGTCACTCGTCTATTTTTGGATTGAAATTCCTGAATGATTATTATGATCATTGTTGATATTATATTCATGTGTTATTGTGTTTTCTTGCTGGGCTTTGGCTCATGGGTGCTATGTGGTGCAGGTAAAGGAAAAGAAAAGCTCACCTAGCCTTGAGTGGAGAGCTTAGGTGGTGTTGTGTACATATGCGGCCATTTGACCACCACAACCAAGGAGTTCTCAGAGGAACTAGGGGGTTTACCCTATTTTTGCCGCTTAGGTCGGCAGGTTGTAAATTTAAACTGTAATGACCATTTTGAGTTGTAAATAACTTGTAAATATTTTTATGGGCCCATGAACAGTTTTATGTTTTAAATAAAACACATCCTTTCCTTTTGATTGGCTTTCCATCTTACCCTATTAATAACACCTAGAAGCACGTTTTTAACCAAAGAACTCGATTAGTGAGTGTAACGACCCAAATTTGCTAATAAGGCTTAAGGGTCTTGATTAGCGTGCCTGGAGGGCATAATGGGAAGTATGCGTGAATTCAATGATTAAGATGCATGACTATGTGTATTATGATATGTGATAATTTTAGGCCGTTGAGGGCATAAGTGTGATAATTATGTGATGTAATTTGTACCACGTGGGTGTGGTGATATCAATGCGATGCACGTGCCGAGACGGTCCTAGAGAGCTAGATAACTCAAAAGTCACAACGAGATTTCATACCCGGCTCGGGAGGAGCCTAGGGGTATTTTGGGGATTTTGTAATTTAGTTCTTGTGAGATATTGGTAACCGGTGGTTTGGTAACTTGTGTAGCTGCTAGTAACCATAGAGAGTAACAAGATTGGTTAAAGAAGTGGTAGAATTGTAAGGAGGTAGGAATGACAAGAAGGGCCTTGGGGTTTAGTTGGAATGGGAAATAGATGGAACGGTAAAGTGGTCATTAGGCAAGGATTAGGATTACTTCAGCTGAAGGAAATGGGGGTCATGTATAACACTTGGTTGGGAGTTGATTTATGCTGAAATATGAGGAAAAGCTAGAAGAAAAGAGAAGAAGAGGAAAGCTGAAGTTGGGAGGCCTAGGAGGGGAGCTTTGATGGTTCAAGGCAACTAAATTGAGCATAAATCAAGATTACTCAGAGGTAAGGGTTTGTCTATAATTTGTGTAAGTTTCAAGTTTAGATTTTAGAGAATAAGAATGAATTGAAAGAAGATAGTGGCTGGTTTTGGCATGAATTCAGAATTGGGATGATCAAGAGGAAGGTGACTTGAAGCTAGAGTTGAGGAGAATTCAAGCTGGGTTCTTGACTGAGGTAAGAGTTTATTATGTTTAATTTTCGTAACTGGTGTGGTTTAAGGTTTTAGAGGCTTGATTTATAGTTTTGGAATCCATGGTATGAGTTTTAAGAATTTGAAACTCAAGATAGGATTTTGGGGTGTGTTTGTGTGATTGGGGTTGTTTGTGATGTTTATAGGTTGTTAAAAGGGGTTCATTTGGGGTTCTGAATTGATTTTGAGGCTTAGTTATAAGTTTGGGGTGATTTGGAGTGTTATGGGTTCGGGAAAACGCAGGGGAAAAACCCAGAATTCTGGGCTCGCGATGGAGCGCCGCGGCGCAAGGCTGTTTCTGGGCATGATGGGGTTTCTCACTTGCTGGGCGCCGCGGCTCAAACTTACTGGGCGCCGCGGCCCTACAGGGCTGCGCCGCGGCGCTAGGCCAATTTCAGGATGTTGGAATTTGCAATTTTGAGCCTTTGCTCCGGGGGTTCGGGGGATATATCCGGTGCATTGTTTTAGGGATTTGGGGCATTCCGAGAGCGTGGGATTGGTTCCGGGAAGTAGTTTTGGATTGGTTAGTGATAAAGGATGTTTCGTTTGTGTTGTGATTAGGTCGTTGGTGAGGCTCGGGATAGAGGACCGTGCTCGCGGCGTTGGGGCATCGGAAGCTCGAGATACAGGTAAGAAAGCTGCACCTGAGTATGTGGTTAGGATGGGACTAAGTGTTCCCTATGTTTGTATGCATTATTATGTGAATGTGATTAACCATGTGGTCACGATGGGACTAAGAGTTCCCAATATTTGTATATCATGTCATGAGATGGTGTTATTACGCCATGGGACATGCGATTACCGGCCTAAGGGTGTCGGAATCATTATTTGCGCACTGGGGCGCGGCTCAGCCACAGGGAGCTGAGGCAGCTTATTTATCACTGGGCTCGGTTAAGCTGGCCGGAGTCAGTGAGTATTACACTGGGGGCGGCCCTATTGAGCCAAAGACAGTGTGTTAAATAGAGGGTGCGACTAAGGGCGCCAACCCTGAATGTTATTTGATGGATATGACAATCTATTAGTTATGAACGTGAATACTATGCTATGAATATAGTTGATTGACTGTCTGGATGACAATTGTTATCACTACGTGGATAGGTGTCATGAACTGATGAATTTCTGATTATACACTGTGGAATATTTGATTATTGATGTTAATCTTGCTATGTTATTATGCTTTCTTGCTGGGCCCTGGCTCACGGGTGCTACGTGGTGCATGTAAAGGCAAGGGTAGGCTGAATCAACCATGAGTTGGAGAGCTCTGGGGGCGAGGTGTACATTGTCAGCTGCTCGGCCGCCACGGTCGACACATTGTACAGGACGGAAACCTAAAATGTATATTTTTCCATTAGAGTGGCTTTAACTATTTGTAACTTCTAGAATCTGTTGTAACTAGGACATCTAAACCCTGTTTTGAGTCTCCATGTATTAAACTGTCATTTTTAATGAAAATAGCCTGTTTGTGACCAAAATCTTTTTATTCTTACTCTGATAATGGTATAGAGTTTACACTTTGTCTGAATGACTTGTCTAGCAAGTCTTGCACTATTTTAAACACACAATGTAACGGTCTTGGTTATCCAGGGCGTTACAACTTGGTATCAGAGCCGTCTGGGTTTATGGGTTCCTGAAGATTAGCTGGACATGTACACTCGTCGCTAAAGACAAGCTCGACTCAAGGGTTTGTAGTGGTATACATGAAATTGTATGTTTAAGTGCTTGAATAAAATATGAGTGTATTAATTGGTATGATTAATAGGGAGCATGAGATACTGATAGGGCCTGGCCCTTGACTGCTGTGTGATGATATTAAGGCATGCTGATGAGCATTGCCCTTGCATGTGGATGAGTACATGGATGATGATGATATATGGATTGTGGGTTATTATATGTTTAAATTGAACGTATATGCTATACCTGTTTATTGGCATGGAGGGCATAATAGGTATGAATGCATTTGGTGATAAAGAAATTTGATAATTTATGTATAATATGGGTGCTTGATATGCTTTATGTGTGTTTGATTGTTATGATTATTTGGATCTGCCATTGAGATGGTTTTGGGTATAGACATCAGGGCTAAGAAGTTTAGTCGGTGAAGACAGATTAATTTAGGGTGTATGTATTGAGAATGGTCAATCGGATTCAGTTTTGGTTTTGGTAAGGATAGAAGATGACAGTTGGGGGTTGGAATCCTCCACCTGCCCTTGGGATTCGCAGCGGATGGTTGCTGATGTATGAGTCAGGCTGTGAGGTCTGATGGAATGGGTTGGATGGATGTAAAAGGCAAGTTATTGAGGAGGAATAGACAAGAATTTTTGTAAGGAAGTATTATCCTCTAGTTTCGAGGAAGGTTTGGGTTTGTTCAGGAATCGATTAATGAATGGGTGTGGTTAATTCCGTTCTTAGTGATATGAGAAGGATAAACTGGGACAAAGTAGTCGTACTAGGCATATGTGGTAAGAGGATGTCGAAAGGGGCAAGATAGCGATAGTACATATTGCTGAGTTTGGTGGGTTGGTCGGTCCACTTTGGATTATGGTATAAATGGATGAAGCTGGGAATGATAAGTCATTTGTGAGTTAAAATCTGAGATGGTTGTTTGTGCTTGGGCAGTAGGGAAAGGGCCTCATTATCTAAAATGGAAGAAGTATATGTGATGATATTTTCGTTTGTGGAATGTAGTCAGTATGGCTACTCAGTGATCGGAAGAATGAGAACCTTTGGTGGTTTTATGGCTCCTGGTTTGGACAGGAAGGGGGTTTAGTTTTACAGGTTGGCCGTCAAGACGGGGAAGACCGGGATAGTTTACTCAGCTAAAGCTCAAGGTTAGTTTCCCAGAGGGGACCAGTGAATTGGATAGCTTTTGCTTTGGTTGGGGAAAGAGTTGAGAGGATTGGTACCGTGCGACTATTAGAAAGGATTCAGATGAGTATTTGTTGAGGAAAGTTAATATGTTATATAAGAGACAACCCTGGACAGTCATGAGTATCCCTTGAAGAATATTGATTGGACCGAATGGAAACTAAATTAGTCGACAAGGATGTAGGTGAGAATGCAGCTTTCGGGCACAGTTTGGAACTTGGGTATGGAAGAAGTTGGTATCAGGGACGCAATGAGAGATGATATTGGTTGGCTTAAGGAATTATCGAGTCACCTGGAAAAGTATGCGACTTGTGAGCGAATCGGGTAGAGTAGTGTGTCGTGGGATTCGTGGATATTGCCTGCTAGGGATGAAGAGTTTAAATGCCTCGTTACAAGACAGGACGATGTCTTTAGGAGTTGATTATCGATCTGGTTATTACTAGATAAGGATCAAGGAAAGAGACATTGCAGGAAATTATTACTTGTACTGAGAAGAGTGTGATATGTTACCAGTAAGGATTCCTAATCGCTTGGTACTTCAATAATATGGGCAAGTCTGACAGGCAGGGAATGGAGGAATGACATGGATGGGTTGTATTCAGATTCACTGGGATAAGGTAACTACTCCCCAGCTAAAGGTAGAACGTGAACGACTACCATACTGATGACATCGTGACTAAGTAGCAGGGTCAGAGGTAAGGTTTCAGAAGGTATTAACTTCATTCTTCAAAGGTATTTAAGGTTAAGCTACAGGAAGAGAAGAGATCAGATATGAAAGAGATTTGATTGGAAGCACACTAAAACCAATGAACACATTAGCTACTACTTGAAGTATCCTCGAAGATAGTTATAACGTAAGAATTTTGAGTATGAAGAGTTGGTTGAGTATAGTTGTAACGACCCAAATTTGCTAATAAGGCTTAAGGGCCTTGATTAGCGTGCCAGGAGGGCATGATGGGAATTGTGTGTGATTTTTATGAATTAAATGCATGATTATGATTTAAAGCATGTTATATGACTATTTGTTTATCTGAGATGCATGACCATGTATATTAGTATGCATGTAGGCCCGGATCGTGTTAGAAGGGCATAACTGTAATTTTGGCCTTGTTGGGCATATCTGCATTGATATGTGATAATTGTATTCCGTGATTTGTACCACGTGAGTGTTGTGTTATTGTTGTGATGCACGTGCCGAGACGGTCCTAGAGAGCTAGTTAACTTAAGAGTCACAACGGGATTCCGTACCCGGCTCGGGAGGAGCCTAGGGGTACCTCGGGAATTTTATGGTCAAGTTGAGATTTAGTGGGTAATGGTTATTGGAGATTTAGTAACCTGGGTAACCATTAGTTACTGCTGAGAGTAACAAGTTTTAGAAAGAAAATGGTAGAAATGAAATAGAAGAGTAATGACTTAAGTGCCCTTGAAGGTTTAGTTTGGAAAGGTTAATAGGAAGGGCAAAATGGTCATTTGGTTGGGAAATAGATAAATGGCAGCTGGGATTTAGGGGTATACGGTTTGGGGCATTTATGCCACTTGAGGCTTGATAGAAATAGAAGAAGAAGAAGAGAGGGAGAAAGAAGGTTAGGGCAAGAAGAAGAAGAGAAGGAGAAGTGGGAGTCTAGGAGGAGATCAAGGACTTTGTGTGGGTTCTCCATTTGAGGTAAGGTTTTTAGACACATCTAAGTTTTGATTTCTGTTTTGATTGGTAAAATCTAGAGCTTGAATTGTTTTGTTGAAGTTTTGAGTTAGTTGTTTGAGTTTTGGTTTGGGTGGCTGAAAATAGGAATCAAGGGGTGGATTCTTGGGTGTGTTGATGTTTTGATCTTGTATATAGTGCCTATAGGTTGTTAAGTTGTTCATTTGAGGTTTTAAATTTATTTTGGGGTTTGGTGTGATTTGGAAGGTTTAAGTTCGGGAAAAACGCAAGAGAAAACCCAGATTTTCTGGGTTCGCGTATGAGCGCCGCGGCCCTGTTCTTGGGCGCCGCGGCGCGAGGTTGCATCAGGAGAGGGGCATCTCGCTGGGCGCCGCGGCCCTTGAGGGGAGTGCCGCGGCGCTAGGCCATTTTCAGGGGTTGGAAATTTGCATTTTTCAGCTTTTGCTCCGGGGGTTCGGGGGATGTTTCCGATGAATTGTTTTAGGGATTTGGGAGTCCCGAGAGTGCGGGATTGGTCCCGGGAAGTGGTTTTGGGTTGATTAGTAATGAGGGATGTTTCTTGTGTGTTGTGACTAGGTTGTTGGTGAGGCTCGTGCTTGAGGACCTTGCTCGTGGCTTTAGTGCATCAGGAGGCTCAGAATGCAGGTAAGAAAACTATAACACCCGAGAATAGGGCATGGCCCCACTGTGTGATTTTAGGGCATGGCCCCGGATTGTATTATGTGTAAATGTTTAACCTTAAATGAACCGTGATGTGTGTGAATGATTATTTCGAACGTACTATATGTGTGATTATGATGAAATGAACGGCAAGGGCCGAGTACGGCGTAGGCCGGGGCGGCCGTGGGCCGAGTACGGCGTAGGCCGGGGCGGCCATGGGCCGAAAGTAACACCTAGCACATGGGATGCTATAATTAGGGCGGGGCCCGGTGGATACATGTATTATGCTATATTCAGGGTGGGACCCAAGGGATACATGAGTTATCCTCGTGGTGAGAACCGATACCCCAGGGCTTTGGTAAGGCCTCTGGGGCGGCATGGCCGTGTTTGCTTAGTCTAATGGTTGACTTGTTTATATGTGGATTATCTGTTATGATAAATTGTATAAATGCATATGTTATGTCCTGCATGAGTTTTCTTGCTGGGCTTCGGCTCACGGGTGCTCTGTGTTGTAGGTAAGGGCAATGACTGAGTCAACCAACCATGAGTACGGAGAGCGTGAAGCGACGTGTACATGTTTGACCTGCCCGACTGCTTTGGTTGGGGGTTTATTCGAAAATGGCTGTAATAATCTATAATTTTATAATTTCTCAACTGTAACCTTATTTCAAGATGTAATTAGTTTTCAAACCTTATTTTGGGATCCCAACTGTTTAATAATAGAAGTTTTGATGAAACGATGCATTTTCAAAGATTACAGCCTTAACTTTTAATTAGTCACACTTTTGTTTCAAAAACCTCGGTTAGCGAGTTCATTGCACACTGTTTTGTCTTAAAAACTCACTTAGTAACGGCTTTAAGGAAGTAGGGCGTTACAATAGGGAATAGTGATGGAATGTATGAAAAGAGTGGTAACTCTTAAGTTTAAAAGGGGAGATCCTCGCAGCGTTTAGCAGTTGTAACTGGAGTGGAAAATCTGTTGTAGGGGAAAGGTCAGAACCCTAGCTAGTGTAATAGATATTACTTGTGCGGTATCAGTGGGACAAGATAGACTGGGTTAGTTTGTGGGATTCCAAATGAGTATTCAAGAAGTTCGTCATGAAGTACGTCTGCGTAAAGAGATGGGGTGGTGACAAGATTGGCTTCAGTGATAGAATCAGATCTAAAGACGCTGTATTGAATGGTTTTAACAAAATGGTGAGAATTAAGGTCTTAATTGTTGAGTAGGATGACATACTTCAGGAAGGATCTTTGATCTGGTTATTACCAGCTAGAGATCAGGAATAGTTAGAGATCTTTGATCTGGTTATTACCAGCTAGAGGTCGGGTGCAGTTAGGGATCTTTGATCTGGTTATTACCAGTTGGAAATCAGGGAAGAGGATAGGCAAGGGGTTGCTGTTATATTGGATAAGAGCACTAAGGATGTTGAGTTATGTGTTGAGGGTTTGGTCAATGCCAAATTATTTCCGTGAGATAGGTGAAAGGAGTATTCAAAGAATATCTGAATTGAACTTGTGATTGTCTGGATTGACGGCACAATGATATAATCAGGTTGGAACGTCATTAAGGTTGAAGAATGCCTCGGAAGTGAGAGTTTCCCTAGGCGAGCAAGATGGTACATGTGGTTGGGTGAAATCCCATGTCTTCTTACAGATTAGAATCAAGTGTTGGGTTGCTAAGACACCTCAAGACAGGAGGAAGTGATGGTCTATGCGTGATGTTGGTTAAAGGACTCGACTAGAATTGGAGTAGAATTTATAGTTTGCTTAATAGCCAAAGGATACTTGGAATTACTATCGTATAAGGGAGCAAGAGCAACAGCTAAGGAAATCCCAGACTAAAGGAATTAAAGGCAAGTCTTAATTGAGTTAGCTAAGGATTTTACCATGTTGTGTATAAGTTTATCATGATATAAGGACCAAATCTGGATTCTGATGGACACCGAAATTACACAGAAAATTCTGGATAAATCTCATACTACTCTTTTGGTCTTTTCATCCGGATATTAGGAAAAAGGGTACAATAATCTGAAGGTTTGGTATTGGAGGCCTAGGTGGAGAGGAATACAATGAATGAGGAACAAAAATTCGTAACTTGATAGTAGTTTGTGATAGGCATCGCAGCCTTTGAGTATGTTATAATGGGAATAAGGAAATGTCGTGAAAGGTATCGTGGAGAGACCACCAAGATGGTTAGGTCATCATGGGCCAGCGTCTGGGGAGAACTTGCTTTTGTCAGTAAGGATAATTGATACAACTGACCAGTACTCAGAACTCTAAGGGAGATGGATGGTAAGCCTCCATGAAATTTAGGGATTAATTTCATTGAGAAAAGGACTTTATTTTATTCTCAGGTCTTGGGAAGATTAAGGAAGGCGATGAATAGAGAATCGGAATCTGATGAATTTTATTACATTAAGACTGATGGTAAATCAGAGAAAAAGGGAGTTATCCAGATATTGGAAGAGCATTTGATAAGATGGGGTGTAATAAAGATTGTATATCGTCCGTTCACTGGAATGAGATAAGTGAGATGTTGTATTTGGATTCGGAGATAGTTCAGGGGATCATTGGGATTATTAAAAGATTGGAACGTGGAAATTCACTTTTCAAAGTAAATGGAAACGCTTTATTGAATTGGGAAACTCATACATTGATTGATAGGAAATTTGCAGTTAAGGTGGAGTTACTCCATGGGGAGCGACCAGTACGATTATGAGATAGAAAGCAAAAGGTTTAAGGAACAGGATTGTACCTTGAGTTAAGGTAACGTTCTAGAACGGTAAGGTCAAGGAATGACCAGAGTGGTTGGAGTCAGTTAACTAGAATGTGGTACAGATAAAATTTCGAGGACGAAATTTCTGTAAGGGGGGAATAGTTGTAACGACCCAAATTTACTAATAAGGCTTAAGGGTCTTGATTAGCGTGCCTGGAGGGCATAATGGGAAGTATGCGTGAATTCAATGATTAAGATGCATGACTATGTGTATTATGATATGTGATAATTTTAGGCCGTTGAGGGCATAAGTGTGATAATTATGTGATGTAATTTGTACCACGTGGGTGTGGTGATATCAATGCGATGCACGTGCCGAGACGGTCCTAGAGAGCTAGATAACTCAAAAGTCACAACGGGATTTCATACCCGGCTCGGGAGGAGCCTAGGGGTATTTTGGGGATTTTGTAATTTAGTTCTTGTGAGATATTGGTAACCGGTGGTTTGGTAACTTGTGTAGCTGCTAGTAACCATAGAGAGTAACAAGATTGGTTAAAGAAGTGGTAGAATTGTAAGGAGGTAGGAATGACAAGAAGGGCCTTGGGGTTTAGTTGGAATGGGAAATAGATGGAAGGGTAAAGTGGTCATTAGGCAAGGATTAGGATTACTTCAGCTGAAGGAAATGGGGGTCACGTATAACACTTGGTTGGGAGTTGATTTATGCTGAAATATGAGGAAAAGCTAGAAGAAAAGAGAAGAAGAGGAAAGCTGAAGTTGGGAGACCTAGGAGGGGAGCTTTGATGGTTCAAGGCAACTAAATTGAGCATAAATCAAGATTACTCAGAGGTAAGGGTTTGTCTATAATTTGTGTAAGTTTCAAGTTTAGATTTTAGAGAATAAGAATGAATTGAAAGAAGATAGTGGCTGGTTTTGGCATGAATTCAGAATTGGGATGATCAAGAGGAAGGTGACTTGAAGCTAGAGTTGAGGAGAATTCAAGCTGGGTTCTTGACTGAGGTAAGAGTTTATTATGTTTAATTTTCGTAACTGGTGTGGTTTAAGGTTTTAGAGGCTTGATTTATAGTTTTGGAATCCATGGTATGAGTTTTAAGAATTTGAAACTCAAGATAGGATTTTGGGGTGTGTTTGTGTGATTGGGGTTGTTTGTGATGTTTATAGGTTGTTAAAAGGGGTTCATTTGGGGTTCTGAATTGATTTTGAGGCTTAGTTATAAGTTTGGGGTGATTTGGAGTGTTATGGGTTCGGGAAAACGCAGGGGAAAAACCCAGAATTCTGGGCTCGCGATGGAGCGCCGCGGCGCTGTTCTAGCGCGCCGCGGCGCAAGGCTGTTTCTGGGCATGATGGGGTTTCTGACTTGCTGGGCGCCGCGGCCCTACAGGGCTGCGCCGCGGCGCTCGGCCAATTTCAGGATGTTGGAATTTGCAATTTTGAGCCTTTGCTCCGGGGGTTCGGGGGATATATCTGGTGCATTGTTTTAGGGATTTGGGGCATTCCGATAGCGTGGGATTGGTTCCGGGAAGTAGTTTTGGATTGGTTAGTGATAAAGGATGTTTCGTTTGTGTTGTGATTAGGTCGTTGGTGAGGCTCGGGATAGAGGACCGTGCTCGCGGCATTGGGGCATCGGAAGCTCGAGATACAGGTAAGAAAGCTGCACCTGAGTATGTGGTTAGGATGGGACTAAGTGTTCCCTATGTTTGTATGCATTATTATGTGAATGTGATTAACCATGTGGTCACGATGGGACTAAGAGTTCCCAATATTTGTATATCATGTCATGAGATGGTGTTATTACGCCATGGGACATGCGATTACCGGCCTAAGGGTGTCGGAATCATTATTTGCGCACTGGGGCGCGGCTCAGCCACAGGGAGCTGAGGCAGCTTATTTATCACTGGGCTCGGTTAAGCTGGCCGGAGTCAGTGAGTATTACACTGGGGGCGGCCCTATTGAGCTGAAGACAGTGTGTTAAATAGAGGGTGCGACTAAGGGCGCCAACCCTGAATGTTATTTGATGGATATGACAATCTATTAGTTATGAACGTGAATACTATGCTATGAATATAGTTGATTGACTGTCTGGATGACAATTGTTATCACTACGTGGATAGGTGTCATGAACTGATGAATTTCTGATTATGCACTGTGGAATATTTGATTATTGATGTTAATCTTGCTATGTTATTATGCTTTCTTGCTGGGCCCTGGCTCACGGGTGCTACGTGGTGCAGGTAAAGGCAAGGGTAGGCTGAATCAAACATGAGTTGGAGAGCTCTGGGGGCGAGGTGTACATTGTCAGCTGCTCGGCCGCCACGGTCGACACATTGTACAGGACGAAAACCTAAAATGTATATTTTGCCATTAGAGTGGCTTTAACTATTTGTAACTTCTAGAATCTGTTGTAACTAGGACATCTAAACCCTGTTTTGAGTCTCCATGTATTAAACTGTCATTTTTAATGAAAATAGCCTGTTTGTGACCAAAATCTTTTTATTCTTACTCTGATAATGGTATAGAGTTTACACTTTGTCTGAATGACTTGTCTAGCAAGTCTTGCACTATTTTAAACACACAGTGTAACGGTCTTGGTTATCCAGGGCGTTACAGTGAGTTTAATTCACGGTTGAACATTCACCGTAATGGTCCTAGGGTAACCAGGGCGTTACATGTACTTATCCCCTTTTTCCTTTTTACTCCTCTCTGCATCGGGAATGTTCCCTTCATTCTTCTTCCTTTTGGAAGAGTTATCATTAGAGGGTTGCACATCATTTGGCGTTGTCGAGCTCGCAACGGGGTTCATATTTATCGTTGTAGCTATTGGGGCAGAAGGTGCCAGCTATAATGCTGACCTAGCCTCTTCTACATTGATAAATCTTTGTGCTCACTCTGTGAACTCCATTATGCTTCGAACTGGTTTTCATTGCAAGTCATCCCAAAAGGTGCTTGCTGGCAGGATTCCAGCTCGAATAACCATCAGGTGATGGCTATCTTCGACGTCTCAGGCTCAGGTAGCTTCGATATTGAATCTCCAAAAATATTTTTTATAATATTCACTTGTCTGTTGCTTAATATTGTCCAAGGACGTCGCCCCGGGCTTAATACTCTTTGCAGCATGAAACTTCTTTTTGAAATCTTTCAACAATTGTTCCCACGACGAGATAGAATGCCTGCGAAACTTGTCGAACCCACATTACTGGCGCTCATTACCGTGTTAAAGGTACTTAGAAGGCTAACTGGGTTAGTACTTCCATCGTAGGGTACCACGTGGGGTATTTGGAAAGGGTGTGCTTGAAATATGAGGAGCAAAATGCTCTAGCTCCTCATTTGAGTCATAAGATTTTTCCTTGTTTTTTCCTTATCGTAGGAGCCTGAACTGTTCCTCGAGTATGTTGATCCTTTCATGAAATCGATCCACTAGAGGCGGTGCCCATACTCGAGGGAGCTAGTTATTTTTCACATGAACTCAGATTCCTTGTTGGTGTAATGGGTTATAATTATTCTCGTACACTACTTGCAAAGGCTCTCCTCATTGGGAATTTAGATGAGCCCTTAGAACTGGGTTTGGCTGATTGTTCTGCCCCTGGTTCGGGTTTAGATGGTCTTGAAAATCAGGACCATTATTTAGGTAGTTCCCATAGTATCTTGGCTCGGTGTTATATACACTCACCGGTCTACTAACATCCTGGTTGTTAGTACGATAATTATCTTTGAGGAAGCTGACTGTTCTTTGTTGTTGCTGCTGAGCATAATTTCAAGGTAGGTTGTCCACATGTACCTTAATCCCAGTAGCTCAGGACCTAGATAAGTGACTTCTCGACTGCTGGGGTTGTCTCGGGTGCCTAGCCCCTTGGCTTGCTCCCACAAGTACCTCATGATTATTCCTTTGTCGATGTCTGGTTCTATCTCTGCTTGCCCTTCTTGCGCTTCGAGCTAGCCTCTGAGGTTTCAACTCGCCAACTCGAGTTTTTTTGGGGACGTGTTTCGGTATGTGTCGAACTGGTGACGAGTGTCTAATGGGAGAAGGAGAGGGACTAATCGAAGATGGTGGCGGTCTCTTGTTATTTTGGGTTGGCCTCGCAGGTTCTGGGTTATTGCTCTGAGCTGCATGTGGATCAGCTCAGTTATTCCCAGTGTTAGCAGGGGCCTCCTCCCTTGCCTAGTTAGTGTTAGCTTGCAGGGGATTTCAAGATGAAACCTTCGGCTGGCTAACTCTAGAGTTTGTTCTAGCTCCTTCTGTCAATTCCTTTGCTCGACAATTCGAGTCGCGGTAGTTCCTCATGGGCGCTTCCTAATCCTTCTGGGGGGACTTGGGCTTCAACAACCATTCTCTCCTTTTCTTCGTTTAATCAAGTGGCCCCAGCTAGCCTTTCCTGAAACCTTTGATTCTTCAGTTCCACCATTGGGACATGCCTCTCAGGATTATAGTACTCCTAATGAGGTGGTCTTGAACTTTGGCCAGGATCACATGGTGTTGAAGATGCACTCCCTTCATCCAGAGTTTGATTATCGTTCATGGGTCGTTTGTCGGCATGTTGAGGTTGTTCCTCACTCCATGGAGTATTTTCTTCTAAAATTCTAGGCAGTGGTTGTCCACTTCCAGATCCAGGAACGTTACCAGTGGGTGCAACCATTTATGTGATGAACAAAGGTTCGAATGAGAGGTATGAAAGAATGCTTAATGCTCTCAATGAAAGAACCAAACCATTGACGACGTTGACGACATTTTTCGTCAACTAAAAACAAAATCAATTAAGCAAATGAATAATTAAGAAAGAAAGAAGAACAAACATTTTTTACGTGGTTTAGTAGTTAAATCTACTTGGTCCATGAGTCACTTTTATTTATATGTCTGTATTAAAGCTTTGAAAGTAATTTTACAGATTTTCCGAGTACAAGAATTGAGCGCCCCCCATAAATGACTACAACCCAAGCTATTTATAGACCTGGTTTCGGATACTCTCCTCCATGGTTTTAGGAGGGAGTTATACATATATCTTATTTGAATTTGAATTACATAAGTCCCACTCAACTATTCAATATCCAAACTAATTCTACGAAAAAATAGGGACAATGTACCTGAATACCATTTTCTGACTCTTCTCAACTTAATATCGGGCTGATACCGATATTCCTCGACCTGACATACTTCAATCATTATTTCAAGCTGGTTTCCTTGCGTTCAAGTTGAAATAATCCAGTTATGCATCTCATTACGGAAATATTATTAATGATAATAATGTTTAATTTCGTGCTCACTTATCTCCGAGCTTACTCTTCGAGCATGTTTATTTGGTTCTTGGAAACAAGGTATGAAAAATCATAATTAACTAAGTAAAAATAATCTCATTTTATAATAAACCTAAATATTAAAAAGCATAGTTAATCATATAGAAAATATACACATATACATATATATTTTACATAAAAAAAAACAACAAAGATGACTATAAATATATAGGGGCTTGTACGGTATAAACCCTGAAAAGTTTCTACAATAGAAATTTTTTCTGTTTTTGGTACATTGATAAGTTGTAGCTATATATATAATGGTGTGTATGTTTGGGTTTTATGCCCTTATTAAAACCCAAATTTTTTGTAATCTCATTTTATTATCAATAAAATAATATAAATCATTTTTTGACTTGGTCAATCACTTTGCTCACATGTTTTATTTTCATGATTATTTGTTTAATATAAACTTCTATTAAATCCCGAGAATTTAGCTAATCTTATTTATAGTGACGTAATCACATTGGAATATAAATATGATTATATGTTCAAAATAAGTTAGTCCTAAGATTAGTCAGTACACCAGATTTACACTGACTTGTCAATCTACGATATGATCTACTTACACATTATAGTGTTATGTTCTTTCCATAACATTAGCAAAGTAGATAAGATCGGATGTATTTGTTACATCGGACTTGACCGATATTGACAGTTGATAAGATAAGTAAACATACCGTTATTATTTATTCTAGTCATATCATATAGTTGACCATAGGTCAATTCAATCTAAATTCTGAGTGGTTAGTATTCTAACTGATTGTATCATTTGAGTTCTTTGACTTGTTCGTTACCAGCTTACCCTACGGACTAGCCCATACTTACATCTTGGGAACTCAGTAGTATAATTGAGTGGGAGTGTTAATCATAGATATGAACATCTATAGCTTCTGATGAAGAAGTGAAACGATGGTTTCCTTTTAGTTTGGTTCAAGGTATTAAATGATAGAGATCTCATTTCAGTAATTAAATTAGTTTACTGAAATATCATTTACAAGGAACTAAGTGTTTTAAGGATAAAATACAACGAGGGGTAAAACGGTATTTTAGTCCTATCTCATTGTAGACCGTCTATAGAGGATTGAGTGACAATTATGGTTGTAACAATGGATAATTAATAGTGTATCTATATTTGTTATAGAGCGTTCTATGAATTTAAGAGTGCAATTCCAAGTCTATAGTGGAGTCACGGGGAATTAATAAGTTAGTAAATTTATTTGTTAGCTTTATGATAACTTATTGGAGCTTGATTTCATAGGCCCATGGTCCCCATTGTACCTTGGATAAAATCATCTAGATAGTCTCAATTAATTGATTTAATCATCAATTAGAATTATCAAAGTTGACCAGGTCAATTTTGGATAGTTTCACAGAGTTGTGTAATTTTGAGAAGAAAAGAGAAATTATGGCAGATTTATTAATTAAGATAAATTGGTATCTAAAATAATAAATAAAT
Organism: Humulus lupulus; assembly: GCF_963169125.1. NCBI lineage: Eukaryota > Viridiplantae > Streptophyta > Magnoliopsida > Rosales > Cannabaceae > Humulus > Humulus lupulus. The sequence continues at coordinate 54,054,554 of NC_084795.1, read as the reverse complement.
TTAAATCAAGGTTCAAATTATAAATAATTAATTTGATAAATGATTTAAATAATTATTTAATTAATTAAATCAATAGAAAATAATACATGCCTTGATTTTAAGTCCAATGGGCTTATAATCAAATGGGAAATTTCACGGGCCTATAGCCCATGATAATTTCGACCTAGGGCTTTCAAATGACTATTATTTTATTGATTTTTTAATTAAATTAAATGGCCTAATTGAGTCTATAAAATGAGTGCTTAGAGAGAAGTCAAAAGAGAAGTTTGATAAGTCACAAGTCAGATTTTCTGATAGTTTTATATTATCTCTAAACACAAGTCCTTTTCTAAGCCACTTTGTTATTTTCTCTTCTTCTCTCTATATATATCTCATGTATTGAGAATTGCCCACACTAGTCTAGGTGGTTCTAAGGATAAATTGGAAGATTGTGAAGAAAATAGAAGATCGGTTCAGTTTCTTGATAATACTCTGCGACAGAAAGGATACAAGAGTTAGAGAAACTGAAGAAAGGACTCTTAATTCCGCTGCGTATACTGTAAGTATTCTATTCTTTGTTTCTCTTTGAATTCAATTTTAGAAACATGTTTTAGGCAATCTCGTATTAATTTGTTTAATATTAGATATACATGAAAATAAATAAAGATCATGTATAAGCTAATCCAACAGTATATTGTACGAAGTTAGGGGACCTCCCACAAATTTTCAAGAAATTTTAGATAATTTAAGATGTTGAAATCATAATTAAAACAATTTGTTTATGCGTGTATAAAAAGCAAAACATGTACACATGCAACATGCTGTTTGAACCATAGATTATTCAGAATTTTCTAAAAATTTGTGGGAGATCCCCTATAATTATAATGTGCAATCTCATATAAAATAAATTAATGCTACAATATATCCATGTCCCGAAAACAAAAAATGTTCATATATATATATAAACATCCAAAATTAAGATATGCTATGACAATTATTATTTCCTATCACATATTTTATAGAGTTCATATGAAATATACAATAAAATATAGATATTATCTCATGATAATTAAAATTGTTAATAAAATCACATTTTTCTACATTTATATTTTGTTTAATTATATTTATATTTTGCACAATTTTAATTTTAATTTTTTTGAATTGATAATCTCGTTTTCGAATGTATATACTAAATGTGTTGGAAAGGGATGTATTAATAAATAAAATTTATGGTTTCAAATTATATAAGGATGTTTAAGTCAATTTATATAATGCTGTATTTGGAAATAATTAATTGATTAAAAAGAGTTATGTAAAAAAGAAAAAAAAATGCCAATAGAACTACCCTAAACAAAGTTATCTCTCCCTTTTTCAAAAATATAGAACTCTATACATAGCAATATTTACAAGTTATTGGACCAAAAGAGCTTTTTATGAACCTTACAATTAATAAACTCTTAATCTCTTTAAATGCCGCTTATTATGTATATATTGTTCAAATTGACATTCTAGAGTTTAAGCTTGTTTGTTTACACATAAAATATATAAATTATTCACAATTTTCTTTTAAATTTACAAAAAATTTCTTGTAACTACATTATACTCGTCATATAACTTATATATATACCAAAAATACTAAAAATATTTATTAAAAACAATCATTGTCCAATTTAAATATAGATATTACCTTAGTTTTGCTATAATTAAGTGCATTTTTAGTGTCACTAGACACTCACCTGACTGATTGACCGCATCCTGAATACCAATAATTTAAATTTTGAATGGTACGCACGAAGAACAACACTAATATCTGCGCTATATCTTTTGCAGTACATCAGTAAACGACATGTCGTTATTCAATTAAATGATTCACCATTCATATATATCCCTCCACTCCACCCCAGCAGAAGGCCCCCCATTTCGGCCCCCTCCTGTATAGAGTTTAGAGCATTAATTTTTTTTGCCACCAAAACTCCAGACAGTCCTTTATTAAGTGGTACTACTGATGTGCTTTGGTATTATTTAGCTCACCAGTCGGCTCTCGGCTGAAGTAAATTACATAAGGACTACTTCTCTGTACTTTGCCGTAAGAGTAGTATCTCAGCAGGGTTTTATTTTTGCTACTACTGATGTATCCAAATCAACCCCAAGTAGTTGCTCCCTCCACACTCAGCAGTCAGCATGCTTTATATATATATATACACAATATACAGATCAACTGAACCAAAGCAAGTGAGAGATTTGGTAGATAGCTAACAAATCTAAGCAAAATATTAATTGTTATTTTTACTAGTAGACCTCGTGTTGATATAATGCAGTGGTCTTTATTAATTTTAGGCTATCAATGGTTTCTGACGTGTAGAGATCTTAAACAAATTACTTGCTGTAAAAAGAAAATGTATAGAAGTTACTTTTTGCGTATGTGGTAAATGTTCTCAATTACCGATATATGCAAGAAAGGAAAAAAAAAGCCGTAAAAAGAAGTCACTTTTTCTTTTCTCTCAATAATCCAAAGTCTATTTATTTATGGTTAAAACATTTCTGGTACATAGTTTGACCTTTTTTTTTTCTTTTTTAATTAAGTTCATGAATCTTGTTTGTTGAGTCTTCATTTGCACCAAGTTATAAAAAATCACTTATGAGCATTAACTTATAGCATAGAGTTTTGAAGGTATAGTTTTATATAATTATAGCATATTATAAAAGTTCTCCTAATTGTCCTTTTTGCTTGGACTGATGAAGTTTTACTGTTATAAGGCAGTTTATATATGGGTTATATCAATACAGTTCCCCAATTTATCTAAAAAATATCACGTAGGTTCTTAAATTTTATTTTGTGTCACTTATGTCTCCAAATTTACTAAATGAGTATCACATAGTTCCTTTCAGTTAAAAAATAGTTTACAGATTTCACAACAAAAATCAATTTATGATCAAGTTAATTACAAAAAACTTAACTGAGTTATAAATTGCTTTCCTTTAGATCATAAATCGTTTTCTGCTATGCATTTTGTAAACATTTTTCCAACTAAATGATCTTTATGATACACATTTAGAAGGGTTGGGGACCTACATGATACTTTTTAGAAAAGTTTGGGACCTTTAATGATATAAACTCTTTATATCTTGGTACTTTTGTCCTTTATGAATTATTTAAAAATAATTGTAAAAATAGAAAATTGTATTTTACACTTCAAAAGAGACAGAATCGCACATGAATTTGGAACATTTTTTTAAGGGTGTATATTTAGTGCGAGCTCTACCTTTGGGGATGTGCCCAAAAGGGTACCAAGTTTTGTGCGCATGGGTGAGGAGACGCGCGCACGCTGCCGCAGCCCGACCGAGATGGTAAGTGTAGTGTGACACTTATTATTTTTGTTAAAAAAAGTTTTAATAAACTAATATTTTTTAATTTATTAGTTTATTAATTAATTAACTTATTGAAATAAAATATTTATTAAGATCAGTCAAACGAGAGAATGAGTCATTCCTACTCTCTCTCCCATTTATTCTAAACGTGGACCACGACTTTTCCCACATCACAAATGTTTTCTTTTTCCGTTGCATGGCCTGGCTTTTTAATTCGATAGATAGACAGATCAAAGGGTTGAAATGATAATCTCGATTTTCAAAACCAAACATTTTTTATGAATTTTTTTAAGCATTAGGGTTGATACAATGATAGAAAAATATACTATTTATACTAAAGTCATAAAATGAAAAGGAAATAACCCTTACAAAGAGAAAGACTAAACTAGCCTTATAAAATATTGATAATTACTTTAACACCCCCCCCCCCCCCCCCCTCTCTCTCTCTCAAACTCACGATTCTGCAGCAAGAAGCATTGAGAGTTTCCCAACTAGAAAGCAAAAGCGTGAAATAGGATGTAACTTAGTTACAAAGTCTACAATCTGCAAATTGGAAGGAAAAAAAAGGCAAATCAATGGTGCCATACTTTAGGTGGTGACGAGTAAAATGATAATCGATCTCAATGTATTTGGTGTGCTCATGAAAGACTGGGTTATGAGCAATCTGGATAGCACTTTGGTTTTCACAATACATCGGAGTGGGATGAGAAAGAACAACACCCATGTTTTCAAGTAACCAATGTAACCAAACAATCTCTTTGGTTGTTGATGACATAGCACGATATTCTGCTTCAGTAGAAGATTGAGAGACCACAGTTTTTGTCTTACTCTTCCAAGAAATAAGAGAATCACCCTAAAAGATACAGAAACCAGTAACTGACTTATGATCTGTGGGATCATGACCATGATCAGCATCAAAATATGCCCCTAGCTCCAAGGAAGACGTAGAAGGAAATAATAAATTTTGGAAGTTACTACCTCGAAGATACCTCAAAATATGAATAGTAGTTGCCCAACGAACAGTAGTAGGAGAAGACACAAACTCACTAACAATATGAACAACATATGCAGTGTTTGGACGAGTAATAGTGAGGTAGACCAAACTACCAACAATGGTGTGATATAACATGGGATCTTCCAAAAGTGTACCATCAGAAGGAGAATATTGAACATTGAGCTCACAAGGAGTGTCAACAATTTTAGTATCAGTAAGACAAGCTCGCTCAAGACTTTCAGTAGTGTATTTTGACTTTGAGAGATGATAACCTTTTGGAGAGAAAGCAACTTCAATACCCAAAAAGTATCGCAAAGAGCCCAAATCTTTCATCTCAAACTGACGAGCTAATTTAGACTTTAACATTCCAATTCCATCAATATCATCACCAGTAATATTCATATCATCAACATATAAAGAAAGCAAACTACGACCTGCAGTGGTACACTTGACAAAGAAAGTTGTGTCATGATCACTTGGGGAAAATCCAAGAGAGATTATAACAATAGAAAACTTCTTAAACCATGCTCAAGGAACCTGTTTGAGACCATATAAAGCTTTCTTAAACTTGCAAACTTCTCCATGATTATGAGGAACACTAGGTGGAGGAACCGTGTAAACTTCTTCATTCAAATCACCTTTCAAGAAAGCATTCTTAACATCCATCTGAGTTATATTCCACCGACGACCAGATGCAACTGCAATAAGAGTACAAATAGTAGTCATTTTTGCAAACGGAGAAAAAGTTTCCTCATAGTCCATACCATACTACAGGGAGAACCCTTTAGCCACTAATCTAGCTTTGTAGTGTTCAACGGACCCATCAGACTTGGTCTTGATTTTGTAGACCCAACGAGAACCAATTGTACGTTTAACAAAAGGTAAAGGTACCAAATCCCAATTTTTGCAAAGGTGAAAGTTCTTCATTCATAGCACGCTGCCAAAGGGGGTCAGTAGCTGCCTCTATATAGGACAAAGGCTTAGACAGACAATGAATAGAAGCTAAAAACAAAGTGAAGGAAGTAGAATAAGACGAATAAACAAAATTGGGTAGTTTAGTATACTTACGAGTACGATGAGGACACTACAAAAAAAAAGACTCTACAGCGATGACATCTATTGCGACGACTCTGTATGTAGGAAAAATCCACGAAAAATTATTTTCTCTTAATTTATTTAAAAATAAGCTACAGCGACGACGTTAACAACACACGATTTGGCCCTCCAAAATTCCTGATACCCTACAGCGAGTCGTCGCTGTAGGGTTCCAGGAGGCAGGAACTGACTATACAGCGACGAAATGTCGTCGCTGTAGGGTATTCGTAGGAAAAAAAGAGGGAGATATGTTTGTCTATAGCGACGACATGTCATCGCTGTAGAGTCCAATATAATCCACTAATCAGTTATTTTGTACTCTACAGCGACGACATGTCGTCGCTGTTGGTTCCAAAATAAAACGTGGGAACGTGAATCGCCAAAAAATTTAAGTCAAATTTCATTGCCGACTTCTCGTCGCTGTAGGGTCTCACCGTTTGAGTGAAATGATGCGTTCAATAGTGGCGACGACATTGTATTCCTTATAGCGACGACATGTCGTCGCTATAGGTCCCAACGATATAACCCCCCAGGCAGAGCCTTTCTTCCTCATTTCTGGTCATTTTTTGTAATGAGCCACTAATCTAGACTATTTGGACCATTAACGAAACTATACATAAAACTTACATTTTTACGAAAATACCATAATTTTATTGAGTAACTTGTAAAATAAGAGTTACTTACAAATAAATAGAATACTAAGAAGGATATGGGATCCCATTGTCTTTAAAAACAAAACATGATTTAAAATAAAAGACATTACATAAATGGTGCGGAAAATACATGTAAAAAGACATAAAACAGAAACTACATCCTCGAATCGAATAACGCTCGGCCCCTTGACTCCATTCACCATCGATACACATCCTCTAAGCGTCACGAATCTTTCCGCCTCTAAAGCTTATTTTCCTGCACATAAAACAAAAAGGAATGAGCCTAATGCCGAGCAAGGAAAATCTAACACATAGTCATAAACATAACTTCATAAGAAACATAAAGACTTAACATAATACATATAACATACACTTATTATAATGGCCATTATTACTTGGGGTCCCATAGACTAAACAAGCATATGCCCATGGGATTAGTGGGGTCCTACTAGCTAAGTAGGTCATATGCCCATAACCCATTTGGGGTCTTGTTAGTCATATGGGTCATATGCCCAAGCCTACAAACATACATGCATACATATCATAACACATTTAACAACATAAAACATAAGATAACATAAGCATATAACATATTGATTCTAGCCTATTTTCCTTACCAAAGTTACCGGGATATGTGGACTGAGTTGGGACTTTTGGAACACTCCTAATAACCATAATGAACAAGAGTGAGTTGAAAGAAGAAAAGAGATGAAAAGGAAAATGGGAAGACTAAACCATTTGAGAATCATGCTTACCGAAACTTATGTGTTCAAGAACTTAGATTCCCTAACCAAAATGAAGATTGAGGTTAGAGATTGAGTAGAAGACTATGAGAAAGAAAATAACATAATACAGAAATGATCTAGAGTTTTGGTTACCTCAAAGACTTGAAAGACCAATCTACTCCTCAACCGAAATACTATAGAACCTCACTTCCCAAAGTGTTTGATAAGCTTATGATGTTTAAGCTTATGTTTTTCCCAAACCAGGTGTTTATACTCTCACACTCACTTAACACTAGCAGCTTCTGAACTTAGAGCAAAAGGTGAATAATGGTTGGGTACTAGGTCCTATTTATAGAGTTTGGAGATGAAAGGATCTTGATTTTACTTGAATAAAAATAATGGCTTTTTAGGTGAAAATCATTTGAATAATCGTTCAGCAGAGGCTAAAGACTCGTTCAAAAGATGCTGGACTGTTGAAGGAGTTTGAATGGCTGAAAGGAAATGAATTCAAAAGAGTTTGAATTTATGCTGAAGGAGGCAATATATCGCCCCCTGTAGGCGATATATCGCCTGGGCTAGTATGCCCGAGGCGACCGTGCATCGTCTCGTGTTTTCCGTATCTACGTGCTGCGATATATCGCCCCTTATAGCTGCAATATATCGGCATACGTTGAATATTTAAACACGAAATTACACATTTTTAGCTAAGTTTGAATGGAGTAAACAGCCTTGACTAAGCCTTCAACGTATTCAAAGCTGCTGACTGACCCTATAACATTCAAACTTTACTACTTATTAAATTTAATCCTCAAAAATACTTAATCCTTAATCACCATTTATAACATGTGCTTAAAATCCTATTGGTTGATGTCTAAACCTTATAATATAATAAATATAATCCTTAATATCAGTCACATTAATCAAACCTTAGGTTATACTAAATATTCTTAAACTATAGGTTAAACTTAGAAAATCTATAAGTACTACTATGAGTGTCCAAATAATTCCCGGTCTGAACCAAAAATCCACAGTAACAAAGATAATACTAAACATACTATAATACTACTGAACAATTAGCTAAGTAAAGTTCTTGGACTCTACATTTTTTCTCAAAACAGACACGATTTCTCTGTTTTCCTCCGCCTCCCAACACCGCCCAGCCCCTCCCAATGCCGCCTAGAGCCATTTTTGGCCCCCTTTTGTTAAGGTTAGTACTATTAAACCTTAATGTTTTAGTTTTTTCTTTTAAATTTAGTGTTTTTATGATTTTTTTTTGTATTTTTTATGAGTTAGTTAAATTTTGTATTGTTGTTTTTTGTTTTCAGATTGTATTGGAGCATTTAGAGCATCTCAAGCTTTTGGCTATTGTTTTAAATTTTAAAATTTTTTTTTTTTGTTTTGTGATTAATAGTGTGTAGATAATTTTTAAATTAAATTAAATTATAGTAGTTTTTAAAATAAATTTGTATGTTTTGTTAACTTTATTATATTTTTTATTTTTAATTTTGTTTTATGTTAATTTAATTTAATTAAATGTTATGTAATAAAAAAATGTATGATAGGTTAAATATATGTATACGCATATGTATATAAATGTGAATGTGAAATTTATTTTTAAATTGTGTTGTAGGTTAGATTAATATGATTAGATGTGTATTATAATTTTTTGTTTTCAATTAAATATTAGATGATATAAAATATTATATGTTATAAAAAATGCATATGATAGGTTTAGATATTTGATGATATAATTTTATTTATTAATATATGTATGTTTATTTTTTTATGTGTATATGAATGTGTGTATAAAAAATGTTAATATACTTTTATGATTTAATGTGGATGTCAATATTAGAATTTAAATAATAATTAGATTATTATGTTAGATAAATACAATTAAATGTTTATAATTTGATTTATGTTGTTGATATGAGATATAAATCTTTGAAATCAATTATATGTATGTTCTGGGACTTGTTTTGTAGGTTTTATGCATGTTTTAAATTTTGGGATATGTTAGATTATAGTCGTTACGCTACCGAAATTTTAGTAGTTTTAGAAATATTAAACATTACAATTTAATTTTTAATTAATTTTAAAACAATTAATTATAAATAAAAAGTGCAAAATTTAACAATGTAATTTTAAAATTAGTGTTATTAGAAATTTTATGATTGTAAATTTTAAATCATTTAATTAAAAAATTATAAAGTGTAAATCAAAATAATAATATTAAATAGAAAATTATAAATATATAATTAAAAATAAAAAGTACAAATTTTAACAATGTAATTTTAAAATTAGTATTATTAGAATTTTTGTGATTGTAAATTTTAAATCAATTGATTAAAAAATTATAAAGTGTAAATCAAAATAATAATATTAAATAGAAAATTATAAATATATAATTAAAAATAAAAAGTACAAATTTTAACAATGTAATTTTAAAATTAGTGTAATTAGAATTTTTATGATTGTAAATTTTAAATTAATTCATTAAAAAATTATAAAAGCGTAAATTAAAATAATAATATTAAATAGTAAATTAATAAATATATAATTAAAAATAAGAAATAAAAAATTTAACAAAGTAATTTTAAAGTTTGATAATATATTCATAAAATTTACTAATGTATTCATAAAATTCAATAAAATATCATAAGTTAATTGAAACAATTAGTACTTTGGTGATAAAAAAATTTATTACCAAATAAAGGTAGTTTTTTATGATTATCACATTGTGATAATTTATTTTCAACTTGAATCAGTTATGAAGATTGACAAGAGTTGGATAACTAATAGACGACGTAACTCTAATGAGTTTTGGAATGGTCTTCAATTATTTATACAAATGGCCAAGAATCATGTGAATGCTTCGGGAGAAGTCAAATGCCCATGCGTTCAGTGTGTCAATATGCTGATCAGAAATTGGATGTAGTGGAGGCTCACATACACAGATATGGGTTTCTGCAGCGATATGTGAAGTGGACCTACCACGGTGAAGTTGATATCCCTCCAGTAGTGGACGATGGGGCTTCAGTGACTAATGAGATGATTGACATCATCAATGATGTTATTGGTGAACAAGACACTAACGAAGAAGACATAAATGAAGGAATTTTAAATGGTGGTGGCAATAGTGCGGAGAATCAATTTGATGATTTGTTTCAAGAGGTCGAAGCGGAGTTATACCCTGGTTGTACATGGTTGTCTTCCTTGAACTTCTTGCCGAAGATGATGCACATGAAGGTTATGAATAAATGGACAAATAGTTCCTTTGATGAACTTTTGAAGTTTATGAAATTTGCATTCTCGAAGGAGAATAAGATTCCGGTTTCATTCTATGAGTCTAAGAAAAAATGAGGAAGTTAGGGTTAGGTTATAAATCAATATATGCTTGCAAGTTCGACTGTTATTTGTTCTGGAAGGAGAATTCCCAAAAACAGATTTGTCATGTATGTGGTGAGAGCCGATGGGTTGACAAAGACACAAAGGGAAAAAAAGTTGCCCACAAAGTGTTGTTGTACTTCCCTTTGACACCTAGGCTGGAGCGTCTTTATGGTTCAAGGCATACAACAAATGATATGACCTGGCATAGTACGGGACGATTGAAAAAATATGGTGTGATGCACCATCCTGTTGATGGGGGTGCTTGGAAACAATTTGATTCCAGATATCCTAATTTTTCCAAAGAACCCAGAAACATTCAATTGGGTTTGGCTGCTGATGTTTTTAATCCATTTGGTAACATGAGTTTATCTTACAACATGTGGCCGGTAATATTATGCACGTACAATATGTCTCCTTGCCTGTGCATGAAAGAGTCATCATTCATGCTAACCTTATTGATTCCCGATCCGAAATCACCTAGGAAGGACATGGATGTCTTTTTTAGGCCTATGGTAGACGAATTGAAGGAGTTGTGGGATGAGGGAGTTCAAACCAGAGACGCTGCAACAAACAGTATATTCAGAATGCGTGCAACACTATTATGGACTATCGATGATTTTCCAGCCCGTGGTAGTTTTTCTGGTTGGAGTGGCAAAGGATATATGGCATGTCCTTCATGCAACAAAGACACTCCTTCATGTCGGGTAATTGGGAAGACGACTTATGTTGTTCATAGAAGATTCTTATCTTCTACGCATAAGTGGAGAAAGAGTCGCTTGTTTGATGGGAATTATGAAAAAGGACATCCTCCAAGAAAATTCAGTAGTCAAGACATACTCGAAAAATTAGCGCATGTTCCAGATCGTTTGTCGGGTAAACATGTCAGTTTTGGGGGTGTGAAAAGAAAGCAAGATCCAAAAGAGCTTAATTGGAGTAAAAATAGTATTTTCTTTGAACTTGATTACTGGTCCGAACTTGAACTAAAGCACAATTTAGATGTGATGAATGTAGAGAAAAATGTTTACGACAGTTTACTCGGTACTTTTCTTATGAATGAGAAATCTAAAGACACCACCAACGCACGAGTAGACTTGAAGAATTGGGGTATCCGAGAATAGTTGCACCTCAAGGAAGACGGTACAAAGTTGATCAAATGACATCCTACGTACTCTTTCACACCAGATGATAGACGGTTTTTTTGTCAGTTTGTCAAAGGAGTTAGACTTCTTGATGGCTTCAGTTCAAATTTCTCTAAGAAAGTAACTGACAATGATGGCAACATTGTTGGGTTGAAATCTCATGATTGTCACATTCTTATGCAACGTCTGTTGCCGGTAGGAGTTCGAGGCTACTTGGATAAGTCTATTTCGAAGACAATTATTGAACTTTGCAATTTCTTTAAGCAAATTTGTGCTCGTACATTGGTTGTTAAGGACATGGAGAATGCAGAAGATCAAGTGATACAAATTTTGTGCAAGTTGGAGTTAATTTTTCCTCCAGCCTTTTTTGACATAATGATTCATTTAATTCTTCATTTACCACAAGAAACTATCCTCGGAGGACCAATTTACATGAGGTGGATGTATTCGTTTGAGCGATATATGAAGGAGTTGAAAAATTATGTGAGGAATAAGGCGCACCCTGAAGGTTCTATAGCGGAGGGTTATGTTGCCGATGAAGCTTTGACTTTTTGTTCGCAATATCTTCAGGGCGTACAGACTAAATTTAATCGACCGAAAAAAATACGGATATTGTTCTTCCTAAAAGACAGTAGTCAGTTTTTGAATTACAATGTCGTCCAAGTAGCAAAAAGAAAATCATATCCCTTGACTATCTTCATCGGAAAGAAGCAGAGTGGTTTGTACTCAACAATTGCCCTGAAATCCAACCATATATGGAGTAAGTAGCTCAACACATATATGAATTCATTAAATTTAATTCATGGAAAACTGTTATCTTACCTTAATCTTTGTGCTATACAGTGAATGCCTTTGAGAAAATTCAAACATAAATCTTCAAAAATATTTCCCTATCTGGTTTAAATTGAAGGTAAATTATCAAAACTGTAGAATTCTTACGAAATTCGTATCAATTAATACTCATCTCATTGTATTTTTTTTTTGTGTCATACTCTATAGATGGTTCGTTTGCGGCAAGTACAGTCAACTGAGTGTACTGATGAATTATTTTCTTTAGCAAACGGGTCCAATCAGAATGCATACTCCTACACGGCTTGCATTGTTAACAGTGTAAAAAATTTGTTCCATAGTCGTGACGAAAGACGTACCACTCAAAATAGTGGAGTTTCGGTGCCATGAACCGATGGTTTCACTTTCTATGGCCAACTTGAGGAGATTGTAGAGTTATGCTATTCCCACGGTTACTCGGTAGTATTGTTTCGATGCAAATGGTTCAACACCGATGCAAGCAAGGGTCGAAATGTAACTGAGAATAACATAACTAGTATCATGATTAATTCTGAATGGTACAAGAACGATCAATTTATTCTCGCCACTCAAGCAAAACAAGTTTTCTACTTTGAATATCCTTCAAGAAACAAAAATTGGAAGGTAGTACAAGAAGTCAATCATCGAAAGATCTGGGATCATCCAAGTATCGATGATGATAACGAGGTTGATGTCGTACACGATAGCACTTCATCAAATTTTGTACTCACTGTGGAATTAGGAGAGTTGGAGATTATGCATTTGGATCAACCTGGTCACACCAGTATAATTGGGGAAACGTCTCGATCTATTCTGAATGTGGATGATGATTTCATCAATGACGATGATGATGACAAAATTAGTGAAGATGATTTAGAAAGTACAGATGATGATGTAGGAATCGACATTGATGATGAATAATATTTTCTTATGCATATTTATATTTGTATGTTTAATGTGTATGTTTTAATTTGAAGACTTTTCAATCAATATATGATTTTTCTCAACAATGTTTGTTTTTCAATAGTTTCAACTGCATTACCAAAATTATTTAAGTTATGTAATTAACCTCTAACTATAACTGAGTTTAAGTTAATAATTATTTAAACTACAAAGATATGCCTGCTACCGTTGCTAGTTCTGATGGCGGTGATGGAGCGAATCCTCCTCCTCCTCCAGGTCCCACGTGAGTTCCTACTTACTGTGAGACAGGTAATATACTATAATTAGTCTATCTTTTATCAATAAATGAAAAAAATTTATTATTTTATTCAATTTAATTGTATTGTTTAATTAACATATGTAGCGGCTGCTGCAAAAAGAAGACGTCGGTTTCGATCCAAAAATTTGTAGCAGCTCATCAACGACAATAAAGGTCTGTTGGCTCTACAATTTGATCTTAAGGAGGGAACCTACAAAGCAGTTGGTGATATTGGGATGTTGTTCACGAGACTTATTGGCAACCTTATTGGTCACCATGTCCCGTTGTATTATGACTCGTGGCAGAGTGTTCCGGATGAGCACAAGATTGGATTGATGAGGTAAATTTATCTACTTATTCACGTGTAATGTTTTTTTTTTTTTAATTTAAAAAATCTCACCATTTTTTTTTGAAGGAATTTTTCATTCTTCCCAAAGCTCTCCCTGAGTGGCGACTGATAGAGATTGTGATTGAGCGAGAGTTTCAGGATCGCTACAAGGATAGAAAAGTTTGCAAGAAAAGACACTTCGATGAACATAGAGGGTATGATGATATCGAGACAGCCAGAAAGAATCCACCGGAGGACATTGACAACGAGAGTTGGCAGAAGTTGGTTGACCTTTTCACCACTCCATAGTTCATGGCACACTCAAAGGCAAATGCTGCCAACAGAGCAAAACAAAAGTATCCAAGTTTCCATGGATCAACTTCTTATGCTTCTGCTCGATTTAAGAAGGTAAATAAAAATATATAGATAATGTGAAATATTTTAAGTTATCTTAATAATAATTTCAATATTTAACTGAGATTTTGTTAAATTTTGTTTTCTAAAGATGAATCTTCAGACCAAAGAACTGCCCAGCATTATCGATACCTTCCATGACATGCACAATCATTTGACACGAGGATCGGTGAACACGAATGCTAAGGATGTATATGTAAGTAACTTTCTAAGTATTGTATCTATGTATATTATGTATTAATTGTCTTATTTCTAAACTGCAGGATGCCTTACAGCAAGAAGTCCATAGACAATCCCAATCTCAGTCTCAATCTGAATCTGAAGTAGGAAGTGCCAATGTCAATGAGACACAAGTCATCTCAAAGGTACTTGGTCAACATCGTGGCCACAACCGAGGTATTGGATGGAAGTTGAAGGGCACTAGTGCATTTGCCTCAAGTGCCACCGGATCCTCTTCACATTCAAAGGCATCACCATTTCCGTCCACCACAGTTGGCCCTCCGACGATACCACCTGAGGCTTTCTAGTCCATGATTCAACACTTTAGTCAAGCCTTTATGACCTAGAACAACAACTTCCAACAAATGCAACAATATTTGCAAACAACAAATCCGAGCATCCAACCTCCACAATTTCAGCCTGTCAACTTGGACATAAACATGATACAGTCCATGATGGCAAGCTTTCAACCACAACAACCACAACAACCACAACCACCACAGCCAACCACAACAGCAACCACCACAACCAACACAACAACTCGATGATAATGACTTCAGAATTGATTTTGATGACATTTAGTTTTATTAAGTTACTATTTTTAAATTATTAATATTTTGTGTTGTTTTTTTTATTTTGGAGACAATACTATTTATGTTTTTTTTTTTTTTTATCAAAAGGAAAATTTTTATTGATCAACAACCTGCTACAAAACACAAAGGCTGGAAAAAACCACCTCAGAAACTCACAAGTTACAGATTACTAACAAACTTTAACATTTCTTTTTCTCTAGGAGAACAATTACAGCCTATTAAATTCAGCACTCTAGCTTTGATTGAAAATCTAATCAATTGATTAATCTTATGCACAGGTAAACAACTCTTCTCAAGCCAACACTGGTTCCTATTCAGCCAGATGAGATACACAGTAGCTGCACAAGCTGCATGAGTCACCATCGAAAACCAACTTGTCTGAGGCAAGGATAACCACTGGATCCAATTCATGTACTGAACTGGCCAAGAAATCCCTCTCAGCCACCCTTGGACAGAATGCAGAATTTTCCTGGAGAAAACACACTAAAAAAAAAGATGAGAATGACTTTCATCTTCTTGATAACAAACTGGGTAGCTTAAAGAGGTAAGAGGCACATGACAGTAATGAAGCCAATCTCTAGTAAGCAGTTTCTGGTTCACAGCAAGCCAAAGTATAAACTGATGCTTAGGAGCCGAGAGTCTACACCAAACAGCTTTCTCATAATGCACCAAAGAGCCAGGAAACATAGTCGAATAAAGATTGCCCAGCTGAAGTTTTCCATTCCTAACAGCAGCCTCCAACTCAGTTCTAGACACAACATGGCAGAATTTGATGATTTTCCTCCAATACCAACTGGTATCATGTTTTAACAGATAATCCCAAATTGATACTCCTTTTAAATAAACACAATTGACCCATTTAACCCAAAGCATGTCCTGCTTGGAAGAAACAGCCCAAATGAACTTAGCCAACATTATTTTGTTTAAGGGATGAAACCCAAACCACCAAAGCACTTTAGTCTACAGACATGCTCCCAAGAGATCCTGTGAAGTTTGCTTCTATTATCCTTCTCACCCCAAAGAAACTTTCTACAAAGACAATCTATAGCTCTGGCATCTTTTTGAGGTAACAGAAAAATATTCATCCAATATGAGTGAATCCCCAACAGAACAGAGTTAATTAATTGGACCTGACCAGCATAAGATAAATGGCGACTAGCCCAACCATTCAGTCGAGATCTCATTTTCTCAAGGATAACTTCACAGTCACTTGCCCTCCATTTAGTTGGTCTCAATGGAACACCCAAATAACTCATGGGGAAATGCCCTTCAATCAGATTAGAACACTGAAGCAGGGTATTTTTATCCCCAGCAGCAAGCCCACCAATATATATTCTAGACTTGCTTTGATTGATAGAAAGCCCCGAGGTCTTTGTGAAAGCTTTGAACACTTGCTGAATTATCTTGACAGAGCTCGGGTTAGCTTTGCAAAACAAGAGTAGATCATCAGCGAAACAAAGACTAACCAGTTTTAAAGACTTACATAAAGGGTGAAATCTGAACCCTTTCTCCATAGAAGCCTTTAACAACAAGTGAGTAAGATAATCCATCACCATGACAAACAATAAAGGCGATATTGGGTCTCCTTGTCTGAGACCTCTAGCTCCTTGAAACTGACCTTGAATGCTGCCATTCATCACTAAGGAATAGGAAGACCCCCTAAGGATAACCATGACCCATCTAATAAACCCCTTCGGAAAACAAAAAGCATTAAGGAGGTTTTCCAAAAAATCCTAGTCAATTGAGTCATAAGCCTTGCTAATATCAATCTTCATAAGACATCGAGGGGAGATATTTTTCCTATTATAACCTTTAAGTAAGTCTTGAAGAATAAGCACATTATGGGCAAGAAAGCGATGCTTGATAAAGGCCCCCTGATTCTGACTTATCAAAGAAGGAAGAACAAGTTTTAGCCTATTGCACAACATTTTGGATATGCATTTGTATATAGTATTGCAGCAAGCAATAGGTTTAAAATCAGAGGCATTTACTGGCTGGTCCACTTTCGAGATTAGAGATAAGAGAGTATTATTTAAAGACTGAGGAATGCTAGCTAACTCAAAAAATTCAAGAACAGTCAAAGCAATTTCCTTACCAATATCCTTCCATAATGCTTTAAAAAATCCTGCCCCATACCCATCCGGACCTGGGCTTTTGAGAGAATGGATGCTAAACATCGCTGCTTTAACCTCTATAATAGTGAACGGCTTGATCAAACTCAGTTGGGCATCACTGCTCAAAACCGAGCCATAACCTATTGCTTGAGCATCAATAATACCTGTAGCTTGGCTAGCTGTACCAAGAAAGCTTTTAAAATGTTGCAGAAAATGATTAGTTACTTTAGCGTAATCATCAACAATCAACCCTTCATCAGAAACATAGGAAACAATCCTATTAGCTAACTTCCTTTTCTTTAAACTATCATGAAAAAAGGGAGAGTTGTCATCCCCAAAACGTAACCAATCAATTTTACTCTTTTGATAGAGGTAGCTAGCATAAAACTTCTCTTGCCTCTTAAACTCTAGAAAAGCTTCACGATCCTCATTACGTAACATACTATTGGACGGATCAGCAAAGCATTTAGACTGAGCCTGCTGATACAAAATTTTGCTTCTCTCATAGTTACAAGCTACATCCCCCATTACCTTCCAGTTAAACTTCTTCAAGACATGCTTACGACGAGTAAGTTTCCAGCTAATTTGCTCTAAACCTCTGCCATTAAACCTTAATGTTTTCAACTAGTTAGATAAAACTGTTACTCTAAAATGAGGGTGAGAGATCCACATGTTATAAAATCGAAAAGGCTTCACCCCAACCCTTAGAGCAGGCAGATGTTTTATCAGAATAAGAGAATGGTCTGATCCAATCTCCCATTGAAAACAATCTGAAACTAAAGGGTATTCATCCAGCCAAGATTCATTTACAAACACCCTATCCAACTTGGAAAAAATACGAGCCCCTCCTTCTTGATTATTAGACCAAGTGTAAAACGGACCCATAATCTTCATTTCTTCAACTAAACCAAGATCAAACCACTGTCTAGCATCCTCCATTTCTTTCACTGTGATTGGCCTGCCACCCAATCTGTCATTCGGAGTAAAAACAACATTAAAATCCTAGAGAATCATCCAAGCTTTACTAGGCCAATGCAAATGGGACAAATCATTCCATAAGGATCTCCTAGTCTCCAAACTATTAGAGCCATAAACAAAAGTAAGACAGAAACCAGGTTTATTATACAATCTCACTTGACAGTGTAAGAATTGGTCACTTTCCTGGATCACATCAAGATGCACCAATTTAGATTTCCAAATCACTAAAATTCGACCCTCCAAAGATTCACTACTGTAATATTCCCAACCTAAAAAGGTAGAACTCATAACTTCTTTAATTTTTGCTCCCTTGATTTTTGTTTCAAGAAGAGCCCCAATCCCAACTTTATTCAGTCTACAAACATCTAGAACTATCTTTTGTTTATTCAACTTATTCAGCCCTCTAACATTCCAACTCATTATGTTATTGCAATCCATACTTATTTGATGTGGTTGGGGCTGTAGTTGCTGGTTTCTGATATTCCTGAAGGACACTAAACTGGTTTATGGTCTGTTTTACTGAATTCTGGACTCCCTACCTCTTGACTCTTGTAGTTTTCGGAGAAATCCAATGAGCTTCTACCGAATTAGTAGAAGCCTGGGTAGCAGCTAACTGAGAAGAATTTGCTTGATGAAATAAATCAGCAGTAGTCGGACTTACAGTTTTCTCAGTCTCAAGATTCTTATCATTGGGGTGAACTGTCTTCTCTGCCTCAATTTGTCCTGTATTTTCATTGCCAGAATTTCCTTCCTTTTGCTTTAAATCCTTCTGCCTCCAAACAGCTTCAGAGACAAATTTACATGAAGAAACTGAGTGTCCCAATTTCTTACAATTAGTACACTTTGTTGGCAGCCATTCATAGTCGATAATCTGTTCCATAATTTGACCCTTCTCGTTGAAATAACTAATGAACTTCGGAAGAGTATCAAAAATTTCCATCTCAACTAAGATAAAAACTTTATCATTGAACGATTCTGAGTTATTTTGTCAATCATTATGGGCTTGCCTATTGTGCTAACAAGAGCAGTCAAACAATTCACTCCCCAGTATTGCAATCCAAGATCAGGTAGCCGGATCCACACAGGCACTGATTTAATGGACTTCAATGATTCAATATCAGTGGTCCATGGGCGGAGGACAACTGGTTTCTTATCAAAATGCACCACACCTGATTCTAACACTAAATCCCTTGTAGCTTCATCTCTGAATTTCACCATAGTAAATCCAGCATTCATTCGGGCAACACTCACAATGCCAAGTTTTCCCCAAATCCGTTTTACAAATCCTTCAAAAACTGCCAGAGGTGGATTCACCCCAATCACTACACATATCACAGCTGATTTCCAAAATGAAGCTTCTACTTCAATCTCCTCCATATCCAATTTCACAATGACCTGGCCATCCTTCTGAAACGGTTCCGAGTAGTGAAGCTTTGTACAACCATGAGAGGGAAGTGAATCTCAAAATTTTGCCCAGGTTTCCTTGGCTGAATCCTGGAAAGATTGTTCTTCAACTTCTGCAGCCCAATTCGTTTTCTCATGGTCCGTATCAAACTCGTATTCCTTCTTCGAATCATCGCCCAAAATCCTAACCTCACGGTCCTGTTCTTCTGTAATCCCTAAGTCTTCAATTTCTGCTATCACAGGTCACTGTTGTTCAAAATCCTCTCCATTGGATGAAGGGAGCTCCGAAGTAATAACAGGTTTTGCAAGCTTCAGCCCAGGTTTTCGCCTCCTCGCCATGGAAGAGAGAGAGCCTGAGTATCACGCTTTTTTTAATTACTATTTATGTTTTGTTATCATACATTTTGGAGATTATGAATATTGATAAATTGGTTTTATTATTTAATTAATAAATTGGTTTTATTTATTTATTAAATAAATTTTAATCAATATAATTAATTAAATATATATTTTTTAAAAATTTGTATACCTATAGCGACGACATGTTGTCGCTATATATGGAGCGGTCGACGAACCTACAGCGACCACATGTCGTCGCTGTAGAAGTTTTTTGAAATTCAAATTTTCAAATCTTTGCACCACCAACAACGACGACATGTCGTCGCAATATCCCAGTCCAACCGAAAAAAAAAGATTTCCTACTGCGATCGACATGTTGTCGCTGTAGTAAAACCCTACTGCAACGACTGCGTTTTGTCATCGCCGTAGATTGCTACACATACGGACCTATAGCGACGTCATTGTTACGATGACATGTTGTTGCTGTCTACCTACAGCGATGACTGTCGTCGCTGTAAAGCCTTTTTCTTGTAGTGGGATAACAAGGAGGATCCACAATTTTAGGAGAATCTTGAACAGCTGTAGGCAGAGGTGCATCATAAATGTTAGGCTGCGAAGTACCAGTATCAATAGCTCGAGACTTGCGAGAGTAATGAAGAGGAAAAGAGACTATAGGAGCAATAGAAGATTCAGACTCTACAATTTGAGGAACTTGATGGGAAGAGGTACTTGTATGCTCAATGAAAGAATCAATGTGAATAAGATCTTATTTGGTCAAGTTATGAGTAGTGTCAGGAATAGAAAAGAAATGTATATGCTCAAGAAGAAAAACACAACGAGATACATATAATTTTTGAGAAGTTGGATCAAAACAACAATAGACTTTTTGACCTTCACCATAACCAAGAAACACACAAAGTGCAGAGCGTGACAATAGTTTTGTATGTTGTACACCATGATGAAGGAGAAAGCATGTAGAACCAAAGACTCTCAAGAAAAAATAATCAGGGATATGTCCATCTAGTTTTTCAAAATGAGACAAACAGGAAGTGATAGAAGATGAAATCTTATTAAATAGGTTGACTGCAGTAAGAAATGCCTCTCCCCAAAACTGACTAGGAACAGAAGATTACAACAAAAGAGAACGAGCAGTTTCAACAATGTGTCTATGCTTTCTTTCAGCAACACCATTTTGTTCAGGGGTATATGTACAAGAAGTTTGATACACAGTTCCATCTAAAGCAAACAAATCACATAATTTACTTGAAGTGTATTCACCACCCTGATCACATCTAAAACATTTAATAACAACAACAAGTTGAGTTTTTATATAAGCTCGAAAACGATTGTAAATATCAAAGTAATCAAAAGGATGTTTCATAAGAAAATTCAAACAAAAACGAGTGTGACCATCAACAAATGAAACATAATATCAAGACCCTCCTTTTGTAGCAATAGGAGAAGGTCCCCACACATCATAATGAACCAAGTCAAAAGGTGCAATAGAATAAGAAGTACTTTTTTTTAATGGTAAAGCGGAAAATTTTGCAAGTTTATAACCACTACACAATCAGAAATATCATGAACTTGCAAATTCCCTAAGGTTCCCGTAGAAGCTAAGAATCTTAAATGGGAAGCTAAAACATGAACAAGGTGAGAGTGCCACAAATAAAAATTGGACGATGAAGTAGACAAACGAAAAGAAGACAGATCAACACTAGAAGCTGCAAATACTAGTAATCTCAGCTCATCCAAAGCAAATAAAGCTCCCCGCCTACAGCCTGTCCCAATTAGCTTTTGAGATTGTGGATCCTGCACATGACAAGTAGTAAAAGAAAAAAAGACATTGAATAGCCAGAATCACACAATTGACCAACAAATACAAGGTTTAGTGAAAGCTTAGGAATAAGATAAACATTAGGAAGTGATAAATGAGGACTGACAACATAATCAATACCTGATAATGGCATGGGAGTACCATCGGCAGTCATGACAGGAATAGATGATGTAGGACACAAAGAAACAAAAGATTTCGAATGCAAAGAGATATGGTGCGAAGCTCCAGAATCTAAAATCCATGTAGAGGAGGTCATACCTCAAGTGCTAGTAGGGGGCTGACCTATCGAAGAATAGACAGACATGGCATGCGACTGCATGGTAAGAAACTTCTGAAACTGTTCTGAGAGGGCAGCAAGTGCAGAGTTGGAGGATGAGGATCCAAAATCATACGAGTCAGATGGAGGTAAAGTAGCAGCAACATTAAATTGTGGTGGATGGTATGGTCTAGATTGTGATTGGTTGCCAAAATGTGGTTGATTACCATAATGAGGCAGCTGATTACTCAATTGATGTTGGTTACCATGATGAGGAGGTCTGAAATGATGTCTTTGTTGCTGAGGTGCACGGTTTACTAGCTTAGGACACTGATTTTTCCAGTGACCCTTTTGTTTGAAAAAATTGCATTCATCAACCCCAACTTTTCTGTGAGGTTTATTCTCATTGTGAGTAAAAGATCTAGGAGGAACTACCAAAACAGAAGGACTGGGTGCTGTGAGGATACCTTTTCCTAGTTGAGACTTAAGAAGAATTTCATATGCCAACAACTCACTGACTACTGAATCAACTGAAGGAAGTGAAGTATGATGAAAAATAGAGCCACGAAGTCCCTCAATGTCACCACGAAGTGCCATTAAAAATTGAACCAATCGTTGTTCCTCCCTACGAGCAATATAAGGTGCAAAAGCTCGTAGCTCTGCAGATTCGGTAAGTGCCAACTGATCCCAAAGATTTGTCATAACTGAATAGAACTCTTGAATACTTATATCTTTCTGTTCAAGAGCTCTAATATATGATTGATATTGCTTTACAAAATTAGACTGAGTATACAATCTTGCAAGATGGTCCCAAACTTCCTTCGTTGTTTCATACTTGGCTAATTGGGTACCTATTGAATGTTCAACAAAATTTTTTATCCAAGTGATAATTTTTAAATTATCAACTTCCCAATTTTCTAATAGAGTTGCATAATCAGTCTTATCACTTGTGGATTTATTCACAACTCCAGAAACATAACCCCACATCTTTTTTCCTTTGAGAAAGTTTTTCATCAAGTATGTCCAATACGAATAGAATCTCCCATCTAACCTCACACTAATGGATTGAAGGGAATCATCTCTATTACTAGTCATTGCAAGAAAAATAACAAGCAAATTTTCAAGTGCCAAATAAACTAAAAACCCCAACTTGGTGAAACCCTAAAATTGCAAAATCAAACAAATTTCCAAATACCAAAACAAACAAAGATCCCAAATTGCAAAGAAAACTTCCAAGTGTCAAATCAAACAAAAGCCCCAAAGATTCAAAATTGATGAAACCCTAGAAAAGTAAAAAGAAGCAAGTTCAAAGAGAAAGTACCAATTTGATGCAATAGATGAAACCAAGCTCTTGATATCATGTGAAATATTCAACAAAAAGAGAGAAGACAAAGAGATGAATAGAAGACAAAGAGATGAGAAGAGAAGAAAAGTGGCTGCTCTTTATTACAAATTAGGGTTGATACAATGATAGAAAAATGTATTATTTATACTAAAGTCATAACATGAAAAAGACTAAAACGACTCTTACAAGGAGAAAGACTAAACTAGCCTTATAAACTATTAATAATTACTTTAACACGTAGAACATTGTTTTTCAGTGCAGAGAGATATTGAGTAAAGACGATTTGGATTGTTTTATTCTGGGCACGTTGTGGTTGATCTACGACTCAACCCAAAAAATTCATTTGGTAAATTCGGCCCTTTTTAATTTCTGCAGCAACAATATCAATGTATACTGTCTAGGACTCCAGGCTATATAAGAGATTGAAACTTCAAAGGGGACTGATAATATTAGTTGCCTTTTTGGTGCAATTTAATATACTTATAAGCCTTATAAAGATAACTTTTATCCACTTAGTTATAGCATTTAATGGTTATGTCAATCCAATGCAAAAGGTGTCATACCCTTTTCGTAAAAGTAGATCTTCTGTTGTTTGCATGAAAGAAAATAAAGAACTGGCAAATAGTAAGCTACGTGAAGAAGAACAATACTATTTACATACCTATTTCTCGCATCAAGACATGAATTCATCTTAGAGTTGACTCTGATCAACGGTCATATATGTCTACATATATATATTTATCGGTACAATGGTGAAACTATATAGTTTTTTTTTTCGTGCTAACTTAGAAAAGTGAAAGATTAAATTGAAATGTTGCTGGTCATAAATATGACATGGTTTGGTATTGTTAATTAGGAGTACTGAATGCAAACATGTGGGACCTTGATCAAAAGGTTTATAAAGAAGGTTTTAATGGCTTTCTGTTTAAGTTAAGAAAAAAGCCTGTGATATTTCTGGGGAAGCAGAATGCTTTTGGGAGTTGGGACAAATACTACCAAACAAGGAATAAATAGAAACCTTGTAATCAAGTAGGATTTATGCTCTATGTTTCAGAAAGACAGAGAAGAAATAAAGTTTGGATTTCAAAAATATGTTAATGACTTGAGAATAGTAGGGTAGAATAGAGTCTGGCTTTTATATATATATATATATATATATTGCATGAGATAGGAAATTCTACTTAGTTATATATCCCTTAGCAAAAAGGGAAAGTTATTGATCAATTACACCAAATAAATTAAGTTGTTCTTCTTGTTTAGTTGTCAAATTTGGTACCAATAATTTATTGGATAATAACACCACCAAAATGTATTATATATTAGATAATTTGAAAGAAAAAAAATTTGTAAAAAACGCTATACCAGATTTAATTTTATAAACAAATTCTCCTTTACCTCAAAGTATTATAAAATTTAAAATAACAAAAGAGAAAAAAAATAATCTTTAGTACATATTTATATGAAGTACTAAGTGCAAGTGATGTGCAATTCACTTTTGTTTAGTTTTATTTTAAAAATTTATTAAATATATTTATTAAATTTTATGATTATCATATAAATTTTAGACAAATAAAAAATATTATATATATATATATAAAAGAATGACATTAGCATATTAAAAAAAATTAAATCTAAACATGGTTGATGATTTTAATATATATATATATATGGAAGACTTTGCAATGTTTACTACACATAGATGAGTACTAACAATTATGATGATGAGTACTCATATATATATTTTAGATCATCAAGTGTATTATTTAATATATAAAACATTCATGCTATTATTTAAATCACACATTTATGATTGGAGAATAAACTTGTTTATTCTTGATAGAAGATAAATGTTATTATAATTTCTGATGTAGTTACACGGTGATACTATTTGTACACACATGACACCTATATATAATATATTTATAATGTATGTTGTTATTTAATATGAATATATATTCACTTAAGTTACATTAAGTAATAAAAAAACATGTATTTTTTTATAAATATAAATGATAAAAATTTTAATAAAAATTAAGATTATGTATTATATATTATTATAATAATGATATTTGATAATATTTGAATTTATATTAATATAATTATTAAATATTTAATCTTGTATGAAAAATTATTATAATAATGATATTTTATAATAATTGAATTTATATTAATAACTTTTAATAAATATATATTTTTAATAACTTTTAAAGCTATACTCTGTTAAATATTTGTAATATTATGTTGAAGTTAACAAAAAAAATTGTTAAAATTAAGAATTTATGTTATTTACACATTTTTTATATAAAATAAAAAAAATTAAGATATGTATTATATATTAATATAATAATTATATTTTATAATATTCAAATTTAAATTTATATAATTATTAAATATCTAGTTTTGCATTAAATATTATTATAATAATGATATTTTATTATATTTGAATTTATATTAATAAATTTTAATAAATATCTATTTTTAATAATTTTTAAAAATATATTTTGTTAAATATTTGTAATATTCCATTAAAATTAATAAAAAAATAGTTAAAACTAAAATTTTATGTTTTATACAATATATATATGCCCTCTTTAAATCTTTGATGAGGACCGAAAATGCCTTAGAAACTTTTTCCATGATTATTAAGAATGAAAAATACTGAATATATTTCGTGATGTGGCTCTTTTTAGTGGTAATAATTAACTACGTATAATGAGCTGTTTTTTTTCTTCATACACTGGGCTGTTTTTTTTTCGGCTCTATTATGTGGCAAAGGATCCAAACACCACGTTAGCCCATGCTAAAAGTATAAGCAGGTTGTATAATTGTTTCATAAGAATAAGAAAAATTCTATAGAGCCCTATTGAAAAAATTGGCTGAGCCGACTACGCCAAATTCAATTGGTGTATTATAAATTATTTAACTTTTTATTAGTGTTTTTAGTTGTAAACTTCTAGAAAAACAATGATAAAAGGACACGTGTCTTGATGTAGAGCGTGATTAAATAAATGTGTGAGAGAACGAGAGAAGAGCAGGGGCATCACACTTACTTTTTTTAGCAGTGCATTTTTTAAAAGAATTAAGTAGTAAACAAAAATTCAAATCTAGATAATTGATGAATAATTAAGACTGGACGTAAGATTTTTATTCGATTATTAATGCAATAGGGTAAACACTCACACATTTGGACGGCAATACCAAGGCAAAGTCTGCCATCGTTAGCTTGGTCAACCAATGGAAATCATTTCTCTCGAACCATACTTCCCAAGACCTGATTTCCAATTCCTTTTCCCCTTGTATTTGTTTGGTAGTCCCATCCCATTTATAACTAATATTATTTCTTGATATTTGACCATAAAGGGTTCTAAAAATATAATGAATTAATAATGCATTGATTAAACCCTAGCCCTCTTCACACTCCCCAACAAGGTAGGTATATATATATAACTAATTAAGCTATATTTATATATGTTTAGAAGAAGAAAGAAGAAAAAGAAACCCTTGTGTGTGTTAAATATATATTAGTTAACCAACCTTAATTTCCTAGGTATTGAAATCAAGATTCATCGATTAACCTTGTTCAATTTGATCAGACCCTTATAGTATAGCATGCAACGAGAAACATTCCTATTACACACCTTATAAATATTTATCAGAAAGGGGTCCAGAGACGTACACGTACTCCAGATCATCATGTCTCTACTCTCTACTCTCTCTCGAGCAGTTTATATATATATATATAACTCTGTCGAATACGAATACGTACAAAGAGATAGACCATCCCAGCTTTAACTTAAATGAATCCATTATCATCCAGTTGTGTTTATGAATACGACCCCCTATCCCTATACATTCATTCATTGAGTAAATTAATACGACGTGTTTGAGGTGGTTGACAATACAGTATATTATTGCTTGCCAAGAATTATTACTCAAACTTTTCAGTTCAAAATTCTCACATAGGATATATTATATATATACGTACATATATTGATATACGTAGTGTAGTAGTGTATAACTTATTATATTTTTTAGTGGATTCTATATTGAGTAATATATATATGTAGTGTAAAGGGTTGAGGTTCAAAATGCAAAAGGGATAGAAGAAAAAGGGAAAGAATGGCAGCTAGCTAGCTAGCTAGATTGAGCAGAACAGGGACTATGTGGGGGTAGGTGGAAGCAATAAACAAAAGCTTTATGGGAATTGACAAATGGAAAGATGGGGTAGTTGCACTCTCATCAAGCCTCTCTCTTTAACTCATAAAAACATTAATTGATCACCTCCAAAGGCAAACATTCATTTCATGGGTTTCTAGCCAAAAATTTTAAATTACAAAGATAAAAAACATTCATTTCATAGGGAAACTATACCAATGGAAATGGCTTTTAATTATAATCTTTTTAAAATATATATATATATATATTTATATATCTTAATTTGAATAGCATGATATTTCTTCGTCAATATTTAACACGACCGAATCTTTCGAAGTACTCAAAAACTTACTTTAGAAGAAAAAAAATAACTTTTTTTTATTTGAACTAATATAACAAGTTACATTACAATATTTTTATACATGGGGTTCAGTATAGTTGACACAAACTCATTCCAAGGAAGTTTCTATAATTTCGTTTTAGTTAGATCTCACCTTGAAAGGTTGAACTTTGTTTTGTCCATAGGTGAGACACTGAGACAACAAAGTATTATTATATTATTATTTAATAAAACACATGCATTATTTTATTAAATTTATACAAACACATATGTGAACATTATTATAAGTATATGTATGTACTTTCTGTATATATATTAGCAAGGGTACGTAGTTGGGATGATGAATTAAGTAAAAAGTCGTCTAGATTTAGGTGCCCTTTAATAACTTCGATCTAAATATCTATACTATAGTGATCACATAATTTAGAGTTAAAAACAAACATGATTATATTTTGAAAAAGATGTTTTTAACAACGCATGGCAGGAGGATCTATAAAAATGGAAAATCAAACAGTATTAGAAAAAACCCTAGAATAGTGTTTAAGGACCATAATTGTGTGCTGGATGTGGGGGTTATAGTGTCCTTTGACAGAGCGCGTTGGCCCATGTACAACAGGCATACTCTTCTCTATTTTAGAAAAAACAATTTGTTTTTTTAAAAAAAAAATATTTGTAGCATTTAAGTCAAATTATATATAGATGGGACTTCTAGGAATAATCAATCGAAAGAGTCCCACACACCTAGCCAAATATATTTAAAGCATAAGGCCAAATAATAACTCTCTTAGCGCATACTGCCATACTCGTATATATAACTGTAACATGTCCAGATGGCTCATTAATAGGCGTTGATTTCTGTCTCAAGTGAGTATCCAAGACCAAGAGGGAAAATATACATTTTCAGCCATTGAATAATTGTGAGTAGTTGATAGATACTTAAATAATAATTAACACTGACTACCCCGTTTTGTTTGACTTATTATTATACATTCTGTTTATTTAAGATCATCATTTGTGATGTGATTTCTGGGTGAATTCCCTACATTGCAAGGCTAGCTATACTTGTTAGGGGCATATGGCACATTAATTAGATGGTCGGATCGATATTTTCTATAGCTGTGAAAATTAACAACCTTACTGCAAATATATATATATGTTAGTGTATAGACTCAAAAAACAATGCTCAATACCTATATATTTAGTCACTATAGAAGCACTAGTTTTAGTGATGAGCCATTAATTTTGGATAATATTACACCTCAATTTCATCTAGTAAGTAACTTTTTAATTTTCTCTCTTGCTTTTTCAAGAAATAATGATGAAGCCTAAAAGGTAAATATTATTGTTGCTTATAAGATTATCTCTAACGCAACATACATGTAAATTTTGTGTCAAATTTGTCACAAAAAATGAGTTAATGTTATATTTGATTCAATATTTGTAATTGTGTTCAAATGCACAAGATGCAAAGTAACCAAAAATCATCAGCAATTCATTTAATATTTATTCATAATGTACAAAAATAACCATTTTTTTCATTTTTTATTGTAAAAAAAGTAGTTATTAAGTGTTAATTAATAAATTAGTGGCAATGCGGTAAATGAAAAAGTGACATTAATTGTTGTGTCAAATTTGACTCATGTTATATCTTGTATTAAATTTAACACAATTTTTAGCATGTGTCAAATTTTGCAATGTACCTTTTAGAACTCTATTGGAGTGGCAATTTTGCTAAAATGTATTAAATATAAGAATGCACTAGTTTTTTGAAACTCTATGG
Source organism: Humulus lupulus (assembly GCF_963169125.1). Classification (NCBI taxonomy): domain Eukaryota; kingdom Viridiplantae; phylum Streptophyta; class Magnoliopsida; order Rosales; family Cannabaceae; genus Humulus; species Humulus lupulus. The sequence continues at coordinate 54,025,100 of NC_084795.1, read as the reverse complement.
GAGATACTCTAAAAGTTGTATATATTAATTGTTTTATCAAAGCAAAACATTAAACTATTGAAAATGAAAAAAGAAAAAAAAAAGTATATTATCTTCTACAAATTATTCATAGTAACTATACATGAGCCGCGTATGTGTTATTCTTATTTGATCGTACAATCTTTTGTCCATGTCAATTTATTTTCTTTTGTATATGCATAAAACAATATATTGATTGTAGTTATCGACAAAAGCTTTCAGAGAGAGAGAGAATTCAATTACTATCATATACTTTAAATATGTTCATTCGACCTTTGTGTTTAGCGAAATTAAGATCGATGAAATTTATAATATCATCATAAATCCCGCTTCTGTTATTTGCTACTTTGATTAGTCTACGTCACATACTAATAATATCCTGCTTAATTAACATAAATAATCAATTAGCCAACATTTTGTATATGACAATTACAATAACCTTTAGTTGGCTTCACTTAAAAATTATTAACGAGTTCATGGCACATTCTTTAGTAATTATATTAAAAATTGATCAGTAGATAAGTTCATTCCATTGAAATGATATTTATGAGCAAAATTTTAGGAAGGCGTGATGCATAAAATGGGGAAAAGAAAAAACCTAACTGGCCTCCTTGAGTCAACTCCAGCTATCATATAAATATATATAGAGTCCTCTCTGTATTTTTTCTTTTAGTAATAATAATCAATCTGTCAAATTTCACATGTGTTCTGATAACATGTATAGTCAACATATATAATGTACTCCTACGTTCTACTATGGATTCTCAGGAGTACTAATAATTAACCTAACCATTTACTCGTAGTCTCGTACCTATATATGTACTACTCGTGATATTAGGGCTCTTTCCCATGAAGTAAAAATCTCTAATTATCTTATATAATATAAGAATTAATTTAACTAAAGAAGGATTATTATTGGGTTCAAATAGTCCATTACTAATACTACACCTTGACCACAAAAATGAAGAAGAATAAATACAATAATAATTTATTAATTCAAACACAATTATCTGAGATAATAAACTCATCGTACATTAGTTATACATCGAAAAAAAAAAGCTGCAAAAGAAACAAGAGCATTAACACTAGCCTCCCCATATTACCCTTTTCTCTGTCATTCTTTTCTTACCATTGAATTGATATTGTAATAACCTCTCACTAAACCCATCTCTCTGAAAAGGCTACAGCTATGCTCTCGATCTCATTTTTCTAATTTTAATTTATGAAAATGGAAAAAGAAAAAAGAAAACATAAACATAATCTTACATTTAAAAGAAGAAGAAAAAAAAATAAAGGACCCCTTACTAGTTGTGAAGAGGATTTGGACCTGTGTGAACTATTCTTTTTTCATCTCCATTTATCATATCCGCAGACTCACTGGGGCTTAGATTAGAAGCATGAAACGGCACAGTCGTTGTTGTCGTCATTGTTGTTGTCGTTTCTAGAAAGCGTGCTTTTCTCGGCAGAAACCGGCTTAGTCGGTCGGCGTCGGCAACGGTTTCGTCAAGTTTAGCTACGCAGAAGCTGAAATGAGTGAAAATTAAGATGACCCAAAGGAAGATAATTGCAGCTCTAGCTCCTGAAAGTCGTTGTCGTCCTCCGCTTTCTCTTGTTCTACTACTACTACTACTACTACTGCTACTACTACTTGACCTTTCACCTTCTTTAGCTTGCATTTGCACCAAACTGGAACTATAATGGCGGATATATAAAATATATTTCTGGTAGTAGTTTCTACTATATACTTGAGCTCCAGACCAAAGAGCCAGCCAAAAGAAGACCATGAAAAGCTGTGTGGGGTTTTTATATTAAACTAGCTATTAACTGGGGCTGTATGTACAGTACTAGTGTAAATTGGGAAAAGGTAGGTTTTGGTGGTAATCTTTAGAAAAAAAAAAAAATGGAGCTTAATTTGCTAGAGCTGGTAAGATAAAAACAACTAAAAAAATAAGAATAAGAGGAAGAAAAAGAAAAATAAATTGAAAAAAAAAAATATAGGTTCTTGTTTCCTTGTCTCAAGGGTCTAGGTGGTCACATGTTCTTGACCCTTGATTCCTGGAACCTTCTTATAATTTCTTATTTTTGGTTCTGAATCTTTGGACTTTGGACCTGAAAATTTCTATTCCCACCCACTACTGCTTCCTTTGGTTTTATCTTTTGGCCTTGAGGCATCTGGTTTTGAGCTGTTCTATTATGATTATTAATAATAATAATATAATATAAATATTTAAATATAGATAGGTTTGTTTTTGTGATATGGCTGATGCTACTTGGAGAAGGTGTGGGTCTGTCACGTATTAATAACCGGTGTCTCCGGAATGTATAATTCAAATTTGTATATGAAAATTTGATAAAAGGAGCAGAGGCATATTAGTAAACAAACTCGATACACGTACCAGTCTTTTTTTTTTTCGGGTTGGTACTGCTCCAACTTGGTCTTGTGGAAGGGTCTTAAATGCAAATCTCTGCTCTCAGAGTTTACATTGATTTTTTCTTCCTGACTGATTTGCCCCTTTATCTGAATAGTTTCAATTATTTGGATACATGTATTTACTCTCATTAGAATTTTATTTTTTACAAAACTTTCCTTAGAATTAAAAAATGGATAAACAAATTAAAAAAAATTCAATTGGTAAATATAATAAGAGAAAAGAGAAAAGAGAAATAAGAAAATTACCATTTTGGCCCTTCATTTTTATACATTACCATGTTTAACCCGAGTTTCCAATAAAGTTCAAAATAACATTTTTTTTTAAATAGTAAAAATGACATCACACATATATATATTTTATAAATACAATTTATAAAATTGATTAATGCTACATATATTTGTCCCAGGAAAATCTAAAATTAAAATAAATAAAATTTTATCTAATCTAAATTGAATAGATCAAATCTAAAAACTAAAAAATAATTAGTGTTATTTTTTTAATTTGGTTTTATTTATTTTAAATTTAAAGTTTGATAAAATTTATAGATTATTTATATATATATGAAAAATATTACTTGATTTTAAGATGAGTATTTTTGTCTTTTTATTTTAAAAAAATTGACTTGAAACAAATGTTGGGGAAATTTTCAACTAATTTGTTTAAATTAAGAGGGCCAAAATAGTATTTTTTTTAAAAAAAAAATAACTACTCATTTGGTATCCTATTGTTTAACAAAGGATAATTTTGATACCATCAATCCCCAAAAATAGCACATTGGGCTTAAATTTGGTCAATAAATTTTTCATGATGACCAGATTACCCTTTTAATGAATTAAGTGATTTTAATTTATTTTTTAATATTTTAGAATGAATTGATATTATTTTTAAAAATACATGGACGTGTGGCTTATTCTAATTAATACAACTTATAATTTTTTAAAATGATAAAAAAACTAAAATAATATTTAAATAAAAAATTAAAAAAAAAATTAAAAATGTATTTTTTTTTTATGTATTTTCCCTTTCTTTTTCCACAATCATCCCCTCATCCTCACTCCCTTTGTGTTTTTCTTCTTAAGGACACAACCCAATCTCTCTTAATTACTTATAACAGCGGGAAATATAGTCATTATGAAAAATTATTGACCAAATTTTACCGGAAGGTACCATTTTAGTTGAATTCCAAAATTGCAGATATATGTTGACTCGTTTTTCGTCAACTTGAATAGAGCAATAAATGAATAATTATTTTGTATGTAAAATCCCAAAGTGGAACATCTGCTATAAACAGTGACAAAATAAAAGATAAATGAATGTGGTACTAAATAAAATAGGCAAAGATTTATAGTGGTTCGACCTCATAAAAGATGACCCACGTCCACTTTACTCAGTATTATTTGTGATGAATTTTGTATTGGGAAAACTTTATACAGAATCTTTATTTATTTTCATGTAGATCTAATATTAAACAAATTAATGTGAGATAACCTAGAACATGTTTCTAAAATTGAATTCAAAGAGAAACAAAGACAACAATACTTACAGTATACGCAGCGGAATGAAAGAGTCATTCAATCAGTTTCTCTAACTCTTGTATCATTTCTGTCACAGAGTATTATCAAGAGAAACGTAATCGTTCTTCTAATTTCTTCACAGTCTTCCAATGTATTCTTAAAATCACATAGACTGGTGTGGGCAATTCTGAACACATGAGATATAAACAGAGAGAAGAATAGAAAATAACAAAGAAGCTTAGAAAACGACTTGTGTTTAGAAAGAATCTAAAACTATCAGAAAATCTGACTTCTGAACTTATGAACTTGTTAGAACTTGTGTTTTGACAACTCTTTAAGCACTCCTTTTATAGACTCAATTAGACCATTTAATTTAATTAAAAAATCAATAAAATAATATCCAATTTGAAGCCCTAGGTCGAAATTATCATAGACTTTGGGCCCGTGAAATTTCTCATTTGATTATAAGCCCATTGGACTTAAAAATAAGGTCTGTATTATTTTCTATTGATTTAATTAATTATTTATAATTTGAACATTGATTTAAATTTATTTATTAATTTATATACCAATTTATCTTAATTAATAAATCTGCCATAATTTCTCTTTTTTTCTCAAAATTACATAACTCTCTGAAACTATCCAAAATTGACATGGTCAACTTTGATAATTCTAATTGATAATTAAATCAATTAATTGAGACTATCTATATGATTTTATCCAAGGTACAATGGGGACTATGGGCTTATGAAATCAAGCTCCAATAAGTTAATCATAAATCTAACAAATAAATTTACTAACTTATTAATTCCTCGTGACTCCACTATAGACTCGAAATCGCACTCTTGAATTCATAGAACTCTCTATAACAAATATAGATACGCTATTAATTATCCATTGTTACAGTCATAATTGTCACTCAATCCTCTATAGACGGTATACAATGAGATAGGACTAAATACTGTTTTACCCATCATTGTATTTTATCATTAAAATACTTAGTTCCTTGTAAGTGATATTTCAGTAAACTAATTTAATTACTGAAATGAGATCTCTATTATTTAACACCTTGAACAAAACTAAAAGGAAACCATCGTTTCACTTCTTCATCAAAAGCTATAGATGTTCATATCTATGATTAACACTCCCACTCAATTATACTACCGAGTTCCTAACATGTAAGTATGGGCTAGTCCGTAGGGTAAGCTGGTAACGAACAAGTCAAAGAACTGAAATAATACAATCAGTCAAAATACTAACCACTCAAAATTGAGATTGAATTGATCTATGGTAAACTATATGATATGACTAGAATAGATAATAACGGTATGTTCACTTATCTTATCAACTGTCAATATCGGTCTGGCCCGATGTAACAAATATATCTGATCTTATCTACTTTGCTAATGTTCTGGAAAGAACATAACACTGTAATGTGTAAGTAGATCATATCGTAGATTGGCAAGTTAGTGTAAATCTTGTGCACTGACTAATCTTAGGACTAACTTATTTTGAACATATAATCATATTTATATTCCATTGTGATTACGTCACTACAAATAAGATTAGCTATATGCTCGAGATTTAATAGAAGTTTATATTAAACAAATAATCATGAAAATAAAACATGTGATCAAAGTGATTGACCAAGTCAAAAAATGATTTTGATTCTTTTATTGATAATAAAATGATATTACAAAAAATTTGGGCTTTAATTAGGGCATAAAATCCCAACAAGTATCTTCTTTCGTGAGTGAGGGGTATTTTTGTAATCTGGCTTGGGTTTGTAGTATTATTGTAAATTGTAAATGATATGAGATATGATATACATGATTGTTATGTACGTGTTATTTTATGAACCTGTCAGTTCAGTCACACATGTGTTCTTTCAAGTATTAAGGGCCTACAAGTTATGATAGTTTAGTTTGGGGGGTCAAATTAGAAGTATAAGCTTTATGGTATAAAGTGTAAATAGAGAAAGCCAAAACTATTAGTTTAAGAAAAAGTATAAAAATTGGCTTAAGTGAATACGTGAGGAAATTAGAGATTGGGGATAGGACAATAGTTAGGCTTTACACGATTATTATCATAATTAAATAAATATATTGAAAAATTAGGGTTGGGCTTTTCACGATTGACAGACACTTTTTTTTACAGGGCAAGAACACTTCTCTCCTTCTTAATCTAAACTTTATAAGGCTTAAGAAATTGGAGGAGGACGTTCGTTTATTAATTTGATGGACTAAGAGTTACTAAAAGGAACAAGTATTTTTTTTTTTAAATTAAAGAAAAATAAAAATTGTGAAAATTAATTATTTATAATCAGATCCAAAAATATCATATTTGTTTTTGTATTTAAAATTGTTTTTTAAAATAAGATATTTTCTACAAAGATTCAAATTCAAATTTAAAAATAGACTAACAGCTTAATTTTAAACATTTTAATATATTAAAATATTAGAATGAAGATATCAGATATTTAAGATATTTTCTTTTAAATTCTTGATATTTTTATTTGAAAATATAAATATATTTTTATTCTATAGTTTTCAATATTTAAATTATTTGAAATTTGAATATTGTTAGTTAGATATTTTTATAGATATTTGAATTTGATTAACTGTTTTAAGATATTTTGGGATTGTTATAACTATTAATATTTTATTTTTTTAATGGTTAAAATATTAGCTATATTTGTAACAATACAAGATATTTTTGAAAAATAGTTAAGATATTGTTTTTAAAATTTAAAATTGGCTAAATTTTGAAAAATAAATTTTTTTTCAACCAATTAATAAAATATATTTTTTTAATAAATGGGATTTAAATTGACTTATTTTTTGTAAAAATTTAATTAATTTGAATTTTTTTATAAATTCTAGAGAATTAATTGTGGTATTTTTGCAAATGAAATAAACTGTGGTATTTTTACATAAATTCATAGAATTGCTCATGTAGTAACATGATTAGGCCCATCCAATTATAACATGTCTGTTTGCACTATATGTGGTATTTTTGTAATTGAGCTAAGATGCATATAGTGGCCCATATATTTGTTAGATGTATGGATTTTGCCAAATAAAATATTCATAAAATGATAGGTTTTATTTGGGCCCATTCGAAAATGTAAAGTTTAAATTCCTCTCTTGTGGGTGATTCTACTTGTGAAGACTCATTTGCTTTGCATGACTATAGTGGGCCTAATCAATTAATAACAATTAATAAAACGAATGTTTAAATTCCTGTCTTTTGGACCTTGTATGGAAGATAGGGGGCCTTTGTAGTGAGAACAACATACTGGACCTAGCCCTCCTCCGTACAAGCCCAATTGTTAAGGCCTATTTACTTGAGTTGGACTTGATTGTATAGGTTCATTATATTAGTTAAACCTAAATATTGATTAGCAAAAAATTAATTCTAAATTAATTGAATTTGTTTCAATGTGACACTTTAGAATTAATAAGAAATTATAGGACTTTGGTTTTAAAAATTATAATCTTACAATATTTTGGAAAACCATAATCATTAATTTTCTAAAAATAAATAATAAAAATACTATTTTTAATTTAATAATGAGCTTATTTTAAGAATTTTATTCGATCTCTACCGTTGGTTTAACATAGTCAATAGATTAATGGGGTCTCGAGGCGCTTTGATTCGCCCCCCTACGGAAGGTGTTCATTAGTTATTTTGACAAGGTTAGATCTTGAAAGATAGATAATTATAGGTCAAATTCTACTAAACTCACCCCTACGGTGACTACTATGACTAAATATATGATTATTGAAACCGTGGGTCTAGCTCATAAAATAAGAGATTTTGTTTTCTTATTTTGATCGAATAGTAGGTTGTTAATAGTGGTGTCCATTATTAAATGAGTTTACAACTCTATTTAACTAGTGGTATTTTCGACTCTCGCCAACCGAGATAAGGATATTGTAGATTAGTTAAGAACCTAAAGAAATAGAGATATGATTGTTTTTGGTATTTTTTCTCATATCTTACATATTTTTGGTATATGTTGTCCTATTTCTTGAAATTTGTGTGAATATAAGTTTTATTGAGCAAATGTGATTGATTTCTATTTTATTGATAATTTGTAGTTTTAAGTTAAGTAGTGTCTGTGTCTACTCCCATCCTTTCTCAACTTTTGATGGAGAAACTCACTGGAGAAAAACTTCTTTAAATGGAAGCAAAATATCAACATAGAGTTGATTGGTGACAACTCCGAGTTTGTCATGATTTAGGAATCCCCAGAACGAGCACCATGTCCACACGTTAGTGATGGCACCATCAATGCTCGTACCGTAAATGCTTGGAAAGCACCGTCTCCGTACATACGTGAAGACACAGTAAATGCTCGAATGGCATCGTGTCTACACTCTCGTGATCAACTCAACTATAGTCTAACGCATCTCATGAACGAGCTTCAGATTATTGAACCTATCATGGGTGGACCTAGAAAAGGAGGTGAAAATAAGACTACTGATGTTGCTGCTAATCTAGCTAAGGCTGAAGCTAACCCGGCTTCGTCTTCGAAAGCTGGAAACAAAGGGAAAGGTGGAAAAAACAACAACCTTAAGCCTGCAAAGGCTGTAAAGACGAGTGCACAACCTAGTGCACAAACGCCTAAGGGGAAGAACAAGAAAAACAAGAAAGGTAAAGATAAGTGCTTTCACTGCAAAGAGAAGGGGCATTGGAAACGAGATTGCCTCAAGTTTCTGGCAGCGAAAAACAAAGGTAATGATTATAGTTCATTTATCTTAGAAACATGTGTTTTAGAGAACGATAAATCCATTTGGATTATTGATTTTGGATCTACCAACCATGTTTGCAACTCTTTACAACTTCTTGAATCATGGGAGGAAGTGAATGAATGTGGCTTAAAGCTTAGAGTTGGGAAGGGAGCGTTCGTTAAGGTCCAAGCTAGAGGAATCGTGTAACGCCCCAAACTCCAGGGACCGTTACGGTGTGCCTTGTAAACAGTGCTAAACTCGCTAATCGAGTCATTTGGCCAAAATCGTGAACTAAGTATGATTAGCGGTTTAGGGATTAAACATTTTGGTTAAGATGTAACGTTTCACTAGAACGTTTAATATATACATTGGGATCCCGAAAATATAATTTCAGAGTTTATTACAGAAAACATTTACAACAGGCCGTTCTAAGCGGCAAAACAGGGTTCAACCCTAGTTCCACTTTAAACCTCGGCCGTGACGGACGAGCAGCTGCATATGTACACGTCATCACCTAAGCCCTCTAACTCAAGGATGGTCCAGCTTCCTCTTGCCTTTACCTGCACCATGTAGCACCCGTGAGCCGAAACCCAGCAAGAAAACACAATATAACATGATATAATATCAACTATAACCATAGTAACCATTTGGAACCAATGGTCCATCCAGATAGGTGACAATAGCCAAAAGTCACAATAATGAGCATCACTCCCTCTAGCCACGTGACGATAGGGTCACCATGGCTCAACTGATAAGTGTTTCTTTCATAAGCTTGGTTAGGATAGGTGCATGGTGATTAGTCACCAACATAACCTTCCTCACGACTCTAGAGTCGAAACTATGGACAACGTCCCTTAGCCATGTGACAAACGGTCACCGGGGTCTTATACCTTGGCTATAGTCATCTGGTCGTAGACCAGGCAAGCGCTTATAGTTCTCTTTGACCTTCCGGTCGGTCTAGCATTAATACCCCATATGAGTCATTCAATGCCGACCTTGATTAGATCCAATCTTTAATCGGCTCGGCGCTCACAACACACTGCCATTTCTGACCCTTGGGTCGGTAAAACACAACCGGTGCTCAGCCCGTGGTGAACTCAACTAATAAGTAACAGCTTCACAGACGGATCTGACACCATTGTCGATTCTGACTAATAAGTCAGCGCCATACACAGGTAAGCCATGCCACCAAACATATATCACATGTCCAATGTCCATAAACAAGGTATTTAGCATGCTTACTAACAGATACCAGTGCAATTAGGACCATGCACAACCACAGAGGCTCAAGCTCTGAACAATATCATACCCAGTATACAAAGCATGTCCTAATCACATGTTTCTTATGCATCATATGCAATATATTCAACAATCCTACATGCACCAATAACAGCCATGCATGTCACGTTTAATAGCCAACCAACATGCATAAAGAGTAGCCATGCATGTCATACATAATAATCAACCGTCATGCATCAATAACAACCACGCGTGTCATACTCATTAATCAACCAACATGCATCATAATAACCATGCATGTCTCATATACACAGGGTGCAGTTTTCTTACCTCAAATCCGAGCTAGAACCAATATAAGAACGACCCTTGAGAACGGTCAACCTTTAAGCCCTTAGCGGTCACCTAATCATAACCAAATATGGAACACCATCAATAACATGATAACCAAAGGTTTTCAAACCAATATCTAGCCTCCAATAGATCAATCCAAACTAATCCAAGTAGTAGGGACACTCCTGAGGCCCATAGCTAAGTTCCCGGGGTCAAAACGAGCAAACGGGGTGAAAGCAGGGCAAGGGCTGCGGCCCTAGCACCCTGGGCCGCGACCCCTAGAATTTCCAGAGGCAAGCGCCGCGGCGCCCAACACAAGGGTCGCGGCGCCCAGCGAGACAGAAGGCCACCTGCTAACTCGAGCTAGGGCCGCGGCGCCCAAGAGCAGGGCCGCGGCGCCCAACCCAGAACCATTCTCCAACGTGTTTTCAACACTTCAAAGTCCCCAAAAACACACCTAAACATTCCCCAATCGTCAAAACAAAGTTCCCAAGCTTCCCAATACCTCAAAACCCTCAAAACCCAAGGTTCAAACGAACCAAAAACTCAACGATTAACAAAGTCCAATTCTATGCTTAGAAACTTTAAAAGCTTAAAACTTCAAACTTAGATTACCTTTGATTGGGTTGTTTTCCGTCAAATCCTTCGGTTAAGAAGCTTCTAATCTTTCCTAGGATCGCTATGCCTCGACCCTCTCTTGATTCCGACTCCTAGAACTCAAGATTTCCTCAAAAATACTCAAACGGTATAACGGACTGTCGAGAGAGAGAGAGAGCGAGAGGTTTTCTAACGTACGTTCTTATCTGACAAGCTACTTCAAGCTTAAGTAACCTCAAATAAAACCTAGTGCTCGGGGTCCCGAAAACACCCTCGGGGACACTATAGTCAAAACTTCCAGAATTTCACCCTGATCTCAAATATTCCTAATCTATCACCCAAATAAACATTTTTATTACCCCGGAATTGACCCCGTTATGACGAAACCGCTAATCCATTATATATGACCGTCTCATGCCAAATAGCTCGAATATATCTCCATAATAATGAAATCTCATTCACAAATTACAGTATGCACCCAATTTACAAATATGCCTTCAACATGCCAAATTACCAAAATGCCCTTATAAGTATAAATACACCCATATGCATGCATTCACCATCATATACTAATATAATTCACGTAAACATGCATATAATCATAAAATACTATAATAATTCAATTATGGCCCTCCCGACCTTCTAATCAAGGTTCTAAACCTTATTAGGAAATTTGGAGCATTACAACTATCCCCTCCTTATAGAAATTTCGTCCTCGAAATTTACTCAACAACTCGGAACCGAAGTTCCACTCACTGGATATAAATTTCCTTAAGTCATTTCCTGACTTCCGTATTTCGATAGCCTTACCTTAACCCAAGGTACATTCTGCTCAATAGAACCCCATTACTTATGTCACAATCTGAACTGGTTATTCCTTACCGGAATACTTAACCTAACCTTCAGATCCTCACAACTCAACTCATAGGTTCCTTCAGCCCATGCCCACTGCATGGAAACACTTAACTCACTGCATACTACTACCAGTGCTAAAAGTAAAACTGATTCAGAGTCACCCTGCTCTGACCCAGTCAGATTCCAATTACTAAAACAAACTAGGACTCAACTTGTCTTAATTCCTCACCCCTTTTCCCATGGGGATACCTTAGAGAAAATACATTCTCCTACCTGGAATTCCACATTCCTACTGTCCAGTTCAATAATATTTCTCATTTATTTCAAGAAGTGATCATCCAAGATTTAAGCTCCAGCAATCTCATAACTCCCTTGAACCACCTCAGGATCCAGACATATACATATGTTTCCTCACTCATCTTATAAGATGCTCCTCCAATAATAATTGGATAACCCTCTCTCTCTGATTTACCACCAGTCTGAGAGTGATAATCTATACTGAGTTCCATCCGTTTAATCATCACCTTCTAACCCTTCCGAAACTTGGAAGCCACAATAAAGTCTTCATCTGATAAGATGAACCTTGAGTTCACGAAAGCTCTCTATCCTTCTCACAAAGAGACTCAAACATTGATCAACTGTACTATTCACCTGTCCTTACTGATAGAATAAATTCACTTGGATTACCAATCCTCAATGACTTAATATCTATTTCATACCGATCCATCAACCTGGGAATCCCACCGCGAAACCCATCGCGATGCTCACTTATTCCCACTATGAAATACCCAAAGACTGTAATGGCCTTGCTGTTTCCTGATACACTGTTTTGTCCTGCTAACAAGTAAGAGATTTACATATGCCTCGATATATGCCTTTTCATCTCAGGCCATCACCATAAAATTTCCATATCATGTTACCCTCTCATGACCCCTGAATGAAACGAATAAAAGAATAACATGAGATTCATCCAGAATCTCTTAGTTAATCTCAATGTTCATCAGATCCCAAGTCCGATCTCTATATCACCATAAATTCATGTCTGTCACTAGACAACCTTTAGCTAGTCCAGCTAAAGCTTTCCATTCAACCATGTCCATCTGTGGCTCACTTAACCATCTCTCCTTTTATCTTTCTTGAGATAATAATCTCAAACAGTAAACTGGCCACCTGGCCCACCAGAAACTCTACCCAGTCCTCGTCAAACTCTTTAATCAACACGTTGCATAGGTAATCACTTCCCTCTATCACTAGGATGTCATAACAATCCTCAAACTGATCCTGGTCTATAAAGACCCAACACTTTCTCCCCAAGGCACCTGAAATATCTTTACTATCCATGGACACTCCTGTCCCCAATGCACTCTTCACTCTTGGAAATTCTCCGCAGAGAAAACACCAATATTCCATCGTCCAAGACGATCATAAATCCCATTCAAGTCTACCCTTGAATGCACTATTCATCTGGTTCACAAACACTTAGCATCAGCCCAATTCTCAGAATCTACTCAGCACTCGCATTGCTCTAATCTGATACTAGCACAATCCTTTACATAATTTTCTCACTCTAATCTCTAACTGGTCTTAACCAGATCCAAGATCCACCTTAAAGGGTTCCATCTTACTCAGCAACTAACTCTATAATTCTTATAACCCCACTGAGCCACTCGAAACAGTGTTTATATCTAATTCCATCTCTGGTACCAAACCAATCACCATTCTAATCTTCTTTTAATAAAAAGAAGGCCTGGCAGACCGCCTGGAAACACCTTTAAAAACCCACAGACTAACCCAGTCTGTCCTTATCTCACTAACACAATCTAAGTGGTATCCACCACACTGGCTAAGAGTTCCATGCACCACCCTGCACAAACTCCAGCCCTCATATCCGGTATTATAAACATATTGAATCCATGTACAGTGCCAATTGTCACAAGACTTTCCGCTCACAAGCTCAAGAATTACTACACTTTCCTTGCCATTCAAGACTGCTCTTTAATTACTTAACCAATCCAAACCCTGGATCAAACCAAAGCCTGTCATAACCAGCTTTATCAGAATCCCTAATGAGTCCTTGCCATAACTCAACTTATCTCGTAGGTTGCCAATACCGTATTACTTTCCCATCACAACGTAACCATGTGATCCACATACATACCGTCAATATACATTTCTCTATATACATACCAACAAAAGAATAACATGGCACCAAAGCCAAACAACATAATCCACAGCTCAGAACTAGAAAACTGATCTGTCATCCCCGAGGAGCTAGTCTCAGTCTCAGACTCTGATTGCCCTGGAACAAACACTCGAGCTGGAGTCGAGCTGTCTATCCTCTTTTGCGTAAGCTCTCTTAGACTTGGACAATCTTTCTTAAGATGCCCAACCATTCTACATAAGAAACATGTCTTTGCTCGGCATTCTCCCAGATGATGCCTCTTGCACCGAGTGCACTTTGGATGAGTCTTCCAGCTTTCCTTGTTACTTGTCCCAATAAGTGGAGGTACCACTATCTGGGCTCCATGCTCTCCAGCACTCTGCTGCCCAACTATTAAACCCTCAACAGCAAAAGCCTTCTCTACCACCTGAGCATAGGTAGAAACTTCATACACTGGGGCAACTCTAATGCCCTGAGCTATTCCAGGATTCAACCCCTGGACAAATCTTTCCTTCCGAGCCACATCTGTGGGTACCATGTCTAAGGCAAACTTGGCCAAGTCATCAAATTTAGTGACATACGCAGTCACTGACGTATTACCCTGAACAAGATTCAGAAACTCATTCATCTTGGCAGTCCTAGCTACATCACAATAATACTTCTCATTAAACAGCTGCCTAAATTCTTTCCAATCCATCACAGCTGTATCTCGTGTCTGGGATACTACCTCCCACCACGTCCGGGCATCCTCCCGTAGTACACATGTAGCACAGATCACCCTATCGTGACCCACCAGTCCCATACTATCAAGAATGGAGCTGATCATGCCTATCCATTGCTCAGCTCTGAATGGATCTAGGCCTCCCTCAAAGATTGGAGGATAAAACCTCAGGAATCTTCCACAGAGAAATTCCCATCTGTTCTCAACCCTAGGCTGAGCTGAAACTAATGCCACCCCTGGCATAGAAAAGGAAGGGGTACTCCCCAACAAACTCCGCTGTTGCTTCAAATAACTGATCTCTTCCTCCTGCCTCTGCAATCTTAATTGCAAATCTGTAAGTGTCTGCTGAACATTCAGAGATGCAGACAAAGAACTGATACCCTCGCTGTAACTCCCAGCCCCTGTATAACTATCACCAGGCCTCATAATCTGCCTTGAGTATAACCTGCTAATTGAATCTGCAGACAATAACTTGACCTATTAGTCACAATAACCATATCAAGGGCTTTCTCCCACGGGATAAATCTTACCACACCACAAATCATAAACCACTTGCAGTGCTGCAAACATGCCCATGGCATTCATACATACTCGTAATCCCTGCTCTTCCAAAACTCAAACCATGCTTCCAATCCCATCATGCAATAACACAATTATATATATATATTCACAGAGCAGGTAACCATATGATCACAGTCATAAATATATATATATATATATTCACGGAGCATATAATCATATAGTCAAGAGCCAGGCTCTATCAGAATCTCATGCTCCCTAATACAATATGCAAAAGTCACAATAATGAGCATCGCTCCCTCTAGCCACGTGACGATAGGGTCACCATGGCTCAACTGATAAGTGTTTCTTTCATAAGCTTGGTTAGGATAGGTGCATGGTGATTAGTCACCAACATAACCTTCCTCACGACTCTAGAGTCGAAACTATGGACAACGTCCCTTAGCCATGTGACAAACGGTCACCGGGGTCTTATACCTTGGCTATAGTCATCTGGTCGTAGACCAGGCAAGCGCTTATAGTTCTCTTTGACCTTCCGGTCGGTCTAGCATTAATACCCCATATGAGTCATTCAATGCCGACCTTGATTAGATCCAATCTTTAATCGGCTCGGCGCTCACAACACACTGCCATTTCTGACCCTTGGGTCGGTAAAACACGACCAGTGCTCAGCCCGTGGTGAACTCAACTAATAAGTCACAGCTTCACAGACGGATCTGACACCATTGTCGATTCTGACTAATAAGTCAGCGCCATACACAGGTAAGCCATGCCACCAAACATATATCACATGTCCAATGTCCATAAACAAGGTATTTAGCATGCTTACTAACAGATACCAGTGCAATTAGGACCATGCACAACCACAGAGGCTCAAGCTCTGAACAATATCATACCCAGTATACAAAGCATGTCCTAATCACATGTTTCTTATGCATCATATGCAATATATTCAACAATCCTACATGCACCAATAACAGCCATGCATGTCACGTTTAATAGCCAACCAACATGCATAAAGAGTAGCCATGCATGTCATACATAATAATCAACCATCATGCATCAATAACAACCACACGTGTCATACTCATTAATCAACCAACAAGCATCATAATAACCATGCATGTCTCATATACACAGGGTGCAGTTTTCTTACCTCAAATCTAAGCTAGAACCAATATAAGAACGACCCTTGAGAACGGTCAACCTTTAAGCCCTTAGCGGTCACCTAATCATAACCAAATATGGAACACCATCAATAACATGATAACCAAAGGTTTTCAAACCAATATCTAGCCTCCAATAGATCAATCCAAACTAATCCAAGTAGTAGGGACACTCCCGAGGCCCATAGCTAAGTTCCCGTGGTCAAAACGAGCAAACGAGGTGAAAGCAGGGCAAGGGCTGCGGCCCTAGCACCCTGGGCCGCGGCCCCTAGAATTTCCAGAGGCAAGCGCCGCGGCGCCCCACACAAGGGTCGCGGCGCCCAGCGAGACAGAAAGGCCACCTGCTAACTCGAGCTAGGGCCGCGGCGCCCAACCCAGAACCATTCTCCAACGTGTTTTCAACACTTCAAAGTCCCCAAAAACACACCTAAACATTCCCCAATCGTCAAAACAAAGTTCCCAAGCTTCCCAATACCTCAAAACCCTCAAAACCCAAGGTTCAAACGAACCGAAAACTCAACGATTAACAAAGTCCAATTCTATGCTTAGAAACTTTAAAAGCTTAAAACTTCAAACTTAGATTACCTTTGATTGGGTTGTTTTCCTTCAAATCCTTCGGTTAAGAAGCTTCTAATCTTTCCTAGGATCGCTATGCCTCGACCCTCTCTTGATTCCGACTCCTAGAACTCAAGATTTCCTCAAAAATACTCAAACGGTATAACGGACTGTCGAGAGAGAGAGAGAGCGAGAGGTTTTCTAACGTACGTTCTTATCTGACAAGCTACTTCAAGCTTAAGTAACCTCAAATAAAACCTAGTGCTCGGGGTCCCGAAAACACCCCCGGGGACACTATAGTCAAAATTTCCAGAATTTCACCCTGATCTCAAATATTCCTAATCTATTACCCAAATAAACATTTCTATTACCCCGGAATTGACCCCGTTATGACGAAACCGCTAATCCATTATATATGACCGTCTCATGCCAAATAGCTCGAATATATCTCCATAATAATGAAATCTCATTCACAAATTACAGTGTGCACCCAATTTACAAATATGCCTTCAACAGGTCAAATTACCAAAATGCCCTTATAAGTATAAATACACCCATATGCATGCATTCACCATCATATACTAATATAATTCACGTAAACATGCATATAATCATAAAATACTATAATAATTCAATTATGGCCCTCCCGACCTTCTAATCAAGGTTCTAAACCTTATTAGGAAATTTGGGGCATTACAAATAGCTCGTCTGATGTTCGGAAATAAATACTTAATTTTAAAAGATGTATTTTTATTCCGGATTTTAGTAGAAATTTAATTTCAGTTTCCATGTGGCAATTAGAACGATTTGTTACGACTTTCACAAGTTTTAATATATCTATTTCTTTCAATGGATCACAATTGTGTATTGCATGTTTGGAAAACAGGCTTTATATTCTGTGACCTAACGAACCCCTCGTTCTTAACAATGGATTATTCAAAGTAGCTAAACCTAAGACCAATAAACGTCAAAAGACCGATAAAGATAATATGATGTATCTATGGCACTTGAGACTAGGTCACATTGGCTATGATAGTATTCAAAGACTTACAAAGGACGGACCTTTTGAGGGAACTCACCTTAGGTGAATTACCTGTCTGTGAATCTTGTCTAGAAGGCAAACTAACCAAGCGTCCATTCTCTGCAAAGGGTGATAGGGCCAAAGAACCACTTAGACTTGTTCATTCAGATGTTTGTGGACCTTTGAATGTACAAGCCAGTGGGTTTTGAGTATTTCGTCACTTTCATTGACAATTAATCTAGATACTCACGTATTTACCTAATGCATAGAAAATCAGAAACATTTTCAAAGTTTCAGGAATTCCTAGCAATGGCTCAAAACCAATTAGGTAAAATGTTAAAGATCTTGTGATCTAATAGGGGTGGAAAATATTTGGATATTCAGTTCCAAGATCATTTAACCGAACTTGGGATTTTATCACAACTTATTGCCCCATGTACTTCGCAACAAAATGGTGTAGCGGAACGTCGGAACAGAACTTTATTTGAAATGGTTAGATGCATGCTTAGTTACTCAACTCTATCAACTTCGTTCTGGGGACATGCAATTGAAACTGCGAACAACATTCTCAATGTCGTGCCGTCAAAATCAATCCCCAAAACACCTTTAGAACGTTGGAATGTTCGTGAACCTAGTTTACGCCATTATAGAATCTATGGGTGTCCCACCCACAAACTGAGGAAAAAGGAGGGAAAGCTAGAACCGCGAATTGAAGTTTGCATGTTTGTTGGCTATCCTAAAGGTACTCGAGGTGGACTTTTCTATAGTCATTCAGAAAAGAAAGTGTTTACTTCTACGAATGCTACTTTTATGAAAAATGACTATGTCCAAAACTTCAAACCTCGCAGCAAAGTAGTTTTAGAGGAGATGGTTAAAAAATTTACTCCAACAAATGTTCCATCGTCATCAATGCAAGTTGATGATGAAATTCCCACTCTTCATGTCCAACCGACGCAAGTCGATTCAAATGAAGAAAGTACCACTGTTCCTGAGCAAACTGTCACAGAGCCTCATCGTAGTGGGAGGGTTTCTAGGAACCTAGTTCGCTATGGTTTGGATGGTGAAACAATTATGGTTGTTGGTGACACTAGTGATGATGATCCATTGTCTTTCAAATAGGCAATGGATAGCCCTGAAAAGGAACTATGGCTTGAAGCCATGAAACAGGAAATGGAGTCCATGTACTCAAATTCCACCTGAGATCTTGTGGAAGCACCTAGTGACTTTAAGGCCATTGGGTGCAAGTGGATCTACAAGAAGAAACGTGGTGTTGATGGAAATATCGAGACTTATAAAGCTCGATTAGTGGCAAAGGGTTATACCCAAAGAGAAGGTGTGGACTATGAGGAAACTTTTAGTCCGGTAGCCATGCTCAAGTCCATTCGCATCCTCTTATCCATAGCAGTCGCTCTCGACTATGAGATTTGGAAAATGGACGTCAAGAAAGCTTTTCTTAATGGAAAGCTTGACGAAGTCATTTATATGGATCAACCAGAAGGATTAGCTAGACAAGAAGGAAAAGTTTGCAAAAAATATTGATGAGCCCTGTGTTTACTAACTGAAGGCAAATCAAATAGTGGTATTCCTAGTTCTTTATGTAGATAATATCTTACTCATTGGAAAAAATGTTAAGAATTATCATATGTGAAGAATTGGCTGAGCACTCAATTCCAGATGAAGGATTTGGTGAAGCAAGTTATGTTCTAGGTGTCCAGATAATCAAGGATAGAAAGAACAGACTCTTAGCTCTATATCAAGCAGCTTACATAGATAAAGTGCTTGAACTTTTCTCAATGACAAATTCCAAGAAAGGGCACTACCGTCCCGCCATGGAATTCATCTTTCAAAGAAGCAGTCTCCCCAGACTCCTGAAGAGGAAGATGCAATGAGAAAAGTTCCTTATGTATCTACAGTTGGAAGTCTGATGTATGCCATGTTGTGTACTAGACCAGATATCTACTATGCAGTGGGAATAGTGAGCAGGTATCAGTCAAACCCAGGACCGGAACATTGGATAGTAGTTAAGCATATCCTGAAGTATTTGAGATGGACTAGGGATTATATGTTACTCTACAAGGGTGGTGTTCCGAACCTTGTAGGCTACACTGATTTAGATTTTCAGACTGATGTCGATGACAGGAAGTCTACTACTGGAATGGTGTTTACTTTTGGGGTGGAGCTATGATTTGGAGAAGCATAAAGTAGTCTGTAATCTCAGATTCCACCATGGAGGCTGAGTACATAGCCACGTCAGAAGCAGCTAAGGAAATATTCTGGCTAAAGAAGTTCTATTCGGATCTTGGTGTTATTCCAGAAATAGATAAACCGCTTGTGTTGTTTTGTGACAATACAGAAGCGATAGCCAACTCGAAAGAACCTCGAAGTGACAAGAGGAGTATGCATATAGAAAGGGAGTATCACATTATTCAAGAATATGTGGCCAGGGGAGATGTGAAGGTTATGAAGATTGCAACTGAAGACAATCTTGCAAATTCGTTTACAAAGACACTACCAGAAGCTATATTTGATAAGCATACCAAGGAAATGAGATTAGTATAATTAAGGCATTAGTTTCAATTAGTGCAAGTGGGAGTTTTTTGGGGTTTTATGCCCTAATTAAAACTCAAATTCTTTGTAATCTCATTTTATTATCAATAAAAGAATATAAATTATTTTTTGACTTGGTCAATCACTTTGCTCACATGTTTTATTTTCAAGATTATTTTTTAAATATAAACTTCTATTAAATCCCGAGCATATAGTTAATCTTATTTATAGTGACGTAATCACAGTGGAATATAAATATGATTATATGTTCAAAATAAGTTAGTCCTAAGATTAGTCAGTGCACAAGATTTACATTGACTTGCCAATCTATGATATGATCTACTTACACATTATAGTGTTATGTTTTTTCCAAAGCATTAGCAAAGTAGATAAGATTGGATGAATTTGTTACATCGGATTGGACCGATATTGACAGTTGATAAGATACGTAAACATACCATTATTATCTATTCTAGTCATATCATATAGTTGACCATAGATCAATTCAATCTCAATTCTGAGTGGTTAGTATTCTAATTGATTGTATTATTTGAGTTCTTTGACTTGTTCATTACAAGCTTACCCTACGGACTAGCCCATACTTACATCTTGGGAACTCGGTAGTATACTTGAGTGGGAGTGTTAATCATAGATATGAACATCTATAGCTTCTGATGAAGAAGTAAAACGATGGTTTCCTTTTAGTTTAGTTCAAGGTGTTAAATGATAGAGATCTCATTTCAGTAATTAAATTAGTTTACTGAAATATCATTTACAAGGAACTAAGTGTTTTAAGGATAAAATACAATGGGGGCCAAACAGTATTTTAGTCCTATCTCATTGTAGACCATCTATAGAGGATTGAGTGACAATTGTGGTTGTAACAATGGATAATTAATAGCGTATCTATATTTGTTATAGAGTGTTCTATTAATTCAAGAGTGCAATTCCGAGTCTATAGTGAAGTCACGAGGAATTAATAAGTTAGTAAATTTATTTGTTAGATTTATCATAACTTATTGGAGCTTGATTTCATAGGCCCATGGTCCCCATTGTACCTTGGATAAAATCATCTAGATAGTCTCAATTAATTGATTTAATTATCAATTAGAATTGTCAAAGTTGACCAGGCCAATTTTGGATAGTTTCAGAGAGTTATGTAATTTTGAGAAGAAAAGAGAAATTATGGCAGATTTATTAATTAAGATAAATTGATATCTAAATTAATAAATAAATTTAAATCAAGGTTCAAATTATAAATAATTAATTTGATAAAGGATTTAAATAATTATTTAATTAATTAAATCAATAGAAAATAATACAGGCCTTGATTTTAAGTCCAATGAGCTTATAATCAAATGAGAAATTTCACGGGCCTAAAGCCCATGATAATTTCGACCTAGGGCTTCAAATTGACTATTATTTTATTTATTTTTTAATTAAATTAAATGACCTAATTGAATCTATAAAAGGAGCGCTTAAAGAGAGTTGAAACATAAGTTTAATCACTGGTTTTCTGATAGTTTTAGATTCTCTCTAAATACAAGTCATTTTCTAAGCCTTTTAGTTATTTTCTCATCTTCTCTCTATATCTTTCTCACGTGTTTAGAATTTCCCACACTAGTCTAGGTGATTCTAAGGATACATTGGAAGACTGTGAAGAAATTAGAAAAACAGCTCATTTTCTTGATAATACTCTGCGCAGAAAGGATACAATAGTTAGATAAATTGAAGGAAGGACTCTTTCATTCCACTGCGTATACTGTAAGTATTCTTATATTGTTACTCTTTGAATTCAATTTTAGAAACATGTTCTAGGTTATCTCATATTAATTTCTTTAATATTAGACTTACATGAAAATAAATAAAGATCTTGTAAAAGCTTCCCAACAATACTAAACCCAGAGTGGCGAATAGAGAAAGGAATGGTCGCCTACCCCGGTGACTGAAGATTGTTGATGACAAATGGCATGGCCATTTGGTGAGGGGTGATCTCACTCACGTTTTCAAGACTTCGCCTTCAGTTCACTACCATGCCAAACAATGGCAGGCTTGCCTTTCTTCGCACTTAACATTCATACTTTGTCGAACAACGTGATTCTGCCAACAAATGGCTCCACTTCTCGGTTGAACCACTGGGGTCTCGGGCTTCCTCGCCAATTTTGGGGAATGATAGGCGAGGTACATGACACTTTCTTTGTGAATTTTCATTTGTGGGCCACTGCACTTCCGTTAACAGAGAGCGAGCCTGCCATAATCGATTATTTTTTAAATAATTGACGCCGACTCTTTTCACGTTCTTTGTTTTAGGTATCCTTTCAAGACAACATTTTTTTGGTGTAGACACTAGTCACATTGTCATGCCTCCCCCCCCCCCCCCCCCTCCCCTGCCAAAAAAAACCTCCTCGGGGCCACGCTCGACCGAGATGGGGTGCAATTTATCCAGCCATCGTGGAGTCAATATCATCCTCTGGGGACTCCGTCAGGGTCATTTGGTGAGTTCGCGATGCACCTCCTTCATCAGTCGGATCTAATTTCTTTGCCATTCCCTCCGATATGACCGAGGTACAATGGTTCACCCTTGTCACAACCATATCAAGGAATAATTATTGGGAAATGGACTAATAAAGGCTTCTGATCCGAGTTCTAGCCTCTGAGACCCTAAATTCTACTAACCCGGGTAGTAGAACCATTCCCGAGCCCTTAGGTTTGGGGTACCAGCTCCAAAAACCCGCTTTTTATTTTTTCCCCAATTAGAGCTGCTACATCCCCTACTAAGGGTCCTGGCGCTCAAGAAGTCAGAGAGCTCGAGCCCAAAAATCACTAGACACGCGCTGCGGTGATGCCCACCTAGCGTTGCGACACCAAGCCGGTTCAAGGCACACCCCTGTTCTCTGAGTTCATGAAGGTCGCAACGCTCCAAGAACAGCGTCGCGACGCGTCCCTGCGAACCCAGAAAACCATCGATTTTAAGAATCGCCAACTTCCCAAAAATCATCCCAAAACATGATGTTAACCAGTTTCAACCATAATAATGGTCCCAGAAGCTTAGAAACATCAAAACCAATCTTAAAAATCATTCAAAATCCCTTAAACATAGAATTCCAATAAAGCTTCAAAATTCGTAGAAAACCAAAAACTAAAACTCAGATAATTGAGTTACCTTTGCTAGAATTCGAATCCCCAGCTAGTACTCCTAACTTTAACAACTTCCAACTTGCCCCTAATCTCCTTAAAATTAAAATTCTCTTCCAAAATCTCAAAGCTTAGATAG
The DNA here is from genome assembly GCF_963169125.1 of Humulus lupulus. Classification (NCBI taxonomy): domain Eukaryota; kingdom Viridiplantae; phylum Streptophyta; class Magnoliopsida; order Rosales; family Cannabaceae; genus Humulus; species Humulus lupulus. The sequence continues at coordinate 54,001,415 of NC_084795.1, read as the reverse complement.
AGAGAGAACAAAATGAGAGAAAGAGAGGGAGAGAGAGAAAGAGTTATGTTTTTTTTTCTTTGCCTTGTATTTCCTTCCTCCCGAGTTAATAAACTCAGCTGAAAATAGCTTAAGGGTCCAAAAGAAAAAATTGTCCCTAAGGAAAAACTTCTCTCTCAAAGCCCACTAAGGGTGAAATCGTCATTTACACTCCCTTCTCACATTATACTTATGATTCCCAGTTAATTCCGCTAAACCTAGATATCGCTATTTTCCCCAAAATACGACTCATACTCTAATGAGTCTCGGTAACTTACCAAATTACCGAAATACCCATTGGCTTACCCCGAGCCGGGTATAAGTCCCCGTGTGACTAAACTGCTATCTTGCTCGAAAGGACCATCTCTTTCTGAATATCTCAAATTTATCCACATAATAATGTGGTCTCAATCATATAATCACAATTATACCCTCAACGGGTCAAAATTATAAATATTACCCTTTAGATAAAAGCATGCTCGTTTCACACATTTAATACACTTAAACATGCATAATGAGTCATATAATAATATAACACTTGCAATACACATAATCACATAAATATTCAATTAATTCTTATATAAACACATAATATTCCAATATTTCCCTTGCCGAGTGAAGGAGCGCCTTCTAGTCGGCCTTTTCTTAAGGGTTTGCTGAGCATTTAATGCTCATTTGTTGCCAAGGCTATTTACTTAAGTGTATTTGTGTGATGTCATGATTTCACTTTTGCGTTGTTTGACTGACTGTTTGACCTTTGAATTGCAGAGGCTATGGATTAGTCGAAGTACTTCGCCTAACCACTGACTATTCGGGAAGGGCCTGAGAAGAAGAAGAAATGACCTCATCTCGGAACCAATCATGTGGAAAAACCAAGAGATTTTGAATCTGCCCTCAGGTCGCTACATCTGCTGACCCAGTGTCCTCATACAATTTCGTGGCGAGAGCTCCACTGCCTACGACACTGGTGAACGATGTGCACCCCGCTACGCCGACGCCTTCGGAGAAGCCCCCTCCTGCGCCCCTTCAGGTAGGCATCATGATGTTAGAGTCCGTGGCACTGGGCCCCCGCATTCTCCCCAGTTGGCCATTGGCGACCACAGGTCCTTCTCTTGACTTATCCCGCCAGGAGATGGAGAACGTTGTCATGGTGACCACTTTGACTTGTCTTTTTTCCTTTCTGTAATTTGCATTTCACCTATTATAATTGTTCTCACAATTTTTTTTTTTGCTTTCCAGGTGGCATTGACCGTGGCAAACCTTCACCAAAAACTTGAGCAAGAGACTGAGAATTTCCAAAAGACTCGCTTAGACCTTGAGGGCGCCCTTTCGAATCTTGAGAGTGAACGCTCTGCTCTTGCCGCTAACGACCAAGAACTTGTGAAGGTTCGTTCAGCCTGTGAGAACTGTTATGATTGGTTAAATACATAGTGAAAAGAAAAATAAAACTAACAAAAGAAAAATAACTACAAAATAAACTAAGAATAAAACTAACAAATCCTAGAAAAGAAAGGATGACAATATTTTTTCTAATAGTAAAACAATGTAAAAAAATGTAAAACTAACTAAAACGGAATAATAAAAAAAATGATATTGATTTTTTTTTTGTTTTTTAGAGTAAATAAGAAAAATATATACAAAAAAATCCTATAGAAATATATATAAAAAGAAAAAGATAGAATTACTCACCTCTTTTGCAAAATTTATTGAAAAACTATTTTTTTTTCTATTACCTCCCCGGCAACGGCGCCAAAATTTTGTTTAACGCCCAAAACGTGCATCCACTAAGCGGTGGTTGTAGTATAGATCAGGTGGTCGATTCCACAAGGAGGAAAGTAAATAAAGTTAATCAATAAATAAAGTTTAGAGATAAATAATATGAGGAAAATAGAACAAGTGATATTTTTGTTGTTTTTGAGATTTAAAGATTAGAAATAAAGATAGACTAAAGTGTAATGTAATAATAGGTAACAAGTAGGAAGGATTAAGAGTCACCAATATGCATACTTATTTATTTGGATATTTGATTCACAAAAATTACACAAATAGATAGTTCACATCCCAACTATTCATTTGGAAGATTTAACATTGAAGCACAAATATATTTCACAAAAATGTATTCAAGTGATTACTATTCTTTACCATGGAAGGATGAGATAAATCTTATGAGAAATCTAAAAATGACATTATATCATTGGCCATAATGCAATAAAAGATTGGACATAAAACCTAACACAAATATTACTTTTACTATTTATAAAATATATAGAAAGAGCATAACTAATTCTATATAGATTTGGCAAAAGTAAATATATATGAATGAGATGGAGAAAATAATAAAGATATTATCTATATTATTTTCACTAATTTGATAATACATAGAAAGTACTTGACAAAATCTATATACTATTAGTAAACATAAATATAGATAACAAGATGAAGGAATAGAGATGAAAGAAAATAAATCACTCAAATATATAAACTTTAAGCACAAGGTGAATCAAAAATATCAAACAAAGTCATAGTGCATATAAGATCATCCTAACCTTCCTAAGAAGGTTAGCCTATTATGCTAGGCATTCTCATGAAATTCTAGAGAGAAATATGAGAAATGAGACTAGAATTTGATAGAGTTTTGCTACCTAAAAATTACATAGAAAATGTGAAATAAGAGTCCCTATTTATAGAGGGAGAAAAGGACTAAAAAGAAATTAAGCAACAATTTGGGGTTTACAAAATAAATCTAAAATATTAATAATAAAATATGATTTTGAAAAATTAAATCTTATTATAAATATTAACCTAGTTATTTTGGTGTACGGTCAATATGCCTTTTTTCTAAAGCACCAAAAAAGATGAGCTTTAAAGCTCAAAATGGAAATTTTGCAAGGCCCAATACCCACAAAACATGGGTTGAAAGTGGCTGGTGGCAGAGGAGGGTTTTGACCCTTTCCCAGCCAATGGGGAGGCACCACGTATGCTCTGGTTGGGAGAGGAGAAGTGTAATGCCCCAAATTTCCTAATAAGGTTTAGGACCTTGATTAGGAGGCCAGGAAGGCCATAATTGGTTTATTATATTATTAAATGATTATATGCATGACTATGTGAATTATATTATAATATGATGATAAATGCATGCATATGGGTTTATTTTTAATTATAAGGGCATTTTGGAAATTTGGCCCGTTGAGGGCGTAATTGTGTATTTTCGTGCATGTGGGTGAGTTATGAATGGTACCACATTATATGTGGATTTGTTCGAGCCTTTCAATATGAGACGATCATGAAATGAAAGTGTTTGGTCTGGTCATAATGGGATTAAGTTCGAGGCTCGGGGTGAGTCTCGGGGTAATTTTAATGATTAGAACATTACCGGGAATTAAAGGGGTAATGGGATATGATTTATTGGTATTTGAGAATATTGAGAATAACGGGAATTGGAGGGTGTTAATTATGATTAACGAGACAGGTGCGAAAGGACGATTTTTCCCTTAGTGGCTATTAGGTTTATTTTAGACTTGAGGGCATTTAGGTCTTTTCGCCCTAAGTTTATAATTAGCCATTAGAAGGTTGTGGAAGTGAACCAAAAATAGAGCAAAGGCTACTCTTCTCTCGTACCTCTTTTCCCCTTCCATTTCTCTTTGAATTTTCAAGCTCTCTTTGAGGAACCAAGCTGTGATAAGCTAGGGTTATGCTCTACCATTGAAGAGGGTGTGTTGCTGAAATTGAGGTGAGTTTTTAGCCATAAGAACTCTTGTTCTTGCTCTGTTTTCTTAGTTGAGTTTCAGCTGGTTTTTGAGTTGGAAAGTTGGGAATTGATTGGAGTTTTGTTTAGAGTTCTTGGGGTTGTGGTGCCTAGGACATGTGGGGATGGTATTTGGGTTCATTTGGGACTTAATTTGATGTTTGGAAGCTTTTGGTTTGGGTTAGAAATGGTGGAATCGAAGGGAGAAGTTGCTGGGCATTTTCAGGCTGGAGGTAGCGATACAGTGCTACCTGAAGAGGTTCTGGGGTGGTTTGGTTCTGTCTTGAGTGCTAAGGCGCTAGGGGGGGGGGGGGTAGTGCTACAACATTACCTTGTTTCTTCAGAACCCTGTTTTGAGTTTTTTGAGGGTTTTTGGCTCGGGGTTTCATTCCTTAAGGCCTGGGATCGAATCTACTCACCGCGTGGGTACTTTTTGGGGTCCCGAGAGTGGGGTTTATATCAAGACCCTATTATTGTTGATGTTCATTAATGGAGGTTATATTTGGTTATGACTAGGTGACCGCTAATGGATTAAAGGATCGATCGTTCTCAAGGGTCGTTCTTTTTCTAATTCTCACTCGAACCAGAGGTAAGAAAACTGCACCTCGTGTATATGTGACATGCATGGTTATTCTTGATGCATGTTGGATGTCTAAATGTAATGCATGTGATGCACGAGAAACATGTGATTAGGGCATGCTATGAATATTGAATATGATATTGTTCAGAGCTTGAGCCTCTGTGTTTATGCATGATCCTAATTGTGCTAGCAATTGTTATGTAAGCATGTTGAATGCCCTATATTCGGATATTTGACATATGATATATGTTTGGTAGCATTGCTTACTTGTGTATGGCACTGACTAGTCAGGGTCAGCATTGGTCGCATATCACTGACCTGATAGCCGAGAAATGGCATAGCGTCATGAACGCAGGGCCGATAAAAGATTAGATCTAATCGATATCATTGTTGAATGACTCTAGGAGCATTGATGCTGGACCGACCCTAAGGTCGATGAAAATTATAAGCGCTTGACTAGTCTAGGACTAGTTACTCAGAGCCAGGGCCAAAGGCCTAGGTGACTGCTTGTCACATGGCTAGGGGCGGAATCCCACGGTTGTGACTCATGGTCATGCGATAGGTTATATTGGTGACTAGTTCATCGAGCACCTATCTTGTTTGAGCTAGTGAAATGATCACTTATCTATAAAACCCCGGTGCCCCTATCGTCACATGGCTAATGGGAACGGAACCCACCTTAGTGACTTTTACAACTGTCACTCTTCTATTTAGGGCTATAAGCCCGATATGGTTACTGGAACAACTAGTGTTAAATCACTATTCTGATTAGGGTTGAGTTGATAGTTGTAATGCCCCAAAGTCCCTAATGCGGTTTAATGGCTGGATTAGTAGGCCGAGAGGGCCCTAACTATTTAATTATGCCATTAAATGATAATATGCATGTTTATGTGAATTATATTATAATATGATGTTATATGCATGCATGTGGGTCCACATTTGATTATTAGGGTGTTTTGGTAATTTGGCCGGTTGAGGGCATATTTAAGTATTTTGGGTGCATATTGTGATTTGTGAATGAGATCCCATTATTATGGAGATATATTTGAGCTATTCGGCATGAGACGATCTTATATTATGAATTAGCGATTTTGTAACGCCCTGGATAGCCCAGACCGTTACATTGTGTACTTATAGAGGTGCAAGACTCGCTAATCAAGTCAACATTTTAAAAACGTGTCACTAAACATGTAAGAGCTAAGGTTAAAAAGGTTTTGGTCTCAAAAGACTCATTTCATATATTTAAACTGTAATAAACACGGGATCCCATAAGAAAGTAGAGTTAAAATAAGTTTACAGACTCCCAAAAATACATGAGTATTCACTAGCCATACTAAGGCAAAACAAACAGTCTTTAGGTTTCACGTCCTAGCTTAGACCTCAACCGTGGCGGCCGAACACCTGGCTATGTACATTCTGCTCGCTGAGCTCTCCAGTCAAGGCTGGTCTAGTTTTCCCTTGCCTTTACTTGCACCACGTAGCACCCGTGAGCCAAGGCCCAACAAGAAAACATCTTATACAATCCAGTCAATAATAACAGACAGTCAACTTATTAGGCATGTAATCTCTATCAGATAACTCACAACAGATATTCAGTACATACATTTAGATTCAAGATACAATCTATCACATATTACACTCATATCTCAAAATGTTCAGGGCCGACGACTTAGGCTGCACCCTCTGTTTAACCCACTGACTTCGGCCTGCTTAAACCGAGCTCAGTGCATAATAAGCTGTCCTCGGCTACCAGTGGCTGAGTCACGCCCTGTGCGCTAGTGAAACCCTTGGCACCCTTAGGCCGTTGGTTAACTAAATGGTTTGCATGGCATAGTACCATCTTTCAAGCATTTACAATAGGGAGCCCTTAGTCCCGTCACATAAATTCAACCGGGTGCAGTTTTCTTACCTTTAGTCTGCGCAGTTATTGAATTATGAGCAACGTCTCTCAAGCACGATCCGTTCTCGAGCCTAAGCCTTTATCACCTAGTCACAACCAAAGTATAGGGTTCCATTAATACTCCAATATAGGTTTCCAATTACAAGACTAACTCCCGAGATTCCAAATTCCACCAAGCACGGTGGTGAAACCAAACCCGAGCACACTAGACCACTTTCCCGTGCCTAAAACCCTCAAGAACTCATGTGTGCAACCAAGGGCTGCGGCCCCTGAAGCCTAGCCGCAGCCCTTCCCCAAACAGAACCAACACCACCCTTGAAGGAGGACACGCGCTGCGGCCCTTGCTTTGGGCGCTGCGGCGCTTGCCTTTGGCTGAGCCTCCTTGGCTCCCTTGCATGCTAGGGCCGCAGCGCTCTAGAACAGAGCCGCGGCCCTCCTCTTCGAACCCATAATTTACACCATTTCAAAGCTCAAAACCTCAGCCACAACCACCCTTAAGCTCCCTACTTCAACACCCAACAAATCCAACACCTTTAACATGACTTGAACTACTTAATTCCACATAAAACTCAACCCAACACACACTAATCTTCTCTTTTCAATCTCTGAAACTCAAGAGCTATAAACACTCAAACCAGCCATTCAAACCCATTTTAAAACCTCTAAATCATAAGTTGAAACTTACCTCTTCTGTTGAATCACCTCACTAAGCCAAAGCCAAGCTAAATCTCCAAGTTTCCTCCTTAATTCTGCCTTAAGACATCAAAACCATGTTTGCTTCAAAACTTAACCAAAACCCAGTTAGAACTCAAAATTCAACCATAGAAAAGAAGATTAGATGCTTACCTTAATCCCTGTTTTAGCTCTTGATTTAGTCCTGAGCTAAACCTCCAAATCCTCACCACAATTCTCAGAAATTCTAGCTTGTTCCCCTTAAGTTTCCTGTGTTTTTTTTCCTTCCCTTTGTTTTCCTTGAGAGTGAGAGAGAGCTGAGGTAAAGTTTTAGTCAGTTTGTATTTTTCTAAAGGCTTCCTTATGTCTATCTCACTCATTAAGTTAATCCCGAGGCTCGGGGTGCTGAAACCGTCCCCGAGGCCAAAATGGTAAAATCCCCCAATATTCCCGCCTAGACATCCTAACCTCAAATATATCTCCATATATTTATTTTCATGACCCGATAGTCTAAATCGCTACTCGTTATCTAAAAATACCCCCGACTTATCCAAAGTCATATCTTAAGTCCTGTTGTGACTTTCCCCGCTATATGACCCTAGAATCGTCCCGAGTCGTGCTCTGCGAACCTGTCCACATAATAATGTGGTTCTCACATATATCACATATTTATTTCATATCACATAACACATAATATCATCAATTATTATATAAACATTACTAAACATATAATTACTCATTTAAATCACAATTATTCCATTAATGCCTTCTTGGCACACTAATCAAGGCCCTTAAGCCTTATTAGAGATTTTGGGTCGTTACAGGTTTTGTCATAACGGAGGTCTTTTATTGGGATATTGAGTTATGAGAAAGTTATTTGATGATAAATTGAGAGTTATTGAGATCAGGAGGAAATTATGGAAGTTTTGACTATAATGCCCCAGGGGGTGTTTTTGGGACCCCGAGCACTGGGTTTTATTTGAGGTCACTTAAGCTTGAAGTAGCTTGTCAGATAGAACCGTACGTTAGAAAACCTCTCGTTCTCTTCCCGTTAGTTTATTTTACCGTTCGAAGCATTTTTGAAGAAATCCCGAGTTCTAGGAGTCGGAATCAAGCGAGGATCGAGGCATAGCGATCCTGGGAAAGATTAGAAGCTTCTTGACTGAAGGATTTGATGAGAAACAACCCAATCAAAGGTAATCTAAGTTTTAAGTTTTGAGTTTTTAGCGTTTCCAAGCTTTGATTTTTCTTTTGTGAATCGCTGAGTTTTTGGTTCGTTTGAGCCTCGGGATTTGATGGTTTTGGATCATTGGGAAGCTTGGGAACTTTGATTTGATGATTTGGAAGTGTTTAGGTATGTTTTTGGAGGGTTTTTGATGAAGGAGAACGAATTTGGGGATGGTTCTGGGTTGGGGGCCGCGGCCCTATCTCGAAGAAGCTGGTGGAGCAAGTTTGGCCTTGCTGGGCGCCGCGACCCTAGGTGTAGGGCACCACGGCCCTTGCTCCTGTAGTGTCTGGGGGTCGTGGCCCAAGGTGTTAGGGCCGCAGCCCTTGGACTGGTTTGAGCCTGTTTGAGTGTTTTGGCCCCGGGAACTTGGTTTTAGGCCTCAGGATTGTTCCTACTACCCGAATTAGTGGTGATTGATGTCTCGGAGGCTAGATCTTGGTTTGGGAACCTTGGTTAATCATTTTATTGATGTTTTCCCATATTTTGTTATGACTAGGTGATCGCTAGGACTAAAATTCAAATCGTTCTCAAGGGTCGTTCTTTTATTCATTCTCGCTCGAATCAGAGGTAAGAAAACTGCACCCTGTGTATATGACATGCATGATTGTTATTGAGGCATGTTGGTTGATAAATGTGGACATTTATTGCATATTAAATGCTTATCAGAGCTTTCTTACTTGTGTATGGTACTGATTAGTCAGGGACGACACTGGTCGCGTATCACTGACCTAAGAGTCAGAAACGACATAAGCGTCTTGAACGCAGGGTCGAATGAAGATTAGATCTAATCGATATCAGCGTTGAATGACTCTAAGGCATTAATGCTGGACCGACTCTAAGGTCGATGAAACTTATAAGCGCTTGGCTAGTCTATGACTAGTTACTTAGAGCCAGGGCCTAAGGCCTAGGTGATTGCTTGTCACATGGCTAGGGAACAGTATTCCATAGTTATGACTCTAGAGTCATGAGGAAGGTTATGTTGGTGACTAATCATCATGAACCTATCTTTTTTAAGCTAATGAAAGGTTCACTTATATGTTAAGCCTTGGTGACCCTATCGTCACATGGCTAAAGGGAGCTGTACCCATCTTAGTGACTTTTGCGACTGTCACTTAGCTATTTTGGACTGAAAGTCCTAAATGATTATTATGATCATTGTTGATATTATATCATGCTATATTGTGTTTTCATGTTGGGCCTTGACTCATGGGTGCTATGTGGTGCAAGTAAAGGGAAAGAAAAGCTCACCCAGCCTTGAGTGGAGAGCTTAGGAGGTGATGTGTACATATGCGGCCGACCACCACAGCCAAGGAGTTCTCAGAGGAAGTATGGGGTTTACCCCATTTTTGCCGCTTAGGTTGGTGGGTTTGTAAATTTGAACAGTAATGACCGTTTTGAGTTGTTAATAACTTGTAAAAGTTTTTATGGGCCCATGAACAGTTTTATGTATTAAATAAAATATATCATTTCCTTTTGACTGGTTTTCCACCTTAGCATGTTAAGAACACTTAGTAGCACGTTTTTAACCAAAGGACTTGGGTAGCGAGTCAAATTTCCGGTTCACCGTAACTGTTTTGGGGTAACCAGGGCATTACAACTTGGTATCAGAGCATACTAAGGTTATGGTTTCTGTAGACTAGCTGGGAATGTACACACATCACTGAAGTCAAGCTCGACTCATGGTTTGGTAACTATTTATGTAGTTATATGTATAACTGCTTAAATATAATATATATGCTTTACCTATATGCATGAGACACCATGTTAAACCTGTGCCCTGAAATATTATATCCTCAGCAAATGTGTGCTAATTAGTACTGAGATTGCTGGAACATACTTATTAGTATGGTTGATTGTGAACTATTATGTGATACATGCTAAGTGCTAAATGCTATAAACATGTATCTGCTTGTATAATTGCATGACTGTGGAATGTGATAATTGTCTGATTGTTCTTGGACCGTAAGGCGGTAAGAGGTTTAGTTATTACTCCCTGACTGGCCGTATTAATCATTGTTTCAGCAAGGTATAACAGATAAGAATGAATCCAGGGCAGACAGAAACTTCAGTTGGCCAGAGTGATCAAGGCCAAAATAATAACAGTCAGGGTCAGGAAAATGACCAGTCACATATTTCACAGCCAGCTCTTGTAAACTGGCAGTAGATAATTAGTGATTTGCAGGCAATAGTGTTGAGACGGGGAGAAGAGCTTCGTCTCCTAAGACAACAGCAAGCACCTGTAGTGGCCAATGTATCAGAGGCACCTCCTGTGTCAGTGCCAGCAGTAGAGCAGCTGCCTGAGGTTGGAAATAAATGGGAGCCTCTTTATGAAAGGTTTCGAAAGCAGCAACCTCCAGTTTTTTAGGGCAGTGCAGATCCTGCCAAGGTAGAGCAATGGATGAGTATGATTACCACTATCAGAGGAACTAGGGGGTTTACCCTAATTTTGCCGCTTAGGTCGGTGGGTTTGTAAATTTGAACAGTAATGACCGTTTTGAGTTGTTAATAACTTGTAAAAGTTTTTATGGGTCCATGAACAGTTTTATGTATTAAATAAAATATATCCTTTCCTTTTGATTGGTTTTCCACCTTAGCCTATTAATAACACTTAGTAACAGGCTGGATCTTTGAAGCTCCTGCGTTGGGCCTGGAGGTAGCTTGGGCATGGCAGGCTGGAGATGGGCCTTCGGGCTGGCTGGCTGGATGTTGGGCGTTGGAGGCTTGACACTGGGCGAAATTGAAGATGGCTGAAGGGAGGTACTGGGCCTGCATGGGCTGCTGGGGAACTAGATGGGGCATGTGGCAGGCCTGGAGTGCGCTAAGTGGCGCGCTGGGGAGAAAGGAAAGGAGGAGGTTGGGCCTTCGGTCCTGGGCAATAATTCTTCAAAATTGCCATTTAATTCACTATATTTTCAGTTCTAATTATTTCCTTTTTGCTTTCTTTTTTTTCTTTGTTTCCAAGTGCCAAAATACACTTTATTTTCTACAAAATATAAATAAATTAAATTAAAATCACATATTTCCATTGTAAGAATATATCACATTAATTCCATGAAAATATTAATTAAAACTTAATTTATTTTGACTATTAAAATCAATAAATGTGTATTTTTCACCACTAATCACAACCACCAACTAGCTTAGTGCCAGTCTCTAGCAATTCAAGCAGATAAAAATTATTACCAAGATGAATTAGTGAACTAAATTATGCAAAATCATTTAACAAAATATTTAGTGAGAGTTTAGAAAATGCTATTTAAAACTATCAAAGTTGTAATTCAAGAGTTTTGTGTGTGTGCACAAAACCATATCGTTCTTTCCAAAATTTACAACACAAATAATATTGAAAAATCATCAAAGAATAAAGTCTCAACTTCAAATCCTCACAAAGGTATTGAAAGTATTTTTATGGGAGATGGTTGGCACTCTTGGAGTTGGAAATCAATTGACACTCAAAAATGAATGTTATTGTTTTAGGACAGCAATGTTAACGAATTTGATCAAAAGATAGGTTAACCAATTAATTAGAATCTAAATGACATAAGAACCTTCGAGATTTTACAAAATGATATTAAGAGCCAAAATAAAGAACAAAACAAAAATATAATACACAAACTTTTTTTCTTTTTTGTTTTGTTTTTTATGACATAAATTGAAAACAAATGTAGTAATGTTGATATTTTTTTTTATTTGACAATTTTTTTTCAACAAAACTACAAAAGATGAAGATGAAAAATATTGCTCTTGTTCTCTTTTTTTTTTCGTTCATTTTTTTAATATATTTCTTCTTTTTCTTTTTTTTTTCTAATTTTTTTCCTTTTTTTATATAATTTTTTTGACAAGAGACAACATAAGAATAATAAAAAAAATATACAAGAAATTAAAAGGAAAATTAAAATACAACAAATTCTCTTTAAACCAAAAATTATCCCTCTAGTAAATGTCATGTTTTAAATCCCAAAAATTAATTTTACCAACTCAAATTATCAATAGAAGTTTTCAAAGTTGTTTTCTCATTCTCACATCTCACAAAAATTAAAAGCTTTAAACTTTAGGATTTTTCTCAATTGAATGTGTGAATTTTTTTTTTTCAATGTTTGGTTGTGCATGAAATTACTCTAAAAAATTACTTCCCAATAGTAAAAATAGCAAAAACTCTCTCACAAAAATTATGTTGTCATAAGTTTTGCAAACATTTAACTCAAAATTTCAAAATGGTAATCAAAATATATTTCAACGCATGAATATGCCTACTACCCCTAACTTTAAATGAGACATTGTCTTCGATGTCTAACATTAAGCCCATTCTAGGAGAAAAAGGGAATATGATAACCAACAAAACCCCAAAAAGTAAAATTCACAACATAAAATAAAAACACAAATTAAAATAAAGCACACTAAAAAGAAAGATAAAACCTTATCAATCTTTGGTAGACAAAAGCATCGCTCTCAGGTAAGTCTACCAACTGCATATTTGCATACTATCCTATAACCAAAATGAATTTCCTTTTATCCTGCGTCTCAAAAATAGAAGCCTTAGTAACATTTTCAGGATAAAGAAAATGTTTGGGTTTAAAATTGTGGAGGGAATTGGGTGAATGTTTCATTGCAAATATGTTAATGATTTCCTCAACGATTAAGTCTATCACATCAGTATGATAGCTTCCATTTTTCTTTGGAGTGGTTGGAATAATTTCGGTATGGGAAAGAGTTTCACTCCAAATGGAAATAGCATCATCCTCATCGGGTTTAGAACTGAGAGTAGGGGATGGTATTATAGCCTCGGGTTAGGACGGGAATTGACTTAAATTATGTGAAATAATAGCGTTGGTCAATTCTGAAAGTTGAGTACTAGTTTCCCTAAAATCTTCCACAAATTTTTTATTGAATTCTCTTTGCTCCTCTATAAATGCATGCAAAGTGTCCTCTAAAGAATTCGTATTAGTGCAGACATTATATTGAGGTTCATGTGGGAAGTTAGGAAAATTTTGCTCCAAATTCATGTGAGGCGGTGCATGGTAGTTGTACTCAGGCTTCCAACTAAAATCTACGGGGTTTGTCCAACTAGAATTATGATTCCTATGGTCGACTCTTTCAAAGTCACAATAACGTTCATCATGATCTACATCAGGAACCTCGTAACTTCCTCTTTCACACTTAGTTTCTAAGACCTCAAGTTCTCGGTATTCTCTTACACTAAGTTTGCATGCACTCCTAAAACGGCTAGTACCCTCAGTAGCACTAGAATTATGGTTGTTTTCAAATGAAGAATAATACATTGGAAAATACATCTCGAAACATTTCTTTTCTTCTTCATTCATTTTTTTTGTGTTTTTTTTTTATTTTCGTTTGTGATTTTTTTTATTTTTGTTGTTTTACTTGTTTCCATGTTGATTTGAGGTTTTTAGAATGGTCCCACTCAAGACCCACACTTTATCTAAAACTCCCCGAGGTTCATAGATAATTGTGGAGGGGTCACAATTCATAAAAACGGTCCTCTTACAACCAACACTTACTAGAACTCCCCAAGGTTACTAAGTAAGCATGGATGGAACGTTACTCAAATTGGCCTTTAAGCAAAAAATTGCTTATGTTGACAAAACAAGCTTTGTTTTTATTAATACTATTTTTTTTGTATTTTATTATTTTTTTTATGATTTAAAACCTAAAAATTAAAAAAAAACTAATAATTTTTTTTAAAATAAAAAGACAAACCTAGCAATATTAACTAAAAAAAAAATATCTAAACACAAGAAATAAGATGCTCATAAAGCCTAAAAAAAATATTATAAAAAAAATGAATATAAGGGCTAAAAAAAATCTAAGAAAGTAAAAAAAAAATTCAAAGATAAAGGAAAACCTAACTAAGTAAACAACCAAACTAAATTAATCATACAACCACATAAAAAAAACACAAAAGTAAGATAAAAAATGTAACAAATCCTAAACACAAATAATTTATAAATAAATAAATAAATGAAAATTAAACTAGCAAAAGATAACAACCAATTTATTTGTTTTTTAAAGTTTTTTTTCTAAAAATAAAAAAAGAAATAAAATAAAATAAGCTATTAAAAATAAATTAACAAGAAAAAAAATACACTCACAACAAGCTTTTTATTTTTATTTTTTTAATTTTTTTTTCACAACAATAATAAATAAAAAAGAGAGAAAAATAAAACTAACAAAAGAAAAATAACAATAAAATAAACTAAGAATAAAACTAAAAAATCCTAGAAAAGAAAGGATGACAATATTTTTTTCTTATAGTACAACAATGTAAAAAAATATGTAAAACTAACTAAAAAGGAGCATTAAAAAAATGATATTGATTTTTTTTTTTGTTTTTTTAGAGTAAATAAGAAAAATCTAAAAAAAAATCCTAGAGAAATATAAACAAAAAGAAAAAAGATAGAATTACTTACCTCTTTTGCAAAATTTATTGAAAAACTATTTTTTTCTATTACCTCTCCAACAACGGCGCCAAAATTTTGTTTAACGGCCAAAATGTGCATCCACTAAACGGTGGTTGTAGTATAGATCGGGCGGTCGATTCCACAAGGAGTCAAATAAATAAAGTTAATCAATAAATAAAGTTTAGAGATAAATAATATGAGGATAATAGAACAAGTGATATTTTTGTTGTTTTTGAGATTTAAAGATTAGAAATAAAGAGACTAAAGTGTGATGTAACAATAGGTAACAAGTAGGAATGATTAAGAGTCACCAATATGCATACTTATTTATTTGGATCTTTGATTCACAAAAATTACACAAATGGATAGTTCACATCCCAACTATTCATTTGGAAGATTTAACATTGAAGCACAAATATATTTCACAAAAATGTATTCAAGTGATTACTATTCTTTACCATGGAAGGATGAGATAAATCTTATGAGAAATCTAAAAATGACATTATACCATTGGCCATAATGCAATAAAAGATTGGACATAAAACCTAACACAAATATTACTTTTACTATTTATAAAATACATAGAAAGAGCATGACTAATTCTATATAGATTTAGCAAAAGTAAATATATATGAATGAGATGGAGAAAATGATAAAGATATTATCTATATTATTTTCACTAATTTGATAATACATAGAAAGTGCTTGACAAAATCTATATACTATTAGTAAACATAAATATAGATAACAAGATGAAGGAATATAAATGAAGCAAAATAAATCACTCAAATATATAAACTTTAAGCACAAGGTGAATCAAAAATACCAAACAAAGCCATAGTGCATATAAGATCATCCTAACCTTCCTAAGAAGGTTAGCCTATTATGCTAGACATTCACATGAAATTCTAGAGAGAAATATGAGAAATGAGACTGAATTTTGATAGAGTTTTACTACCTAAAAATTACATAGAAAATGTGAAATGAGAGTCCCTATTTATAGAGGGAGAAAAGGACTAAAAAGAAATTAAGCAACAATTTGGGGTTTACAAAAATAAATCTGAAATATTAATAATAAAATATGTTTTTGAAAAATCAAATCTTATTATAAATATTAACCTAGTTATTTTGGTGTATGGTCAATATGCCTTTTTTTCTAAAGCACCAAAAAAGATGAGCTTTAAAGCTCAAAATGGCAATTTTGCAAGGCCCAATACCCACAAAACATGGGTTGAAAGTGGCTGGTGGCAGAGGAGGGTTTTGACCCTTTCCTAGCCAATGGGGAGGCACGACGTAGGCGCTGGCCGGGAGAGGAGAAGGGCTGTGGCGTGCTGGGCCTGGGTCTTTGAAGCTCATGTGTTGGGCTTGGATCTTTGAAGCTCCTGCGTTGGGCCTGGAGGTAGCTTGGGCGTGGCAGGCTGGAGATCGGCCTTCAGGTTGGCTGGCTGGACGTTGGGCATTGGAGGCTTAACGCTGGGGGAAATTGAAGATGGCTGAAGGGAGGTGCTGGGCCTGCGTGGGCTGCTGGGGAGCCAGATCGGGCGTGTGGCAGGCCTGGAGTGCGCGAAGTGGTGCGTTAGGGAGAAGCGAAAGGAGGAGGTTGGGCCTTCGGGCCTAGGCAATAATTCTTCAAAAATTCCATTTTCTTCACTATATTTTCAGTTCTAATTCTTTCCTTTTTCCTTTCTTTTTTTTTCTTTGTTTCCATGTGCCAAAATACACTTTATTTTCTATAAAATATAAATAAATTAAATTAAAATCACATATTTCCAATGTAAGAATATATCACATTAATTCAATGAAAATATTAATTAAAACTTAATTTATTTTGACTATTAAAATCAATAAATGTGTATTTTTCACCACTAATCACGTGCATTATCCGACACCTTGTGAATCTTGATCTGAATCTCAAAGTTGTTGATGTGCCCCAAGGGATCCCCTTTGCCATCATTGGTCGAAATGAATGGCATCTTAAAGTTGTTAGGAAGTTGTGCGCTAGAGATGGCGGGGGAGACGAAACTCGCCTTTCTTGGGTTTAAAGCGGGCTCACCATTCTTGACTTCACCCATTTCCTTAATCGCCTTCCTTAGCTCCTCAATTTGAGAAAGGACTTGGTGATCACTAACCGGGGCTTCCTGGTCATTGGCGACTAGGGGTTTCCCATGATGGTCCTCTTGCTCCTTCCTTCTGGCGTTTAGATGGTCATGCCAATGTCTTGGCCCTCCACATTCTAATCTTGGGTGTCACCTCACTAATTGTTCTGGTGTTCGTGCAAGTCAGGGATGTTCCTTGGTCTTACTCTTTCTCCAAGGTGCGTGAAGATGATGTCAGTGTTGGCATTGTTGGCTTCCTCACCTCGCCCACATGGTTGGCTACGTTGAGTGACTAACCGAGACTCCACTAGGGGCCTGCGCCTGGGGTGATCGATGACCTCCCTGGTTTGGAGGTTGAGGGGGTCATTTTGCCTGGGATCATGATCTCCTAGGATTTGCTATGCTCCTGGAGTGATGAGTAGTTGATTAATCCACCCCGTCTCTATTCATGGAATATGGTCACCCTGAGGAAGCTTGGCGACCTTTCACTGCCATGTGGATGGTCATTTCAAAGATGAGGGTCACCTCTCTTTGGCGATGCTCCATGTCTTGTCGTAAAGCAGCCATCTCGGCTACCGTAGCGGTGTTCACGGTGTGTAGTCACACCATCTCTTCTCTTAGGGTGGTGACCTCCTCCTGGGTTGCTTCAGGCTGTGGTCGTCGTTGCCTTCTTCTAGGTTCCCATGAGGGTCTTCCTCAACGTTCCCCAACCCCAACCTATTGCACATCAATAGACCTTGGCGCACCACCAATGTTTTCTGCTACATGAGGCTTTAGTGTCAAGCTAAGAGAGATAGCTGAAGAGCCTAGCACCTCAATTGTGTTATCATGAATAATCACCCCTAAGCCTACTCTAAAGTGCATTGTATCAAGCCTCACATTCACATGAACTTTATTTATTCCATTCGGAGGGGGTCCCCAAGCACACCCATATTCTAAAAGGTCATATTCCTGAGGATGTATCACTCTACTGTTACCTTGGACTTGCTGATAAGTAACTAGGTAATCCAATGAGCTATTGACCATGTTGATTTCCGCTAAACAAATCCCTTCATGAATTCATTTATTTATTTTATGCCAAATATTCCATCACAAAGTGGCAACCTTTTCAATATTCTCTTTAGGGAGGACCTCAATATCCTTAAGGTATAACTCAATAACATAACAAAATACTTAGAACAATAGCACAAACCAATGAAAGATAATAATACAAAAGCATAAAACACTTGCAAAAGATATGGATCTTTGTCCCAAACCTTTATTTCAAACCAATAGAAAGTCAATTGAGGTTTATACTATGAAGGTTTACGGAGTGGGATACAACGAGCCTATGAAATTATCAAGTCAAGAAATCTTGATAAATTTCTTGGAAAAATTTGAGTCTTGAAATGCTAGAGAAAAAGTTTGAGAGAGTGGCCAAGTCCCAAAAACTCAAAAAAAAAAAAAGCTCTTAAATAAGTTAGGCACCAAATTTTGGGTCCAACTAATAGAATTAGACTTTTTAAAAAAAACATTTTGGATGCAAAAAACATAGTTTGTATGGATGCATTCACATGTTGTATTCCAACAATTCTTGTCACGTGCGAGCGATGTATCGCCTCAAATGTTCCCAAACTTTTTGGGCATGTTTAGATACCTCATTGTATCATTTTAGACAAAAACGATAAATTTTAAATGCCTAAAACAAAAAGTCAAGTTGAGTGTTTAGAACCACTTTGTGAAAACACAACAGGATTGGTGCATAAAACATAGTATCTTTCAATTTGAACTTTGCCTTAGTGAAAATGTTACAAGGATTTACCAAAAAACTTGGTTGTTTGAAGCATTGAACCAATTATATCATTTGACATAATTGGTAACACCTTACACACCTCTACTTGAATCTCAATTTTTCCTCATACACGCTTAGCACCGTTATGGCCATGTGCTCATCCATTCATGAACTATCTTGGGAGAGACTCCAAAAGATCCCATGGGAAGCAACACCACTTCTAAGTTAACATAGGTGAAGTG
This sequence comes from Humulus lupulus, assembly GCF_963169125.1. Classification (NCBI taxonomy): domain Eukaryota; kingdom Viridiplantae; phylum Streptophyta; class Magnoliopsida; order Rosales; family Cannabaceae; genus Humulus; species Humulus lupulus. Next base: position 53,982,747 of record NC_084795.1, on the reverse strand, counting down.
CTTACAACATCTTTGCCACCTTTATAGATGCTTGGTTCACTGAACTGAACTTCATTAAAAGATTCTTAAGCTTAACCCTCTTTCTGGTGACATCCAACACTTATGCACTTCACGGGACCTTAATTCTCGTAAGTGTTGCACCTATTCACTTATCAATGACTTGTTACTATCCATTGAACTCTAGATTTGGTTTCCTTAATTTTAATGTTGGTTGCCATCATTGGTGAATTTTATTTTAGGATTTTCAATCCCATCCTTTTTTATTAGAACTCACCAAGTCCTTTTGTGAGGGGATTTGTAAAGGGATCCACTAAATTCTTCACATGAGATATAAATATGATTCCATCTCCATCCAATTGTCTCACATATGTTGGCATTAAATAGAATAAAATCAGGGACGCAACGGAAGGTGGGGAGGAGCGATTTTAAAATCATTATTACCACCCAGTATTAATACATATATCTATACATTAAATCAACACATATAAGGAAAAATATATTACCCCTTGGAGCCTATCAAGATTTCTTGAATTTTTTAGTATAATCAGCGATCTTCCTATCCAATGAAGACTCATTCCCTAGCCTTCCCAGTCGCTTTTTTAACACACAAGGGCATGTGTGGGCCAGTAGGATTCACAGGTTGATTATTTAGACTCTCTAGATATTCAAAGCACTTGAGATCTAGATAGTTTGGAGAAGAGAGAAGGCTTGTAGAAATTTCTAGAATTTTTAAGTCCTAGAAGAATCTATTGATACCTTTTCTCTAAGACAGTGTGATAACAAAGATAACAATTGATTAAAAGAAATGCTTCTTTTTAGGTTTTTAAAGATAACAAGTGCACCTGGTGCATTTGGGCAGCAGGTGCCGAGAAGGCACCTAGGGGCTTGGATTTACACCTTTGCAAATAATTTTAAATACAAAAAATTAAATTACAAAAATCATATGCCCCATATGGCTTACAATTTTTTAGACCTAAAAAAACTTAAGAACAATTCATAAACCCAAAACACCATATAATTAACGACTCTTAAGAGCAAACATCCATCCATTCTTCATTTATTACAATAATATAAGAATGAATATTATACTCACTTAGTAATTAATGTATGCAGAGATTAATGACCGCTCTGGTACCAATTTTTGGTAACCGGTTTACCATATGCGCAATAGAAAGCACGAGGAGGTGGGCCGAGAGATTTTAAAAAATATTTAAATAATCGGATCCATTAATATGCAAAACATTAATCAATGATAAAGAAAAAGATGAGGATTTACCAGTTGTAGAACAATCAAGAATCATCGTTGTCTTTTAGTCACTCCAACAAACATCCAATCCAAAGCAGGCTTTTGAATACTTGGACCAAGATCTTCCAAGATGTATCTCTACACTTCAAGACGTGTGTGGGCACGTAGAGTAATGGTGGGAAAATTTTAGATTCACAAGTTGTACTCAACTCATTAAATCTTGGAATATTTGGTTTGAGACAGCTTTCAGGGATAGAGAAAAATAATACGATATATTTCTCTCTCTATAATATGATATAATCCTTTTAAACTATTTTTTATCAGATAGATTTATAAAAGAATTAATTAAATTCTAATTATAAACCAATTATTAAATAAAAGAAAGATCCACGTCCCAATCTTGGATCTAGTCACACGCCACTGTGATTGGCATGTAGCATATCCCAATTTCAGGGATATGTGTTTTAACCACTTTTATTTAATTATTATTTAATAATCATTTATTAAAAAAATATCAAAATGTGATAACTTATCTTATCATATTAATTAAAGAATAAATATCATTTCAAATTCAAATCCTATTTGAATTATCAGAAGTATCTTTTCATAATTTTTTAATAAATAAAACTAATTAATTTAAAATTAATTATCTTATTTATTTAAATGTTATTTTTGAAAATCCTTATTTTATTTTAAAAATAATTTAAAAAAATTATATTAATTAATTTCAAAAATTAATATATTATTAATTAACTTGTTTCAATTACATATTTGACCTTGAAGAACAAATTTCTTCCAAATATGTCATTTTCCTGATTTTTCCCAATTTCAACTCTTACCTTAAATAGTGTTGATAGAGTCATCTCAGAGACTTATGGACCTAAAATTTCAAGCTCCAATAAAGTTATATAATTAATTAAAACTCTTTAATATAACAACCTTAGTTTATTAATCTCAATATTATTCCACTAAAAATATGAGATTGCATTCTTGTAATTATATACATTAATTTTTTTGAGTACTTTCAAGTATAAAAAGTGTCAATCGATTTAATCAATACATACAATGCAAGCCTCTATTAAAGGTTCATAATTAAAGTAGGAATTCATTACCATTTGACATCTTTAATTATTTCTTGTTTCCTTAAGTACTATTACCTTTACTAGTGAAGATTAATTCATAAACTGATGTATGAATTTGAGCTCAATAACCTTTCAGTTTCAAAAGATAACCCTTAGGAGAACCATCATTCAATTCCTCTCAAAAATGTATATGATCATCTAATTGATATATTTAATTAATACTTATAAAGTAAACGGTATTATTAAGTATTAATAACATACCGGGTCCCGTTCTTGTATAACCACTTTATACAAAGTACTTCCACTAAGATGTCCTACTACATTAGTAATCTGAATCTAGATTACATGTATTCATAATACTAGTGAACCATACTTACAATATTTAATCCAAAAATTCCATGTAACTTTGTTTTACTGCGAACTATTTAAATTCATTCCCTACAATCTTAATCCTCTCATACCTATACAAGATTGTAGTCACAATAATGAATTCAGAAATTTTATGATATTCATATAAAATTATTCTATTAAAAATAATAAACAATCAATATATGCTAAAATTCATTTCAATTATTTATTTCATAAAACATTGTTCAATACACATGCTTTAAATGTCAATAATCTCAACAATCTCTCACTTGCCCTGAAGAAAATGAGGCATCTCTGTCAAATTCATATTGCTAACATGATTATTAAAAGACTAGGTAGACAAAGTCTTAGTAAAAAGATTTGCAAGGTTATGTTATGAAGCTATCTTCATAACTGCTACATCTCCTTTGTGAACAATATCCATTATCAAGAGATACTTCCTCTCGATATGCTTTCCCCTCTTGTGACTCCACGGTTCCTTCGAGTTAGCTACCGCCCCACTTTTATCATAGTACAGAAGCACTGGCTTATCCATGTCTGGAACAACTTCTAGATCAGAATATACCTTTTTGAGCCACACAACCTCTTTAGCCGCTTCACAAGTCGCTATGTATTCGACTTTGTTGACTTTTTTTTTCAACTTAAATCTGAAGAGCACTAAACAAAGATTCAAAAAATAAGAAAAGAACAGTAGGATTTTTATGTGGTTCAACAATTAAAATCTGCCTAGTCCACGAGTCAATATTATTGATTCGTAATACTCTCTCAAAAATTTCTTAGAGAAATTCAATAGAGTATTCTCAGTAGAGGATTGTGTCTACAAATGAAAAATACCAAGCTATTTATAGGCCTTGTTAAGAGAATATCTTCTACTAATTCAGGGAAGTTACAATCAATTATTCAAATTTGAAATAAATGTAATTAAATACATTAAATACATAATATCCCATGATAACTCAGATTTAATTATTAGATACAACAAATCCCTAAGGAATAGGGATCTCCTAACAGCTATTGCTTGCAAAACGCGTTGATGATCTTGAATGCAAGGTTAACGTACTTTTGAGATCGATCAATACTTCGAGCTCGTTATTCCATGTAGAGTCCCAGAACTTTACTTAGCTAGTCAGATAGTAGTAGTAGTGGTAGTAGCTAGTAGTAGTCATAGTATGATAGTTACTGTGGTTTTTGGTTCAAGCCGAGACTTAGTTGAACACTCGTAGCAACACTTATAGATTTTATAAGTTTAACCTATAGTTTAAGAATATTAATTATAACATAAGGTTTGATTAATATAGCCGATGATAAAGATATTATTTATTATACTATAAGGTTTAGATAGAACTAATAAGAACATGACACTTGTCGTGTACATGTTTATTTAATGATTTAATTATAGTTTAAATAAAAGAAAGTTCTAGAAACTCTAGAATCTTCCAAGATCATTAAGAGCACGACACTTGTCACAATCTTGTTTATTTGAGGATTTAAGCTGTTATCCCTAAAATCAGAAGTGAATGACATGGCAGGCATTAATTACACGTGGCTGACACCTGGCAGAATTTGTGTTCGACTATCGACCAGTAAGACATACAGTATCATGCGACCAGTTTCTTCATACGACCAGCCTGGTTGTATGTACATTATACACGGAGGAAATCTCAGGCGGTTATGATGGAATCCGAAATTATCTCCCATGATTTCATGAGTATCCGATTATTTAGGAAAGAATATCTGTAACAAATCAATGTAAATCTTCCCTGAGCTTATAAATAGAGAAAGAGGGGTCAGGGAAGGGGGGGAAGGGTCTTTTTCTTTTGGAGCAAATAAGGTCATTTGAGATTAGAGAGAGATTACACTAGAATAATTGTATTTTCTTCAGAGGTGAGTGAAAGTCATTGAACCCTAGTTCTTTGATCACCCCTTTGGGTCTTATTTCAATAATAATTCAAGTGGACGTAGGTTATTACCAGATCCTGGGGCCGAACCACTATAAAATATTGTGTCTTTATTATTTTCGTCATCACATTCTTTTCAATGTTTCTATCCACGTCAAGCATATTTTGAATCCGTGTTAGTTGGCCAAAATCTGGGTCAACATTCTGGTGCTTTCATTGAGAGCTTGATATAGCATTGTTGAGAAAACCAATGGCGAAAACTACCAGGAAGACTGGGCAGGTGGCTGTCGCTGCACCATCTAACCCGCCTCCTCCTCCTCCTTCAAACGTGGCTGAGGATGAGCCACATTTGGATTTCGATGAAGAAGAAATGGACGACACGACACTGAAGAGTACCCTAGGGGCATTGCATGAAGAGCTAGCCAATCTAAGGGCCAGCCAGAAAGGTGCTGCCGAAATCATGGCGCGGCAGCAGCAGGAAATTGAGCGGCATCATCTGGAGTTGAGTGAAAGGCAAGCGGAGATGGACCGCCGTTAGAGGGAAGCCATGTCAGCCCTCGAAGCAGCCCTACAATTGGCTAGGAATCAGGCTGCACCTGTCTCGCAGCCTGATTAACCTGCGAATGGGCCACCCTAGAGGGGTCCCAATCCTAGCCCGCTTATCCGACCCTCGAGCCCACAAAGGCCCGAGCAGCCACAGGCGCCCCATGACAATGTCCCGCTGATGGACCCTGAGGAGCAGCCTCCATCCCAAGTTGGTCGCCGCAATCCCCTGCAGCAGAGGCAGAATAGGAATGAGCAGCAGCCTCGTCGTCCTAGATGCCATGGGGGCAATGAACCAAACCTTCTGAACAGAGGACAACATCCTCCTGGTAACAGGAGGAACTCAGAGTTAGCCTCTGCGGTTTGAGGCCCCCCACGGCATGATAATGCACGGGGACCTAATGACCAACACAAACCACCCTCTAACTCTCGAGAGGTTCCAGCCCGGGAGGGCCATCGAGGGAATAGCCGATCCCACCATAGCCAATCGAAATTTAGAGATGGCCATGGTTATAACGAAGCTGACTCAGGCAGAGGGAATGCCGATCGGAGAAATGAAGGAAGAGGTGGAGGCAGGAGCCAGCCACCTCAGGATGACCAACTCGACAGACGGGATGCTGGGGGGCAGCCCAGACAAAATAATGTCTTCAACCGGCTCGGAGCTAGCGAGCAGCGGAGAAGAGATGAGGACTTGAGAGATGTAATCAAGGATCGCCGCGAGCGGCACGGCGAGTACGTCCCCTAAGCGGCAGAGCCCCCAGCGATTCCTAGCGCCGTGCAGGCCCAGATAGATGCCCTCAACCAGACAGTGCAGCAGCTGGTTGGGGGAAGAACGTCTTATATCGACCATGATAGGAGGAAATGTACTCCTTTCATCCAGAGGATAGCCATGGCATAGACTCCTAGCAAGTTTAAAATGCCTACGCTTCCAAACTTTGACGGGTATGGTGACCCAGTATCTCATGTCAACAAGTTTGAGATACAAATGGATATTCAGAAAGTATCCGAAGACGCTCGGTGCAGGATCTTCCCTGCGACACTTTCTGACGCTCCACAAGAGTGGTTTTTTAAATTCCTTCCTGCAAGTATAATTTCCTGGGAAATGTTCGTGAGAGATTTTTACGGGCAGTTCTACGCGGGTCGTGTGCACCCTACTGAGGAAAATCAGCTAGTCGAGATACGCCAGCAAAATGGAGAATCGCTGAAAGACTACGTCCAACGTTTTATGCGAGCAGCCGCCAGAGCAAAAATGGTGGGCGATGAAGGCAAAATGATGGCCATAACGGCAGGGGTTAAGCGTCGTACCCCTCTCTGGGAGAGCCTCAGAAAGCATGGGGTTAGGACGACCCAGGAATTTCTAGACCGAGCTGATCGCTACATCAAGCTCGAAGACACCATTGCCAATGAAGGAAAACCCCCAGGCAGAGATAAGGAGACGGCCGAACCCGCCAAAGCCGCCAATGGGTCCAAGCCCAGCAGCAATGGCAAAGGCAACGGGAACGGCAATGGCAATGGCAAGAATGGTGGAAAACGGCCACACAACTAGCCTTCCACCTCTGACAACAAAAGGACCAAGGGTAATCGTTATGAACCTCGGTTCACTAACTATACTGCTCTTATTGAGTCTCGGGGAGAGGTATATCAAGACACGAGTTCCAGTGTGCCTTACAAGAAGCCTGCCCCCATTCGAAAGGATATTTTGAGGAGAGACACTACCAAGTTCTGTCGTTATCACAACGACTATGGACATGACACCAATGAGTGCAACCAGTTGAAGGATGAGATCGAGTTCCTTATCAGACAAGGACACTTGAAAAGATATGTACGAGCCTCGGGAAATTCCCAACGAAAAGCTCCAGGGGGCAACAAGCAAGCGCCCACACACCAACGCTCGCCACCTTTGTAGCCTGATCCCGTAGCCGACACCCTATTAACCATCTGCGGAGGCCCACACCTTGCGGGAAACAGTGGCAAGGCCAGGGAACGATATTCTCGGACCCTGCGCCACGACCAGGACATCGAGATGATGACAGTAGAGGACCGCGCACCAAAAAAGGCTCGATCAGAGGAAGGCGAGATAGCCTTCTCTGATAACGATGCCCAGCATGTCCGGTTACCACACTCCGATCCGCTGGTCGTGGATATCCAAATGGCCAATTTGATGGTGAAGAGAGTGCTAGTCGACACAGGAAGTTCAGTGAACATCCTATACAAGTCTTCTCTGGAACGCATGAAGTTGTCTGTTAAGGACTTGGAGCCTTGTAACCAGACAATATACGACTTCTCTGGCGAGGGGCTCGCCCCTGCAGGGTCAATCAGACTTCCAGTGACAGCAGGTACAGCGCCTGCAACCAGGACATTACTCACTACTTTCATAGTGGTCGATTGTCCCTCGGCATACAACGCCGTCATTGGAAGACCCGTACTGGTTGACCTACGGGCCGTCACCTCTATATGGCACTTAGCCATGAAATTCCCAACAGACGCAGGGGTAGGACGCGTGTTGGGAAACCAGAGGGAAGCCAGGGAGTGCTACAACGCCTCGGTCATGAAGGCGAAGAAGGGAACATCAAAAAGCACTCCCTTAGAAAGGTTGCAGATGGCAATTGATACACAAGCCCAATTCGGTGAAGGAGTCACCAAATAGGGTGTTGCCCAAAGTGAGGATAGAGATTTGGATCCTTGCCTTGGGGATTTTGAGGAAAATGTAGGACCCATCGAGGACCTGGAAGAGGTCCAACTTGACGAAAAGGGCCCGACCAGAGTTGTGAAGGTCGGGAAAAAATTAGAGCCCACTACGAAACATGCACTGGTGGAATTTTTATGGAAGAACCAGGGAGTCTTTGCCTGGTCGCACAAAGACATGGCTGGGATAGATCTTGCAGTCATAAGCCATGTCCTGAATATAGACAAGAGTTTTCCGCCCGTGCAACAGAAAAGAAGGCTTCTCGATAAGGATCGGTCGAGAGCCTTAAAAGAAGAAGTGGAGAGATTAAAAGAGAATGGGTTCATCAGGGTGGCTTTTTATCCATCGTGGGTCTCCAATCCAGTACTGGTCCCCAAGCCTAACGACGAATGGTGAACCTGTGTGGATTTTACAGACCTCAATAAAGCCTGCCCGAAGGATTGTTTCCCACTCCCAAGGATCGACCAGTTAGTCGATGCTACTGCAGGACACGAGATCCTCTCTTTCATGGATGCATATTCAGGCTACAATCAGATTAGTATGCATCCCCCTGACGAGGATCACACCAGCTTTCGGACCGATACGGGATTATACTGTTATAAAGTAATGCCCTTCGGACTGAAAAACGCAGGTGCGACTTACCAGCGACTAGTTAACCACATGTTTAAAGAGTTGATCGGCGTAAACATGGAGGTATATGTGGACGACATGCTGGTAAAGTCAAAAAAGGCAGAAGGACATGTGAAGGATTTGCAAGAGTGTTTCGATGTATTGAACAAGTACCAGATGAAACTAAATCCTCTCAAATGTTCCTTTGGAGTAGGATCAGGAAAGTTTTTGGGGTTCATTGTCAATTCAAGAGGAATCGAGGCCAACCCCGACAAGATAAAAGCCCTGATCGACATGAAATCGCCAGAAAAGATCAAGGATGTACAAAGTTTAACTGGGAGAATTGCGGCCCTAAGTAGATTTATTTCCAAATCAACGGACAAGTGTGTCCCTTTCTTCAATCTACTTAGAGGCAACAAGAAATTTGAATGGACAGGAGACTGCGAGCAAGCTTTTCAGGCCTTGAAAGCCCATATGGCACAGCCTCCCATTTTATCTATGCTAATTGAAGGAGAAACTTTGTTTATTTACCTGGCGATCACTGAAGTTGCTGCTAATGTGGTCCTAGTGCGAGAGGAAGAAGGCGTACAAAAAGCGGTTTACTATGTAAGCAAGAGGCTAATCGGAGCAGAACTGAGGTATCCACCCATCGAGAGGTTAGCATAGTGCCTAATCCTGGCCTCCAGGAAACTACATCCTTACTTCCAAGCCCATCCTATCACAGATTTAACCGACCAACCCCTTCGGCAAGTCCTCTAGAAACCAGAGGCGGCTGGGCGTCTATTAAAATGGGCAGTCGAACTAGGTCAGTTCGATATTACGTATTCACCGCGAGCAGCAGTAAAGGGGCAAGTCTTGGCCGATCTTATTGCGGAGTTTACTGAACTCCCGGACGACGAGCAATGCGAAAAATCTAGTGCACCTGGGCCTCATGATCAAACTCCTTCATGGAAGTTGTTTACGGATGGGTCATTAAATGAATCTCATGCAGGGGCAGGAGTGATATTGATAACGCCAGAAGGGCATCGATTTCACTGCGCCATCAGGTTTGACTTCGTAGCCTCGAACAATGAAGCAGAATACGAGGCCCTCCTCGCTGGATTACGATTGGCAAAAGACATGGATATAAAAGTGATCAATATTTACAGCGATTCACAGCTGGTGGTGAATCAAGTTCTAGGGGAATATCAAGCATGGGGCCTCAAAATGGGAGCCTACCTAAATAAAACTAGAGATCTGTTGGCATAGTTCCAAAAGTATACCCTCAAGCAGATACCTGGAGGCCAGAATTCAAATGCAGATGCCTTAGCCAAACTCGCAAGCGTGAAAGATGCTGACACTTTGAATATTGTGCCAATAGAAAGATTGAGCGAGCCGAGCATACGAGCAGATGTGATTAGCATGGAAATTCGGATGGAAGACACATGGATGGCACCACACTTAGAGTATCTGACCAACGGTACACTGCCGACAGATAGGAATAAAGCCAGAACTCTTCAAAGGCAGGCTGCGAGATATATATTGATCAATGATGTTTTGTATCGAAGGGGATATTCTATGCCACTGCTTAGATGTATTACGCGCGAGAAAGCTAAGGAACTGATGAAGGAAGTACATGAAGGCTTTTGCGGGGATCACGCTGCGGGGCAAAGTTTGGCGAAGAAGATCCTAAGGTAGGGCTATTTCTGGCCAACTATGAACGAAGACTTTGCGGAGTACGTGCGGAAATGTGATAAGTGTCAAAGGCTTTCCAAAATCCCACGAGCAGCTCTAAATGAATTAAAACAGATGCAGAGTCCCTGGACTTTTTCAGTATGGGGAATAGACTTGATTGGATCCCTACCAACAGGGAAAGGTGGAGTAAAGTATGCAGTCGTAGCAGTTGACTACTTCACCAAATGGGCCGAAGCTGAACCACTCGCTACCATAACGACCAAGAAAGTTCTTGACTTTGTTATCAAGAACATTGTTTGCTGATATGGTTTGCCTCGAAAAATCGTCTCAGACAATGGCACCCAATTTGACAGTGATCTGTTCACCGACTTCTGCGACAGACACGGGATTATCAAAAGTTTTTCTTCAGTTGCTTATCCACAAGCGAACGGGCAGGTCGAAGCAGTGAATAAAACGCTTAAGGACACCCTGAAGAAAATACTTGAAGACGCTAAAGGATCGTGGCCAGAACAGCTACCTGAGGTCCTATGGTCGTATAGAACTTCTCACCGAACGGCGACAGGTCATACTCTGTTTTCCTTAGCATATAGATATGAATCCATGTTACCAGTTGAGTTAGATCCACCCTCGCATCGACGAATTACATACGACCAAGATCAAAACAGCCAATTGATGATGGAGTCCCTAGACTCGATAGAAGAAAAACGAGAGAAAGCCCAACTCCGAGTAGCTGCGTACCAGAAAAAGTCGCCCGATACTTTAATTCAAAAGTAAAAGAAAGAAAATTGAACGTCGGAGATCTAGTGCTACAACGAGATTTCTTGAAAACCCGCGACCCCACTGCTGGAGTACTCGGACCAAATTGGGAAAGACCGTACCAAATTGAAGAAGTCCTTCATCCGGGTACATATAAACTTGCACGCTTAAATGGAGATCTCGTTCCACGCTACTGGAATGGAGAACATCTGCGCAAGTACTACCAATGAACAATCCTTCTTAAAGGACTGGCTTGTATTAATTCTTACTTTTTACAAGTTTCGAAAAAGGGTTAGCCACGTTGTATGGCTAATCTCTTATAAGTGTAAGATCTTTTTTAAGATCCCTCGTACAGACATGTTTAGTCCATTTTAATACGAGATTATAAGGGATTGTCCGCAGCCAGCCATTCTTGCCAACCTTTGTAAATTTATTTTTACAAGTATTTGTTCATTACGTGTGTTGTTTTGCTGTATTACAAGTGTTGAATTCTATTACGAGCAACAATGTTCGAACAGGTCGTGGTCAAGGCAAGTGACCAAGGACCTAAAGCTCCTCGATCACTTGGGAGGCATATAAGGTACATCGATAGCAAAGCGTACCATAAGGTATGTAAACACATGAACAAAATAAGTGAAAGCATGCTACGATACTTAGAGCATTTTTTAAAAATTTATGTTTTGAAAGATCAAACCAATGTACTATGCTAAGTTCGGTCATGCGAACAGATATTATAATAAAAGAAACATTATAATATCAGTAAAGCAATCATTTACACCGCGAGCATTAGTGCTCGGATGTAAATATATCATTAAAAGGAAAAATATTTTACACCACGAGCAGAGCTGCTCGGATGTAATTGTTCAAGAGAGTAAAAAGCTGCCCTCGCAGCAATCAAAAATAAAATTGTCTTTACAAGTGGGCCCGTGAGCCATAAAAACTGTGAAAAATAAAAAGAAAATTACTGGGGAGTAGGAGGGTCTTTTGGATGAGGAGCGCTCTTGTCAGCCGGAGGATCAGCCTTAGCGTCAGCAGCGGAGGTCTTGGCCTTTGCTCTCTCCTTTGCCTCCAGCCGAGCAGTGCACTGCGCCATCAGAGTCCTTTGAAACTTCTCGGAGAGGTAGTTAATTTTGGCCCCCCGGTTGTGCTTCCAGAAATCGTAGAAACTGAGGAAGGCGTCTTCCTTGTACTTCTTTAGATTTCTGGCCCCGTCCTCCTCGAGCTATTGAATGCGCCCTTCAAGCTCCTGAATGTGCCCTTCAAGCTCCTGCCCTCGTCCCTCGAGCCTCTTGGTCTCCTCCCTGCTGCCAGTCAGGTCAAGCATGGCCTGCTTACACTCTTGGGTATTGAGTACAACACTTTCCCTCCATTTATTCCGCTCCTCGTTGGCTTTCTTCAAGGCCCCTTGACTCTCCTGAAGCTCCTGGGTGAGAGTGGCTTGGTCCTCGCACAGTTGCTCGTTCAGCTTGGACAGCTCCTTGTTCTCCACAAGCAGCTTATTATTATCCTCGAGCAGCTTAGTGTTATCAGCCTCAAGTGCTTGTTTGGCCTGGGCCAGCCTGGAGTCGAAATTATTCTCTCGAGAGACCATTGCCCCAGTACAGTGCCAGCTAGCAGTCAAAGACAAAAACCCCTGAGAAAAAAAAATAAAAAAATGAAAGTCAAGAACAAAAGTCTAGCATAAACGACAAAGCAGCAAAATACGACTTACGTTGGCTATCTCATTCAGCCCTCTGTTAATGATCTTGTCGATGTCCACTGTGGCAGTGTCATCGATGGCGGTCTGGCTGCGTTTGTGCTTCGAGAGCCGATATATTCTCTCCCTGGCCATGCCAACTATGTGGCTGGACAGGGAGCCTTCGGACAAGTGATCTAAAGTATCTTTATCTGCGGCCTTTGAGGAGGGCCGTGGATTGACGGGCGCGGGGGTCGTCTGTTCAGAGGAGGGTGGAGGTGGAAAGTCCTCCTTGGAAGGGGTTGTGCTAGGAGCCTCTTCTGTCTGGGCCTTCTTTGAAGGGGTCTTGCTACTTTCCCTTCGAGCCCTTTTACTGTCCTTCTTCGGGACAGAAGATTCAGCGGTAGCTTGGTAGTGGTCAAAAAAGTCCCCGGAGTCCATACCTGCACAAAGAGAAACAATTCAGACGATGAGATTAAAGGGTCGCGAGAAAACAAAGATTAAAGTAGAAGGATTACAAAAGTAAGGTACCCGAGCTACACCTACTGGTCGTAACATTATCTACTGAACTACCTAATTCCTGGAAGAAATCTGAATTTAAAGAAGGGGCGTTCATAAAGTTGCCATCCCCATCAAATAGATGGGAAGGAATTGGCAGATTATTCAAAAATGAGAATGATGTACCATTTACATCCGATGAGTCGTCAGATTGTTCGGCAGGCTCGGCAGCCTTTTGCTTCCCCTTGCCCTTGGGGACCGATGATTCTGCTGCTCGACGGGGACCAGCAGGTTCCCTGATTGTAAGCCCAGTTGGCCTCCTCCGAGGAGGAAATTCCTGAGATTGTTGCTAGGGTCCCTGCTCAGGTTCCACATCGGCATTGACACCACCCGCCGCGGGTTCATTAGTCGCAGGTTGGGGGCTCCGAAGACCAGCCAACCTAAGGATAGCCTCATTAATAAATTCTTAACACTCTTTGCAGCACTTGGCATGCTGGCTAAGAGTGCTGCCCTCCATTCCATTCCTGGAGTGGGGGTCGGGCGTAACCATGGACCTGGAGCACATTGGAACAACGAGGTATTATGACAAGAAAATATCAAAGTATAGAAACTACTGGTTCAAGGATTGTTATTCTTTTTACCTGCTCGAGTGAAGGCAAGATTTTCCGTGGCAATGTCGGGCATAAGGAAGTACTCTTGATGGTACTTCACCACGTTGGAGATGTGAGTAGTGTCGAACAGAAAGGTGTGTCCGGTCTCCTGGTGGCAGAAATGAAAGAACCCCGTGCCGTCCTGGTTGGGGTTAGACTTAAGGTCGAACAGGAAGTTGACCTCATGGGGAGAAGGAGCTAGCCATTTCTTGAGCTTATAAAGGATATAGAGCGCGGTCAACATCCTATACCCATTTGGGGTAATTTGAAAGAGGGCCACCCCGAAGTAGTTTGCCACCCCTTGAAAGAACGAATGAAGAGGCAGGACGGCGCCCGCCTCGATATGGTATCTCAACCAGGCGCTATAACCCCCCCTGGCAGGTTAGCTCGCTGGTCGATGGAAGGTCTGACCAGGGTCACCCCCGTCAGATTATATTTATTTAAATAGTTGGTGATCATACGAATGGTCACCGAACTTGGAGAAACGCGTGCCACTCGACAGCCGACTGGTCGGCATGACGAGGACGGGCACGCCTCTGAACTTTAGTTACAAGAGGGAATTCACCTCGACCCCTGGTCGAGGGGGCATCAGCAGAAGGCTGACTTGAAGAGTCAAGGTTGCGTCTTTTTCTAGCTTTGGTTTTAGTTCTGGCCATTTTCTGGTTGGGAACTGGTGGAGGATTTGGGCTAGGACGTGAAAAGGGGATTTCTGGAATCAGTGTGTGAGGATTCTCTTCGTCTTCGAGCAGTTGGGCCAAGAGTTCGTCTTCAATAGGTCTTTCTCCCCCCCCCCCCCCCCCAAGGGTCTTGCATATGAACTACAAACAGACAATGGAGGAGATAAGACACAATCCGCGAAGTAGTGTGGAAGATTGGGATAACGTCGCTCGTGCCCAGGGAACCAGTATCATCCTAATCCTACTCTATTTTCAACGCGGGTGGTTTAAAAAACAGGTAAAAACAAAAAGGAAAGTAAATTGTTTTCTGAAAAGAGAACTCTTTCAACTCCTGGAGGGCGGGAAAAAATTTCGTTTTTTTACCTTGCTTAAAGGTTGAATCTTTTGTCAACCTAACGTCCTAAACCAGAGATCCTAACTATCAAACTATAGTCCTAACCTATACAAAGCATAAACATGCACTTTTACCAAGAAATAGGCAGTTTATACCAAAAAACCCTTAAAACCCTACTCAAGAACACAGAGGTCGCAGAGCATAAAAACGGCATGCATTGCGTAATAAAGAGCTTAAGGAATGAAATTCTTACCTGGGAGAAGATGGAGATTTGGACGAAGATGGAAACTCGAACTGGAAGACCTTCGGCTAAGCGTCAGACTGGTTTTTGAAGTTCTAAACTCTGGTGCAAGTTCTTGAAAATTTTGGCGAAGATGGTGAGTAAAAATTTTCTAAAAGGGAAGAAAAGCCTACTTATAGGGACCGAAGGGATGGCCAAAAGGTAGTAATCATCACTTCCCACTTTTGAAATGTGGGGAAGTGTATAAGCCGTCAAATTGCCTTTTTGGAAACTGAAAAGGCTTGATTAGACATAATTATGTCACAGTTTTCGAAAATGCACGGGGATTCTGACAGACATCATGGGAATGTGAACGGTTGTTCCTTTAAGTTTCTTTATTGCTGGTCGCACTAAAGAAACTTGGGGGGAAAATGTTATCCCTAAAATCAGAAGTGAATGACATGGCAGGCATTAATTACACGTGGCTAACACCTGGCAGAATCTGTGTTCGACTATCGACCAGTAAGACGTACAGTATCATGCGATCGGTTTCTTCATACGACCAGCCTGGTCGTATGTACATTATACACGGAGGAAATTTCAGGCGGTTATGATGGAATTTGAAATTATCTCCCATGATTTCCTGAGTATCCGATTATTTAGGAAAGAATATCTGTAACAAATCAATGTAAATCTTCCCTGAGCTTATAAATAGAGAAAGAGGGCTCAGGGAAGGGGGGGATCTTTTACTTTCGGAGCAAATAAGGTCATTTGAGATTAGAGAGAGATTACACTAGAATAATTGTATTTTCTTCACAGGTGAGTGAAACTCATTGAACCCTAGTTCTTTGATCACCCCTTTGGGTCTTATTTCAATAATAATTCAAGTGGACGTAGGTTATTACCAGATCCTGGGGCCGAACCACTATAAAATCTTGTGTCTTTATTATTTTCGTCGTCACATTCTTTTCAACGTTTCTATCCACGTCAAGCATATTTTGACTCCGTGTCAGTTGGCCAAAATCTAGGTCAACATAAGCATTTTAAGTGGATAATTTAAAAATAGAAGTTTTTAGAAGCTCTAGACCCTTCCAGAACTTGTTGGAATCTTGTATTACTCAGTTGAACCAAATTAATCACTTCAAATTATGCTGAAAAAGTGAAATTACATGTTTAATATATTCACGTATGCCGATATATCACAACATAGGAGTCGATATATCGCCTATGGAAGATATGAAAAATACGTCGAATTTGCACGAATGATCGAACCAGCCTCGAAAATACTGGGAGAGGCGATATATCGCCTATAGGGGGCGATATATCGACCCCACCTATGTATTTTTGAAAGTTCGGTTTATCAATTTTAAAAATAGCCTTAACCTCTTGACTAGCCTCTGAACGTTTTTGACCAAGTCTTAAGCACCTGTTGAACGAATATTCAAATATTTTTCAATTAATATTCATTATTTTATTCAAGCTAAAAGGAGGTAGTTCCACTCCTTGAACTCTATAAATAGGACCTAGTACCCAGCCATTTCTCTCATTCTTCAAGTTGTGTTCAGAGCCTTCAAGCTGCTAGGATTACTATAGAGTGATAAACACTTGGGTTGGGATAAAAGCTTTATAAACACTTGGGAAGTGAGATATAGAGTGTATTTTCAATATTGAGGTGTAGATCGGTTCTAGTACATCCAAAGGCATTCTTAATCATAAGTTCATTTATGTATGTTTCTTTAGTTTCCTTTAGTTTTCTTTACTCAAATCCTAACTTGTTTCCATTCTTGGTTAGGTATTTAAGTTCTTTGACCTTAAGGTTTCTTTTCGGTAAGCTTCTTCTTGGTGGTTTAGTTCTCTTCTTTAGAAATACTCACGTTCTTATTGTTGGTTTTAGGAGTATTCCAAATCCCGTCCTTGTTCTCAAATATCCCGGTATTGGTAAGGAAAATAGGATAGATTTTGTATGCTTTTATATTTTGATATATGCTATGATTTATGTATGATATGTTTTTAGTTTTTTTAGCATATAAATTTTTTAGATAACAATCACATAATTTGTTTAGATAACAAACATATAACTTGTTTAGATCACAAGTCCCAATAATATATTCCTTGGGCATATGATTGTTTAGATAACGAGCCCCATAAATTTATATGAATTGATTAGATAACTTAGCCCCGTAAATTTATGGGAATATGATTGCTTAGCTAGCAAGCCCTAAGAAGTATGATGGCCATTATAATGCATGTCTTATAGTATATGTTTTGTAGTCTTGTGTTATGTTTTATGTTGTATGTGCTAGTAGATTTTCCTTGCTGGGCATTAGGCTCATTCCTTTAATTTTTATGTATGTAAGGAAATAGTTATGGTGGCGGAAGGATTCATGGTAGCTTGGCTTGTGTATTAAGGATGAAAGGATTCGATGGACTGCGTGACGATTTGAGGACGACATTATTTTTAGTCTCTTTAAATTATGTTTTAATATATTTTCCGCATTTAGCTTTGTAAACAATTTCCTTTAGTTTAAAGTTATGTTTTATTTTAAGACAATGGGATCCCATATAACTCGATTATGTATTTCAATATTTACTTTGGAGTTTTTAATACAGTTATGAATATTCCTTATGTATGTTTTATTTAAATTAGTAGCTATATCTAGTAGTTTTAATGGTCCAAGGTCTTAGAATTAATGGGTCATTACATTCCAATCAGCCCTCCTCAGCTGGTGGTTTCATCGAACTCAATCTTCAGAGACCAATATCTTCGAGCTTACAACTAAGACTCGAATACCATCCATATGCATCAGAGAGGATTCTTTCTTTCGAACTTGAAGCTTAAGCTCGAACCTTTTAAACTTGTGCTTGATGGCTAACAACAACAGGTCAGGAGTCATGCTTATTCATACAAGTGTTCAGCCAATGCTTGTCATTTTCAAGCTCATGTTTTACGAGCCTACATTTTGAGGCTCATTTATTCATCCTCAAAATTTGGGTGCAACATTTTTTCCCATCAAAAGGGTTGGTTCAAATCCTCTGAGAAGGAAACTTTTGAACTCCACTTTTAGAAAAACGTGCCACCTACCACACTCGAGTGTGGACACGCGTCACTTGGGGATTGCACACCAGGAGTACTCAAGTACTCTTTTTTTTTCTGCACATGTCCTTTCACATGACACCTTTTTGCCGCCAATGTTAGAAGTAAACCACATCCATCAGATCATTATCCCTCTTTGACGTATATATACCCCCTTTTCTTTCTCATTCTTAACTTTTCTGAAAATTATACACCAGAGCAAACTATTTTTTTCTTCCTTCACATGTTCTCAAAGCCAAAAAAGAAAAGCACTTTTTCAACCTTTGGCTCGGTGAGATCATTCCTGCAACCTTTTCTATAATCGACAATATCATCGTATCCTCGATCGAATTTGCGTAAGTGCTCTGATCTTTCTTTGTTATATATACATTTTTTCTTTTTTACATGTTTCTTCTATCTGTGAGGATGCCTTTGGTTTTTACCAATTTTTTATGGCTCCTTTCTTTCATTTGGCAATTTTTTTTTATTTTAGTAGTTTTGGCATGCTTAAAATCACGATTTAGACTGAACAATTTCTGGTAGAGATGTGTAAAACTGGAGTTTTTTGTAGTGGGGGTTTTTATGACATAGGTTTCGTGTAGCTTCAGAAATACGGCTTTGGTTTTTTGTTTAAATGCATGAATCTCGAAAACAACGCCTTTTCGAGTAACTGCCAACTTTTTCCCAAGACATTCAGGATTCTTTTCAATTGGTAATAATTGCCCCACTCTTGCGTGGGTGCACGCTCGATGCCCAAACTTCACAATAGTTTGGGATACACATTTGAGTCAATCTCTCCTTTTCCAGCCTTCAACCTTAGTTAGGGTAATCTCGTTATCTCGAGCTTTCGAGCTCAAATTATCAAAATTTTAATCCCTTCTTATTATTTTCTATATGATTGGTCCTCACCTTTTTCTTCCTGTTAAATGTCACAGTACTCTGAGAATCGGTGGGGGCCCAAGTTTGCTATCCCTTACCATCCATCAACTCCCAGTCCTGAGTCGCCTTTCATCCAAAACTGGCGATTGATCCGCGAGCACAAAGAGCGGTGTGAGCAAGAAGATATACGAGACCACTTTCAATGTCAGATCGACGAGGTCGAAGAGAGAAAAATGAAGAGACTCCGAGTGGCAGCTTATCCTGACCCAATCCTTGAGATCAGACCTATCCCACTAGACCCCAAACTCAAGGTTACCGTATCCTTTTCACTGGGTGAGCTCGTATTCAACTTAATGAAGGGTCCTTCTAAACAACCACTTAAAGCTCCCAAACCCCTTTCCATCCCGATCTTGGAGAGTTCTTTCTTCAAGGCCGAACATTATCAAAATTCCATAACCTCGACCCGAAAAATTTCTAAGCTCCTCTCTTGCAACGGGTTGAAGCTCACTGGAAAGTTGGTCTGTCAACCTGCCAGCTCCGATGAGAGGAGCTGCTCTGCACCTAGGGAAGACAACCCAAAAAGAATGGTTAAGCTCGCGGCCTGGATCGGTACGAGCTAGGGCCTTGCTGCGCCTAAAGGACTACTTTTGGAGCTTTCTCGACTATGCCGGCATAGCTCTGTCCCAACTCCAGAAGAACTCGTATAGGGTTCTTTCTGCGGTGAAATCGCTATACAAGGAGATGGAGTGGGAGGATCCCACAGCGCACGAGATCTTGTATCTCTTCTGCCTCAAAAGCAACCTCTCCCGAGCTCATAGCAGGGATGGGTTCTACTCTGTCCAACTACCTTAAAGAGAAGCGACTGTTCGAGGACATTTCAAACCTCCCCCAAACTTCAAGAACGCCTTCTTCTAGACAGACGGTTTCGCTCCTTCTCGATTTTACTCTTTTATGAGAATTCGTAAGTTCCTCGTTTTTTTGTGTGGCTAAATTCCCTTTTAATTTGTGAGCCCTATTGACTTGCTTAAATCGTTTATATAGCCAGCTACCATCATCCTTAGGCTACGGATGCCATGAGGGAATGTAGGGAAACCATCCTAAAGCTTCCCTATGGTCGACGATCCCACTCTTACCTTCACAAGGACATGCTTCAGCTGTGCAACCTTCTAGAAGAAGGTGAGACCACTGACAACTCTAGCAACCACAAGTATGCGAGATGGGAGGACGTACCTGTGCCGACCGCCAAGCTCCCTATGAGAGGAAAACATGCAGGTCAAAGCTCTCGGGTCCATCAGCCTCGCCCCTTTGAACCTATAAGCTCGAGATATGAGGTAGAGGATGGGCCTCAACAAGCTTGTCAGGAGGTAAAGTCGTGCTCGATTCATCCATGTGATCTCCTTAATTACTTAAGAACAAGCCTGGCGTAATGATCCTCTTCGAGGACCCCAGGGATAATTTCTTAGTATGGTTGAGGGTAGACCTTAGGGTCCATAGGTTTGATAGTTGCTAGGTAAGTACCAAACAATGTATAGCCTAAACGAGGTTTGGGATGGGGTAGCAGTGCAATACATCACAAAGGATTATAGGGACCTCTTGAGGATGTCCCCCACCTTTAGGGAGGGGACTCGCATAGCCTCATTAGAAGAAATAAGAATTTCTTGGTCCCCAAGTTCAAGCTCTAGTGAATCTTCTTGTTAGGTTCTTGACACTTAGTCATTTATACTTATACAAATGCGTATGAATTTTTTCTTTTTGGCTTGATTAATATTCCTTGTGCTTTTTAGGTGACATGGAGACGAACCTTTACAGCCTTTTGGGACAGCCCCCAAACCCCGAGGCACTAAACGAGGTCGTGTAACCTCAAAGAAAGGGGCTGCCTCGAAGCCTGCCAATATTGCTGAGGGTTCCTCTCCATCGATGCTTGCCTCATTTGAGCCCAAATCCTAGGCTCCTGGCTCTTCGGTCATGGTTTTGGACACTGTCATCATGACCTAAACAGTTTCCACCACTAAACCTCCAGAGGTTATGCCACCTCCTCAACCTTCTGGGGACAAAGGCAAACATGTCGTACCTCCTTTAGCTCCCAAACGTACGAGGGCCCCAACGGTGGTCCGAAAATTTTTGGTATTGTTCCACGTTCGGGAGTACCCTCTAGAGAATGTGGTAGGGACCTTAGGAGCTGACCTGTGCTTGGATATGCTATCTCGGGCAAGCCAGGCTTGTAGCAACCTCGACGCCGATGTGTGGCCATTTTTTAGAGGAGAAAATCTCAAACTCCTCACTGATTAAATGGTGGAGCTCTCAGTCTTGGTAGGTCTAGTTCTCTTGTCTTCTTATTTCTTTGGTCACATGTTTATTCTTTAACACTTATAAACATCATTTCTTTTTGTTATTTTTTTAGGCACTTCTTGGTGTCCTCTGCTAGAGTTCAGTGTTTTCCTCAAAGATGGCGGTAGCGAAAACCCTGGTTTATAAAGCAAAACAAGCTCGCATCTGACCAAGGATGGCTTGAAGAAATCCAAGAGAGCCCAGGTCAAAGCTGAGGAGACCCGAGCCAGGACCG
Source organism: Humulus lupulus (assembly GCF_963169125.1). NCBI lineage: Eukaryota > Viridiplantae > Streptophyta > Magnoliopsida > Rosales > Cannabaceae > Humulus > Humulus lupulus. The sequence continues at coordinate 53,961,315 of NC_084795.1, read as the reverse complement.
AGGAAGCCCTTTCATCAAGTTAAGCTTGACTCTTCCCAGGCTACTGTCAATATCCTGAAGGTGGAACTCGACACCAAGATAAAGGACTTTGACATTGCCAGGGCCAAGATTGATCGCTTGAAGGCCAAGATAAGTGCTGCCAAGGCCGAGGCTGAACACCTTAAGTTAGAGAAGGATTCCACCTTCAAAATTCTTGAAGAAGAGAAGAAGCGCCTCACTGAGGAGTTCAAGACCAAGAACGATTAGGCTACAAACTGAGCCATGTATATGATATGATCTCTGAACCCTGACATTGATACATCGTTGCTTCAAGATAAAGAAGAGGAGTTCATCTCCAAATGGAAGGCTCAGTGGGCTGAAGAGGAGGTCACAACCACAACCTAAGATGGCAGGAATGGGGAGGACAAAGGCGAGGAGGCTGAGTCTGGTTTAGTCGATCAATAGTGAACAACTTCAAACAGGGTTGTGTCCCTTAGAATTTTTTGTAATTATATTTTTTGAGCCCTTGGGGAAAAGATGATTTACAGCTCAATTTTGAGCTTTTTTAATTATCTTATGACTTTATCTTTTAATCGTAGTATTTATGCTTTCAAGTTTTTTGCTCGAAAGCCTTTTTGCACAATGTCTACCTTTAGCTTTTTTCCTTAATACTATGCATCATATTGCTGGGTCAAAATATTTCGAGCATGTTATTATTAAGGACTTGGTTTTATACTTGTTTATTCGTACAAATATAAGTTGGGTTTAGGTCCGAATTTCAATACATTCATGCATAGTTTATTCGAAATGCCCATGTTTGACTTTGTTATTGTCAAAGTCGAACTTTACTTTTACCACATATTTAAAAAAAAAAAATACTCAAATGGTATGTAATCTTGTTAATCTAGTTATATTTTTTTTTCCAGTTACTTTTCCTGATCCTCAAGTATGACCTCGAGGTTGCGAGGTCGAAACTCATTTGCAAAAATTTCCAGCCCTAGTTTCGACTTATGGTTTTTAGTTGGTTTATCTAGAATTCCAACTTTTGACTGTCGATTAGGTATTGCTGGTTTGTTCCAGACTTGTTTAGTTCGCGTGTTTGGTTAATGATTCATCCACTTATTTTTTTCTTCATGTTGAGTTAATAATCCAAACATTTCTAATAGACTTAATTTTTATTTATGTTATTTTTTATAGCCTATTGTATGATTGTATACCACTTATGTCCCCTGAATATCCTATGATTGTGATCTTAGGTTATTGAATTTCGAGGTCTTGCAAAAAAGTATAACAATAAAAAGAAAACTTTTGAATGAAATTCAATACTTTATTAAAAAAGGTAAAAATCAAATACATGCTTTGTTAAAATGAGTAAACATTATTCCTATATTATTGATAATAAGGTCGTAAATGTTCACCATTTCAAGCTCGTGGAACCAATCCTCCATTCAGCCTCACTAGCTTATAAACTCCAGGTCGAATAATTGACTCGATTTGATAGGGTCCCTCCCAATTAGGCCCAAGTACCCCAGCAGATGGGTCTCATGTGGCCAGAAATACTCGTCTTAACACCAAGTCTCCTAATCCAAATTTCCTATCTCAGACCCTATTGTTAAAATATCTCGTATCCCTTTGCTGGTATGCAACATTTTTCAACTGGGCTTCATCCCCTCTTTCTTCGATGAGGTCCAAACTTTCTTCAAGCTGATTGGTTTGAGGTTGGGTCATATGTGTCGCACCTTATGGTTGGGATTTCAACCTCGATGAGCAACATGGCCTCGCACCCATAAGCTAGGGAGAAAGGGGTATGCCCCGTCGAGGTTCATGCTATTGTTCTATATGCCCACAGGACTTGAGGTAGTTCCTCTGGCCATTTACCCTTTGCTTCTTCTAGCCTTTTATTCATAAAACTTTTTACAGTCTTGTTCATTGCTTTGACGTGTCCATTTTGTTGGGGATGGGCCACGAAGGAAAAGCTTTTTACTATCCCATTCTTTACGCAAAAATGTGTAAAAAAATCACTGTCGAATTGGGTCCCATTATCCAACACAATCTTCCTGGGCATCCCATATCTATAGATGATGTTTTTCACTATGAAATCTAGGACTTTCTTCGAGGTGATGGGTGCTAAGAATTTGGCTTCGATCCATTTTGTGAAATAGTCAACAACGACTATAACATATTTTACTCCACCCTTTCCAGTTAGCAAGAAGCCTATGAGTCAATTCCCCATATCGCGAATGGCCATGGGGAGCTCATCATGGTAAGCTCAGTGGGTGGTGCTCGCGGTATCAAAGCGAGTCGTTGACACTTATCACAGCATTTGATGTACTTGAATGAGTCTGCCTTGACTGTTGGCCAGAAATATCCTTGCGTAATCACCTTTTTTGATAGGCTATGCCCCCCTGTGTGGTCTCCACAAAATCCTTCATGGATTTCTTCCAAAATCTTCTTTTCCTTGGGGGGAGTTACACACCTAAGTAGTGGCATAGAGTATCCCCTTCTGTACAATTTCCCTTCCAAAATGGTGTATCTTGGTATTTTGTACATAAATTTTCTAGCCCCGTTCTGGTTTGCTGGGAGACTTCCAATTTTGAGGTAGTCAATTATCGGGGTCATCCAGATGGGTTGGGATTCAATCCTGTTTACATCTTCTTCCTCAGGCTCGGTTATGCTCGGGGTCGGTAGGAATTCTATTAGAACCACATTGAGTGTGTCAGCTTCGTTGGTCGTGGCGTTTCTGGCAAATGCATCTGCATTTGAATTTTGTTTCTGGGGAACTTGTTCTATAGCGAACAACTCAAACCCCCCAAATGTTGCCTTAACTTTCTCCAGGTATGCTACCATTTTTATGCCACGAGCCTTATATTCACCCAGGACCTGGTTAACGACCCACTGTAAGTCACTATAGCATTGGATGGATTTTTCTTTGAGCTTGGCGGCTATCCAAAGACCTACTAACAACACCTCGTACTCATCCTCGTTGTTTGATGCCTCAAAGCCAAACCCTATCGCTGAGTGGAAGCAATTTCCCGCTGGGGTGATTAGAATGATTCCTGCCCCCGATCCATTTTCATTAGAGGACCCATCAACGTAAAGTCTCCATAGCTCGCTGGCTGGGTTATGACTTCCTCGTTGGAGATCCCTGTACACTCGACAATAAAATCTAGCAAAGCCTGTCCTTTGATCGTTGTACTAGGATGATAGGGGATCTTGAACTGTCCGAGCTCGACAACCCATTTCAACAATCTTTCGGAGGCCTCAAGCTTGGGTAATACTTGTCTTAACGACTGATCAATTAACACATGGATAAAATGTGCTTAAAGATAGGGATAGAGCTTTCGAGGTATGTGCATTAGGCTCAAAGCCAGTTTCTCAATCAATGGGTATCTCGATTCTACCCCCAGTAACCTCTTACTGACGTAGTATACGGGTTTTTGTATTTTCTTATCATCCCAGACAAGTACAACACTAATCGCATGCTCGGTTGTGGTGAGATATAAGTATAAGACTTCCCCTGCGATTGGCTTTGACAAGATCAGAGGTTTGGCGAGGTGTTTCTTATGGTTCTAAAATGCGAGTTCACACTCGTCCGACCTTTCAAACTTCTTGCCCCCTCTCAAAAGATTAAATAATGGTAGACACTGATCTATAGATTTCGAGATAAACCTACTTAAGGCCGCCATTCGTACAGTTAGGCTCTAGACATCTTTATGTTTTTGAGGTGAGGGCATGTCAATTAATGCTTTGATCTTGTCGAGATTAGCCTTTATACCTCGAGCATTCACTATAAATCCCATAAACTTACCCGAGGATACTCCGAATGAGCTTTTTTGTAGGTTGAGTCTCATATTGTATTTTTTGAGCACCGTAAAACATTCGGCGAGATTGTTTACATGGTTACAGTTATGTTTGGGCCTGACTAACATATCGTCCACATAAACTTCCATGATATTCCTCATTTGCTCAGCGAACATTCTATTTAGAAACCTTTGGTAAGTGGCTCCTGCATTCTTGAGCCTGAAAGGCATTACGTTATAGTAGTACAAGCCCTTATCAGTCACGAAGCTCGTATGTTCTTGGTTGGGTGCATGCATGGATATCTGGTTATATCCAGAATAAGCGTCCATGAATGACATGATTCCATGGCCTGCAGTGGCATCTATGAGCTGGTCGATTTGAGACAAGGGAAAGCAATCCTTGGGGCATGCCTTGTTGAGGTTTGAATAGTTGATGCAGGTTCGCCACATTCCTTTGGGCTTCAGGACCAGCACAGGTTGGCTATCCAATCAAAATAGAAAGAATCTCAGATAAACCGATTTGCTTTTAACCTTTTGACCTCCTATTTCAGGGCTTTCTTTCTATCGTCGTTTAGGAGCCTCCTTTTATGTTGCTTTGGAGGGAAGCTTTTATCTGCATGGCTCGTAATACACGGACTAATCCCTACCATATTTGAGTGCAACCATACAAACACATCTTGGTTTTCTCTCAAAAAGCAAGTTAATTGCTATTTTGCACTTTCGAAAAGATTTTTTTCCCATTTTTTACAACCCTCATGGTATCTTTCTCATCGAGCTTCACTTTTTCAAGCTCCTCCATTAGTTCGAGATCAGCCCTCTATTCAACCCTAGGGTCGATCTCTTCTTCTATTTTAAAGATGGATATGTTCATCTCCCCAATAACTACAAGCGCTTGTGCTCTTGTTTGGTTTTTCCTCTCATGGAAATGCTACAACATTCCCGTGCAGCGATTTGGTTTCCCTTCAGCGTCCCGATGCCACTAGACGTCAAGAACTTGATGGCCAAATGCCTAACCGACGACACTGCCCCCAGCCCAGTCAAGACTGGTCTCCCGAGCAGTATGTTGTAGGTTGAAGGGGTGTCCTCTATTACGAACTCCATCATCTTGGTCAACGAGACCAGATAGTCTACCAAGATTATTAGGAGCTTGATGGATCCCATGCTGGTGATTCCTTCTCCTTAAAATCCATACAACATTATTGCATAGGCTTTCAAATCTCGAAGTGTGAGTCCCATCTTTTCTAAAGCGGCCTTATAAAGGAAATTGGCAGAGCTCCTGTTATCTATCAGAACTCTACGTACCCTTTTGTTCATGAGCTAAAGTGTGATGACCAGGGGATTGTTATGGGGAAACTAGACATGTGATGTAACGACCTACTTCCTTAGAGCCATTACTAAGTGAGTTTAAAACATACAATTAACTTGCTAACTGAAGTTTTAAGATAAATGTGTAGCTAAACCATAGACAAAGTCACATAATTGGAAAATACAACCATTCATTGAAAATTATCAAGTGTTTAACATTCGGGATCAAAAACTACTTGTTTAAAAATATTCACAATACCAAAATATGATTAAAGTCGGCTAAACGAAAAAACTAGGTTTAATACAAGCATCTCCCAAAATGCCCATGGCCGTGGCAGTAGGGCAGGGCAAACATCTACACGCCGCTTCACGCTCTCCGTACTCATGGTTGGTCGATCTTCCCCTTGCCCTTACCTGCACCATAGAACACCCGTGAGCCGAAGCCCAGCAAGAAAACTCACACAAGCAGATAACATATGCATATCTATCATTCGACATACAAATAAACCACCAATGGGCTAAACACATACGGCCATGCCATCCTAGGCACTTTACCAGGATCTGGGTTCGCAGTTCACACCGTGAGGATATCCCAGGTATTCTTTAGGATCTCGCCCTGGCAACTCGCAATTCGCGTGCTAAACGCTGCTCCTAGACCCTTGCCGTTCTCGGCCTTCGCTGTTCCCGGCCCTCGCCGTTCCCGACTCTTGCCATTCATTCACATATATGCACACATAGCATAATTAGATAAATACTTAAACCCGTACAAACAAATTCAATGGGCTACACCCTGTAAACCCAATCATATAAGGTCGTGCCCTGCAACACAAGCTATAGGGCCTCGCCCTGCTTTATGGGTACAAAAGTTTTCTTACCTGTGTCCCGAGCTTTCCAAGCACCAATGTCCCGATCACAGTCCCCTAGTCCAAGCCTCACTGAAACCCTAGTCACAACACATCAACAATATCCATCCATCAAGTTCTAATCCATTAAGTAACTTTAGGTCATAATTCTAGTCTCCGGGACATTGAATTCTATCAATCCAGGTGATAAAATCCATCCCGAGCCTTAACTATCGGGTTCCCGAGCCTAAAACCTCCTTAAAGCCGAAAAACACACTAAGTGTTGCGGCCCCATGAGCCCATGCCGCGGCCTGCCTCAACCAGAGACCTCCAACCCCAAAAATAGAGCAGGCGCGTCGCAGCCCAAGCTAGGGCATGCCACGGCCCGCCCCTCTTCCTGGCCTCCAACCTGTTCTAGAGGGCTGCGACTCAGCAAGAACAATGTCGCTGCTCAACCCTTCGAACCCACAAAAATCCTCCATTTTTACCTCCAAAACACAACCAATTTACCCCAAAATCCATCCAACAACTCAAACTAATCATCACATAAGTTCTACCATAGTCTCAGCAAAAAAACCTAACAAGAATTTACCTTAAACCTCATCTAAAACACTAGAATGATCCTTCCCCTATCACACATGCAAAACTCTGAAATACCAACAGGAAACCAATATAATTCACCAATTTAAAAGCTTACCTTTGCTTGATTAAGTCTCTGAGTTAACCTCCTACGCTCCAAGCTTCAATCCCCCAAAATCCTAACTTTAAATCCTTAATCTTTGGTTAGTTTCCACCAAAACTCACTAAGCTTCCAAGAGAGAAAAGGAAACCGAGAAATAGAGAGAGAAATGGTCGGTTCTTCTAAAGTTCTGAACACTTCCTTCCTTTTTTTTTATTTAACTTATGTTCTAAGGTTATCTCAAAGGCTCGGGGTGCCAAAAACGTCCCCGAGGGCAAGATGGTAAATTTCCCCAATATTCCCTCTTAAACATTCTAACTTCAAATATATCTCCAAATATTTATTTCCATAACCCGATAACCCCATAAAACATCTAACGCCCAAAATACCCCTCGAATCACCCCGAGTTGGGTATTCGACCTCGTTGTGACTTTCTAGCTAACCGCTCCCTAGGACTGTCTCGTATCGTGCAACACAGATATATCACAAGTATATCATAATGATTTCAATTATCACATTTATGCCCTCAATGGGCTAAAATTACAAACATGCCCCTAATAACCAAACGACACCCACATGGATATTTAATTCACCTAAACATGCTTCTATAATTACATATTCATACAAATTCACATATTATAATAATAAATCACTTATTTCCCTCCAGGCACGCTAATCAAGGCCCTAAGCCTTATTAGCAAATTTGGGTCGCTACAACTATCCCATCCTTCCAGAAATTTCGTCGAGGATGAAATTACCTGAATAACTCGGGGTATCGCTCCCGCATCACTGATTTAAGTTCCCATGTCACCTCCTCAACCTTGCTCTTCCTCTGCAGCACTTTTACCAAGGCGATGGTCTTGCTCTGCAAGACTTTATCCTTCCGATCGAGAATTTGAACTGACTTCTCCTCATATGACAAATCCTGGTTGTTTAATGCCTAAAACGTGCATCCACTAAGCGGTGATTGTAGTATAGATCATGTGATCGATTCCACAAGGAGGCAAAGAAATAAAGTTAATCAATAAATAAAGTTTAGAGATAAATAATGTGAGGAAAATAAAACAAGTGATATTTTTGTTGTTTTTGAAATTTAAAGATTAGAAATAAAGATAGAATAAAGTGTGATCTAATAATAGGTAACAAGTAGGAAGGATCAAGAGTCACCAATATGCTTACTTATTTATTTGGATCTTTGATTTACAAAAGTTACACAAATGAGAAGTTCACATCCCAACTATTCATTTGGAAGATTTAACATTGAAGCACACATATGTTTTACGAAAATGTATTCAAGTGATTATTATTCTTTACCATGGAAAGATGAGATAAATCTTATGAGAAATCTAAAAATGACATTATACCATTGGCAATAAAGCATTAAAAGATTGGACATAAAACCTAACACAAATATTACTTTTACTATTTATAAAATACATAGAAAGAGCATGACTAATTCTATATAGATTTTAGCAAAAGTAAATATATATGAATGAGATAGAGAAAATGATAAAGATATTATCTATATCATTTTCACTAATTTAATAATACATAGAAAGTGCTTGACAAAATCTATATACTACTAGTAAACATAAATATAGATAACAAGATGAAGAAATAGAGATGAAAGAAAATAAATCACTCAAATATATAAACTTTAAGCACATGGTGAATCAAAAATACCAAATAAAGTCATAGTGCATATAGGATCATCCTAACCTTCCTAAGAAGGTTAGCCTATTATGCTAGACATTCTCATGAAATTCTAAAGAGAAAATATGAGAAATGAGAATAAAATTTGGTGGAGTTTTGCTACCTAAAAATTACATAGAAAATGTGAAATGGGAGTCCCTATTTATAGAGGGAGAAAAGGATGAAAAAGAAATTAAACAATAATTTGGGGTTTACAAAATAAATCTGAAATATTAATAATAAAATATGATTTTGAAAAATCAAATCTTATTATAAATATTAACCTAGTTATTTTGGTCTATGGTCAATATGCTCTTTTTCAAAAACACCAAAAAAGATGAGCTTTAAAGCTCAAAATAGAAATTTGCAAGGCCCAATACCCACAAAATATGGGTTGAAGGTGGCTAGTGGCAGAAGTGGGTTTTGACCCATTCCCAGCCAATGAGGATGCACCACATAGGCGCTGGCTGGGAGGGTTGGGTCTGTGTTGGACTGCTGGGGAGTTGGGCCTGCTGGGAAGTTTGGGTGAGGCGCTGGGCTTTAGCTGGAGTGAGGTTGCTGGGTTGTTCTTGCGTTGGAGTTGTTTGGGCCGTTGGGTGATGCTGGAGTTTGGGCTTTGGATGGTCACATTAGGCTTCGGAGATGCTGGAAGAGGCAAGGGCTGAGAAGCTTTAGCGTGGGCGTGAGATGCTGAAAGGCAGCTGGGCGATGTGGCGACCTCGGGTTGGCTGGCAGGAGGACGTGTGGCGCTGGCTGAAGCGTGCCACCTGGCGCTAGGGAGAGAGGAAACCAGGCGGGCTGGGATGCTTGGGCCGAATTCTCAAATTTAATTGTTTCATTTTCTCTTCATTTCAAAGTGCCAAAATACAACTTTAATTCTTACAAAATGACAATAAATTAAATCATAATCAAATATTTTCATTTATAAAATAAATCATATTAATTCCATGAAAATATTAATTAAAACTTAATTTATTTTGACTATTAAAATCAATAAATGTGTATTTTTCACTACTAATCACTGATCCAACTCCAAGTTCTCATAACTCAGAACATGAGTTGAATCTGATACATACTTCTGGAGCATGGACACGTGAAAAACATTACGAACCCCTGCTAAGGCTGAAGGCATCGCTAGTTTGTAAGCTACCTCTCCAACCCGTTCCAGAATCTCGAAGGGGCCAATAAACCTAGGGCTCAGCTTGCCCCGAACACCAAACCGTTTCACTCCCCTCATAGGTGAAACCCTAAGAAACACATGGTCACCGACCTGAAACTCCACGCTTCTGCGTCTCAAGTCCAAGTAACTCTTCTGGTGACTCCGGGAGGTGAGCATTCGAGCTCTAATCTTCTCAATCGCTGGTCCTCTGAACCATCTCAGGACCCAAATATCTCCTCTCACCTGTCTCATCCCAATGGATAAGTGATCTGCACTTCCTCCCATAAAGCATCTCATATGGAGCTACTCCGATAGTCGACTAATAACTGTTATTGCACGAGAACTCAATCAAAGGGAGGTACTTACTCTAAGATCCCCCAAAGTATAGCACTCAGGCTCGTAGCATGTCCTCCAGTATCTGAATCGTCCTCTCAGGCTGTCTATCTGTCTGAGGATGATAAGCGGTACTAAATAGTAACTGCGTGCCCATAACCTTCTGTAGACTCTCCCAAAACATGGAGGTGAAGGTGGGGTCCCTGTCAGATACTATCGACCTCGGAGCCCCATGAAGTCGAACAATTTCCTTCACATATAACTCGGCATACTGCTCCACAGTATAAGTCGTCCTGACTGGTAAAAAGTGAGCGGACTTGGTATACCTATCTACAATCACGCACACTGAATCATGCTGTCCCACAGTCTTCGGTAAACCAACCACGAAGTCCATGGTGATATCTTCCCACTTCCACTCTGGAATCCCTAGAGGCTGTAACAACCTTGCTGGCCTATGATGTTCAACCTTTACCTACTGACAAGTTAAGCACTTGGCCACATAATCAACCACATCCCTCTTCATGCCTGACCATCAATACAAAGCTCTCAAGTCTTGGTACATCTTCGTCGTACCCGGATGTAAGGAATAGGGAGTGGTATGCGATTCATCCAAGATCTCCCGCTGGATATCAGAATCCATCGGAACACAGATTTGACCCTTGTACTTCAACAACCCCATCTTCGAGATAAAAATGTCCTTAGTCGCCCCGACTAAGACGTTCTCTCTATGACCTCTCAATTGGGAATCCTTCCCCTGTGCCTCCTTGATCCTCTCAAGGAGTGTAGACTGAAGAGTGATGTTGGCTAACTGATCAACTACCAACTCTATACCTGCTCTAGTCATCTCCTCAGATAGCTTATCAGATATCTGCCTCGAACTGAACAACTGTCCTGGGCCCTTCCGACTCAATGCATGAACCACTACATTAGCCTTCCCAGGATGGTATAGGATATCACAATCATAATCCTTTACCAATTCCAGCCACCGTCTCTGACACATATTCAGATCCTTCTGAGTAAAGAAGTACTTCAAACTCTTATGGTTGGTGTATATCTCGCACTTCTCACCATATAGATAATGTCTCCAAATCTTAAGTGTGAATACCACCGCTGCCAACTCCAGATCATACGTGGGATATCTTTACTTGTACTCCTTCAACTGCCTCAATGCATAGGCTATCACCTTGTAGAGTCCAAGAACTTTACTTAGCTAATTGTTCAGTAGTATTATAGTATGTTTAGTATTATCTTTGTTACTGTGGATTTTTGGTTCAGACCGGGAATTATTTGAACACTCATAGTAGTACTTATAGATTTTCTAAGTTTAACCTATAGTTTAAGAATATTTAGTATAACCTAAGGTTTGATTAATGTGACTGATATTAAGGATTATATTTATTATATTATCAGGTTTAGACATCAACCAATAGGATTTTAAGCACATGTTATGAATGGTGATTAAGGATTAAGTATTTTTTAGGATTAAATTTAATAAGGAGTAAAGTTTGAATGTTATAGGGTCAGTCAGCAGGTTTGAATACGTTGAAGGCTTAGTCAAGGCTGTTTACTCCATTCAAACTTAGCTAAAAATGTGTAATTTCATGTTTAAATATTCAGCGTATGCCGATATATCGCAGCTATAGGGGGCGATATATTGCAGCACGTAGATACGGAAAACACGAGACGATGCACGGTCGCCTCGGGCATACTGGCCCAGGCGATATATCGCCTACAGGGGGCGATATATCGCCACCTTCAGCATAAATTCAAACTCTTTTGAATTCATTTCCTTTCAGCCATTCAAACTCCTTCAACAGTCCAGCATCTTTTGAACGAGTCTTTAGCCTCTGCTGAACGATTATTCAAATGATTTTCACCTAAAAAGCCATTATTTTTATTCAAGTAAAATCAAGATCCTTTCATCTCCAAACTCTATAAATAGGACCTAGTACCCAACCATTATTCACCTTTTGCTCTAAGTTCAGAAGCTGCTAGTGTTAAGTGAGTGTGAGAGTATAAACACCTGGTTTGGGAAAAACATAAGCTTAAACATCATAAGCTTATCAAACACTTTGGGAAGTGAGGTTCTATAGTATTTCGGTTGAGGAGTAGATTGGTCTTTCAAGTCTTTGAGGTAACCAAAACTCTAGTTCATTTCTGTATTATGTTATTTTCTTTCTCATAGTCTTCTACTCAATCTCTAACCTCAATCTTCATTTTGGTTAGGGAATCTAAGTTCTTGAGCACATAAGTTTCGGTAAGCATGATTCTCAAATGGTTTAGTCTTCCCATTTTCCTTTTCATCTCTTTTCTTCTTTCAACTCACTCTTGTTCATTATGGTTATTAGGAGTGTTCCAAAAGTCCCAACTCAGTCCACATATCCCGGTAACTTTGGAAAGGAAAATAGGCTAGAATCAATATGTTATATGCTTATGTTATCTTATGTTTTATGTTGTTAAATGTGTTATGATATGTATGCATGTATGTTTGTAGGCTTGGGCATATGACCCATATGACTAACAAGACCCCAAATGGGTTATGGGCATATGACCTACTTAGCTAGTAGGACCCCACTAATCCCATGGGCATATGCTTGTTTAGTCTATGGGACCCCAAGTAATAATGGCCATTATAATAAGTGTATGTTATGTGTATTATGTTAAGTCTTTATGTTTCTTATGAAGTTATGTTTATGACTACGTGTTAGATTTTCCTTGCTGGGCATTAGGCTCATTCCTTTTTGTTTTATGTGCAGGAAAATAAGCTTTAGAGGCGGAAAGATTCGTGACGCTTAGAGGATGTGTATCGATGGTGAATGGAGTCAAGGGGCCGAGCGTTATTCGATTCGAGGATGTAGTTTCTGTTTTATGTCTTTTTACATGTATTTTCCGCACCATTTATGTAATGTCTTTTATTTTAAATCATGTTTTGTTTTTAAAGACAATGGGATCCCATATCCTTCTTAGTATTCTATTTATTTGTAAGTAACTCTTATTTTACAAGTTACTAAATAAAATTATGGTATTTTCGTAAAAATGTAAGTTTTATGTATAGTTTCGTTAATGGTCCAAATAGTCTAGATTAGTGGGTCATTACACACCTTTCCAGCTTGCATCAGCACACACCCTAAACCCTGTCTAGAAGCATCACAATAAACCACAAACTTATCATTATCTGTTGGCAAACTCAACACTGGCGTGGTGATCAGTTGCTGCTTCAACTCCTTGAAACTGTTCTCACACCTGTCTGTCCAAACATACTTATTCTTCTTCCTTGTCAATTCAGTCAATGGCGTAGCTATCCTGGAGAACCCCTCAACAAACTGCTGATAATATCCTGCCAATCCCAGAAAACTCCTCACTTTAGGAACACTTCTCGGTCTAGGCCAATCTCTCATTGCCTCAATCTTACTCGGGTCAACCAGAATCCCCTCCTTACTGACGATATGGCCCAGAAATGTGACTTGCGGTAACCAAAACTCGCACTTGCTGAACTTAGCATATAACTCTGACTGAGAGTACACTAGAATGTCGTCGATAAATACAATTACAAACTTGTCCAAATAGTCCTTGAAAACCTGTTCATCGTATCCATAAAAGTTGCTGGGGCATTGGTTAATCCAAAGGACATAACCAGAAATTCGTAGTGTCCATACCTCATGCGGAAAATGGTCTTTGGTATGTCCTCTTCTTTAATCCTCAACTGATGGTAACCAGACAGGAGATCAATCTTGGAAAACACTCTCCTTCCCTGTAGCTGGTAAAATAAATCATCAATCCTAGGCAGTGGATACTTATTCTTAATGGTCAACTTGTTCAGCTCCCTGTAGTCAATACACATCCTAAGAGATCCATCCTTCTTCTTGACAAACAACACTGGAGCATCCCATGGCGAGAAACTCGGTTTGATGAACCCCAAATCTAGTAACTCCTACAACTGAATCTTCAACTCCACCGGAGCCATTCTATTAGGTGTCTTAGATACTGGCTCCGCCCCTCGCTCCAACTCTATAACAAAATCAATCTCCCGCTGCAGTGGTAACCCTGGCAGGTTTGCTGGAAATAAATCTGGAAACTCACATACCAATATGGTCTCCCCCGGTCCAACCGACACAACCCTAGAGGTATCCACAACATTCGCTAGGAACCCTATGCAACCTTCCTCCATCAAGTCTCTAGCCTTCATCACTGAAATCATAGGTACTCGTGGTCCACCAACTGTCCCCACAAATACAAAGGGTACCTCCCCTTCTGGTTCAAAAGTCACCATCCTGCGCTTGCAGTCAATCGTCACCCCATACTTCGATAACCAATCCATCCCTAGGATCATATCAAAGTCATCCACCACAAGTTGAATCAGATCAACAGACAACTCCCTACCATCTACTTCTACTGGCAAAGCTCTTACCCATCTCCTAGAGACTACCAATTCCCCAGTTGGCAAAAAAGTCTAAAAACCCTAGCATACAAAACACTAGGGCTACACAGTTGATCTATCACTCAAGCAGACACAAACTAATGAGTAGCTCCCGAATCAAACAACGCAGTATAAGAAAACCCGGCACTATTTTGGCTCAGTCTGAGTTAAGGTGAACACTCTGGCAGGAGCGAGACTGTCGCCCTATTTTGGCTCTTTTTTCCTGGCTTGTGGGCAGTCCTTCTTCAGATGGTTGGCTCTCCCACAGATAAAGCAGGCCCTGATCCTACACTCCCCCTGATGTCATCTTTTGCACCTTGGACACACTGGAAAACTCCTCCAGTTGTCACCTCCACCCTGACGGCCACTAAAAGCACCTCGTGCCCTCCTATCCGAGCTAGGAGGAACAAAAGAATTTGGGGCCCTTCTCTTCTTCTCACTGGAGCCACTACCCCAACTAGATCCAATAAAAGGAGGCACCGTCCTCCTAGCATAGTGCCTAACAATGCTCTCTCTCCAAATCTGATCCTCGGCCCCCTCAGCTGTAAGGGCCTTGTCCACGACCTGAGCATAAGTAGTAGTCTCTGGATCTAAAGTAATATTCACATCATGGGCAATCATAACATTCAACCCCTGTACAAATATATCTCTTCTTGCCACATCAGTCGGCACCAAATCCAGTGCGAACTTTGCCAACCGGTCAAATTTCAAGGCGTACTTTGTAACGGTCAAACGATTCTGAGTTAGGTTGATAAACTCGTCAACCTTCGCAGTTCAGACTGCAACACTGTAGTATTTCTCATTAAAGATGTTTCCAAATTCTTCCCAAGTCATAACTGCCACATTCCTCCTCTGAGCCACTACATCCCACCAGATGCGGGCATCTTCTCTGAACATGTAGCTGGCACAAGCTATTCTCTCATTTCCTACCACCCTCATAAAATCCCGGTTGGAGGACATCATATCCATCCACTGCTCTGCCCACAGTGGGTCTAGTCCACCCTCGAAGGTGGGAGGATGCTGCTTCCTGAACCTCTCATACAAGGGTTCCCACTTGTTCTCCATGATAGGCTGGACCGGCACTGGCGCATGAGCTTGCTGAACTGCCAATCTAGTAACCTGAGGAGGGGCCTACTGTCTCAGCTATCGAAGTTCTTCCTCTGTTCACTGCAATCTTACTTTCATTTTGGAAAACATATGTTGTCAATTCTGTGGGGTAGGTGGAGGGTCCTGACCCTGGTTGTCATCCTCGACCCTACTGTCGCGGAGTCTAGATGATTGTCGAGGCATCACAACAATATGCCTGCAATCAACGATGCCTCTCATCAAGCAAGATAACAACATCCAAAACTACCTCCCAAGTCATATCAGTCAACCATAAACAACAATCCATAAAACATACAACTAGCATATAACACTCAACGGGCCATGCCCTGGCATCATGCATATGTTAACTCATTCATCATGCTCTATATACAATAAGCAAGTAAACAGGCATTTAAGCACATACTCAAGAATATATGTCAACTTATTACTAACCAACCCTGAGTCGAGCTTGTCACTGACAACGAGCGTACATGTTTGGTCAATCTCCAAGAACCATAAACCATGGCTCGCTCTGATACCAAGTTGTGATGCCCTACTTCCTTAGAGCTAACACTAATGTGAGTTTAGAACGTGCAATTAACTCGCTAACCGAGATGTTAAGACAAATGTGTAGCTAAACCATAGACAAAGTCACATAATTGGAAAATACAACCAGTCATTGAAAATTATCAAGTGTTTAACATTCGGGATCCCAAAATACTTGTTTAAAAATATTTACAATACCAAAATATGATTAAAGTCGACTAAACGACAAAACTAGGTTTAATACAAGCATCTCCCAAAATACCCCTGGCCATGGCTGCCGAGCAGGCCAAACATATACGCACCACTTCACGCTCTCTGTACTCATGGTTGGTTGATCTTCCCCTTGCCCTTACCAGCACCATAGAGCACCCATGAGCTGAAGCCCAGCAAGAAAACTCACACAAGCAGATAACATATGCATATTTATCATTTGGCATACAAATTAACCGCCAATGGGCTAAACACATACGGCCATGCCGTCCCAGGAACTTTACCAGTCCCTGGGTTCACAGTTCACACTGTGAGGATATCCCAGGTATCCTTTAGGGTCTCGCCCTGGCAACTTGCACTTCGCATGCTAAACGTTGCTCCCGGCCCCTTGCTGTTCTCGGCTTTTGCCGTTCCCAGCCCTCACTGTTCCCGACTCTTGTCGTTCATTCACATATATGCACACATAACATAATTAAATAAATACTTAAACATGTACAAACATATTCAATGGGCTATGCCCTACAACACAATCATATAGGGTCGTGCCCTGCAACACAAGCTATAGGGCCTCGTCCTGCTCTACGGGTACAATAGTTTTCTTACTTGTGTCCCAAGATTTCCAATCACTGATGTCCCGAGCACAGTCCCTTAGTCTGAGCCTCGCTGAAGCCCTAGTCACAACACATCAACAATATCGATCCATCAAGTTCTAATCCATTAAGTAACTTTAGGTCATAATTCTAGTCTCCGAGACATTGAATTCTATCAATCCAGGTGATAAAATCCATCCCGAGCCTTAACTATCGGGTTCCCGAGCCTAAAACCTCCTTAAATCCCAAAAACACACTGAGTATCATGGCCCCATGAGCTCGTGCCGTAGCCCGCCTCAACCAGAGGCCTCTAACCCCAAAAATAGGGCAGGCGCGTCGTGGCCCAAGGTAGGGCATGCTGGGGCCCGCCCCTCTTCCTGGCCTCCAACCTGTTCTAAAGGGTCGTGACTCAGCAAGAACAATGTCGTGGCCCGACCCTTCGAACCCAGAAAAATTCTCCATTTTTACCTCCAAAACCAAGCCAATTTACCCCAAAATCCATCCAATAACTCAAACTAATCATCACATAAGTTCTACCACAGTCTCAACAACAAAACCTAACAAGAATTTACCTTAAAACTCATTTAAAACTCTAGAATGATCCTTCCCCTATCACACATGCAAAACTCTGAAATACCAGCAGGAAACTAATATAATTCACCAAGTTAAAAGCTTACCTTTGCTTGATTAAGTCTCTGAGTTAACCTCCTAATCTCCAAGCTTCAATCCCTCAAAATCCTAGCTTTAAATCCTTAATCTTTGGTTAGTTTCCACCAAAACTCACTAAGCTTCCAAGAGAGAAAAGCAAACCGAGAAATAGAGAGAGAAAGGGTCGGTTCTTCTAAAGTTCTGAACACTTCCTCCCTTTTGTTTTATTTAACTTAAGTTCTAAGGTTATCTCAAAGGCCAGGGTGCCAAAAACGTCCCCGAGGGCAAAATGGTAAATTTCCCCAATATTCCCTCCTAAACGTTATAACTTCAAATATATCTCCAAATATTTATTTCCATAACCCGTTAACCGCATAAAACATCTAACGCTCGAAATACACCTCGACTCGCCCCGAGTCGGGTATTCGACCCTGTTGTGACTTTCTAGCTAACCGGTCTGAAGGACTGTCTCGGATCGTGCAACACAGATATATCACAAGTATATCACAATTATTACAATTATCACATTTATGCTCTCTATTGGCTAAAATTACAAACATGCCCCTAATAACCAAACGGGGCCCACATGCATATTTAATTCACCTAAACATGCATCTCTAATCACATATTCATACAAATTCACATATTATAATAATTAATCACTTATTGCGCTCTAGGCACGCTAATCAAGGCCCTAATACTTATTAGCAAATTTTGGTCGTTACATGTGAGACTTCTTCTTTTGTAATGGTAATGGGTTGAGATTCAACCCTTTGTTACTTTGGGGCTTGTGGTTAGGCTCATAGGGAGAATTGTAACGCCCTGCGTTTCAGCCACCTTTAAACGACTCGGATCGAGATTTTTTTCCCCGAGTTAAGAATATTATTTTTGTTTGGAATTTATTTCCATGAGTTATTACTAGCCAAATTATGAATTTTGTGATTAAAAATAAAGATAAGACTTTCAGTCTTGGACAGACACAAAAATCCTAATCTGGTAAAAATTTCAGAAAATAAAATGAAAAAACTATGGCAAATATATTTTGGGCATAAAATACATTCATAAAAATTAAAGTTTGGTCAAAAAATAATAAACGGAAGAGGATATGGAAATTTTAGGGCGTTTTGTGTTAAAATGCTTAATTTTACCGAATTGGGGAATTTTATTCCATAAATGGACCTTAGGTTAAATTGTATTGTGTGATTAATTAAATTAAATGTGAGAGATATTTAATTCAATTATTATATGTTAGTTTTATTTTTAAAACTTTATATGAGTGAAAAATGTCATAGAAAGTCAATTTGGATTTTTCTTCTTAGGAAATATTCATTAACCTTTATAAAAAAAAAATATAAATGCATATATAGAAAGAGCTGACCGGCCATGTGTGGTTTTAAAATTTTGTGGACCAAATTGATTAAGTTTTAAATAATATTTGATAAATGTTAATGACACAAAGTGATAAAGGTAAAAATACTGAAGTGTTTAGATTTTTTTTTTAGTTGATATGCTCATCCAAACCATCACCCAACCGACCCCGTTATCTCATATCATTCCCATCTTGTTCAAAAGTTTATCTCTCAAGTTTTCTCATCATTTTCAACTACCAAGAACACTAAGAAAGCTTGAAAGCTTAAGCTTTGGTCTAGGAAGAGTTCCCTAAGGTAAAGTTTCAAAACACTTGACTTTTGTAAAGTTTTTAACCATAGGTCTTTCAATAGCTAACTATCTATATTGTTGAGGGAGTTGGTTTAGGTTTTGAAGGATCTAAAGCTAGTAGAAACATCAAAAACCCAAACAAGAACAACAAGAGGTAAAAAAGTTTACTTTTTATGGTATGGTTTTTATTTTTAAGCATTATTTTGTATATTTAATGCTTAAAGTTTCTTATTGGTGATGTAATAAAGCTATGGTAGTTGTTTTATAATTTTTATGATGCTTGTGTGTTGATTTTTGAAAATAGGGACAAAAATCCCTGAGGGTTTTGTTGAAAACCCTAAAACAAAAATACAAGTTTTGAGTTGTGACTTCCAAGGGGTCAAGCATCCACTGTATATTTATTTTGTAAAATTAAATTGTATTGTGATGTTGAGATGGAGTACATAAAATTGAGCTTTTGAAACACTAAAAACGTTCAGAAATGAGTGAGTTATGCTATTTCAAAGTTTAGGTAAAAAAACTATTTTTTTCTTATTCTTAAATTCGGGACCAAGTTTGGACAGTCACTGTATAGGTCAAATTAACCCAGTTTTCTCTAAATATTAGTGGACATATTTTTGGCATAACCTAGTATTTCGCTGTAAAATTTGGTAACAAAATGATGAACGGTTTGAGAGTTATTAAGTGCCAAATTTTGGAAAAAATAAGGACTTGAAAATAAGGTCATATTTACCTCAATGTTTGGAAAATATTTTCACCAATAAAAAATGCTCATTTTGACATAAGATTTTACAAAGACCTAAAAGGCATAGCAAATATTGAATTGGGAAATTTTGGTAACAATTGGGTAAGTAAGTTTCATGTTATGACCTAACAAAGTATGTAATTAATAATGAGAAAAATGAGGTTTTCACACTTAGTGTAAAAATGAGATTTTGGAGCTTAAGATAAAAAGTACATTTGTGCTTATTGCAAGATAAAAACTTGGTAAGTCTTAAAAATATTTTGACATAAAATACCACTTTGAGATTAATGAGAATTATTTTTATTAAAGAATTTTTATTCTTCGAAAAAAATAAAAATAAAAGATTTAATTTATTATTAAGTTGATAAATTATAAGAGGGTTTAAAAGTCCTATATTTTGAGAAAATAATTAAGTAAATTATTTTTCTAGTAAGCAAACTTGATTAATTGACATAGAAGAATTAACTAGTCAAGACAAGAAATTGTTAACGGTTTCTTCTAATTAAGTTAAAATTAGGTGATTTTCTTAAAACGGTTTTTAGAGATTAAAACCTTTAAAAAAATAAAAGGAAAATTAAGATGTTAATTTCTTGAAAAATAATTGAGGAATTTAATTAGTATTTTCTGGATATAGTATCGGCTGAAATCTTCTATATTTAATCGACTTGTTGAAAGTACGAGTTAATAGCGATACTTTTAAAGAATAAGATTTTTAGCGAATTGTGGGAAAATACTATTGCAATACCTGAGCCTAAATATCGAGACCATAGGATAGGTCTCCCCGAGACTTAGGGTTTAGTCTCATATTTTTGAGTATGAATTTCTTGAATGGGTTTAAAACCAAATAAGGATCATTAATCCTTACAAATGATTTTTAAAATGACCAAACAACCCAAAATAATAATAATAATAATGAATTATGAAGTGCCATAATTAATCTGAGTATACTGTATGGATAACTACATTATTGGCTAAGCATAACTGGACTATACATTAGAGTGTGAAATCTTGCTGAGAGAAAAGGACTCCAAGTAAATCAACTTCTATTGTGTGGCTACAACATGGAACGACTATTGTATTGTATGATAGTATAGAGACACACAAACATAGATACACTGTCGTAGAAAGTGTTATTCTGTTGGGCAGGTTGCGCAGATGCTGCCTTCTGTCCGAACAATGCTTGATTCGCATTCCAGTTTCTTATATACTGTCCAAAATATCCTCTCAATCCCCCATAACCTCATTTTTGTTATCTTTTCCCTTCTCTTTCCTTTTTTTTTTTATATATATTTGAGTCCATTTCTTGTATGTCTATATCCATGTAGGCATTTGAGGACTAAAATGCCATTTTCCTTTGTTTTTGCAGACACGTACTTTCGACCATTTGCTTCTCTTCAACCGTGATGGTGCTTTCGGCCCTCGACCTCCTTTTGACCACGACAGCGCCCTATTTTACCTGCTTGAGATATATTTTCTTTCTCCCTTATGTTTATTGGGTCCAAATTAGCACCACTCGGGATAGGGTACTTTGGCCTGAGCTTGTCTTGAATTAACCCAGTTGCATGCTCTCATTCATACTCCGTAGTTGGTTATTTAGAGCGCTTGTGCCTAGAGGTTTTGAGCCCATTCCTTTGTGCTTTGTAGCAATCCTCTCATTTATACGTGAACCTTTTTTGCTTTCAAGACGGGGTCTCATGGCATGTGAAGGTTCATTCGACGCTCCTCCGGGGGTCGAGTTTGTCGACTTGTCTTCAGACTCAGAGTCCCCTGAGGATAATCCTCACCATGACTACAACACCTTAAGGCAGGCCCACATTCGTCATCTTGAGCATATGGCTGAACTTAGGCGTAAGATTTGGGTGGTAGAGAGCGAAATAGACTCGGTGTTGAGGGGAGATGGAGTATCTTTTCCCCTTGACCTTAACGACCATGTAGCGAACCTTAGGGTGACCCTTTTAGATTTGTAGATGGAGTTGGAGTTTATGGAGTGAAATATCCCCCCCCCCCCCCCCCCCCCCGAGCCTCCCAACCCATTTTCCCCTAATGACTGTCATGGGGCCGTCCCGTCTTCTCCTCAACCCTTATTCTCAATCTACCCTAGTTTAGCGCTTTCACACCCGATGTCTCGGTGGAAGACCCTTGCTAGGAAGAAAAAATGGAGGGTAAAGTGCCCTATTTCCACCTCACCTTTTTCTTTTGGTTTTGCAGATATGGCAGTAAAGAGGGCGACGACAGGTGACTGCTGATGATCAGGACACTGGCCCCCTGTTGGCATCCACTCTAGTGTCCCATGTGTCCGAAAATAAACTGTTGGAAATAATTGAGAACTACCGTGTTCCCCCAGAATATACATTATACGTTCCTTCAAACAAGTGTCGGGCTGACTGCCCAAACCCAGGTTACGTGGCTATGTGCAAGCATATCTTGAAAGCGAGTGGTACAATCCCATTACACACATTTTTCATCACGGTTCTCAATCATTTTGACCTTGCTCCACTCCAGCTGGCGCCCAATAGCTGGCTAATGTTGAGTTGCCTCTTCATCTCATATATGGATCGTTTCGAGCGTGATCCTACAGCCCAAGAGGTGCATTTCATGTACAATCTTATGCCCACTCCTATGTCCAAGGGCTTTTTATTTCCTGCAAAAAGCCAATACTTCAGTCTCCTTGATAGAGGGCACTGTATCCAACACAGGGTCTTGGAAGTAGGACTTTTTCTTTGTGAACGATCCCCTCTCTGTTCGTGAGCACTTTCGCTTAGCCCCTAGTAAGTACTTTAAGCCCTTTTTTTTCTTTTTGAAACTTACAGTTTTGGAACTTATGTTTGTGTCGGTGTTGAGTCTAGTTTTTATCATGTGTTGGTGATGTTTTAAGTAGTCTTTTATTTTGTTTTTCTTTCATTTAGTGCGGGTTTATGCTTTGTTTGTCTGTCTTTGTGAATATCAGGAAGAATTGAGCATGTGGAAGAAAATGCCAAAGAAAGGGAAGAAATAACCAAGTTTTTCATCATATTTTGATAAAGAATGGTTCTCAACACAATTTGGAAGTGTTGGTGAAATTTTGGGATGAAAACTTGAAGAATTGAGAAATCCCTTAAGAGCCACGGCATGAGCAAAGTGGAGCCGCGGCTAGGGGGAAGCAGAAGCAATGTTTTTTTGAGGAAATCCTCGGGCCGCGGCATGGCTATAGAGAGTCGCGGCATAGATGGGCATTTTGCCCAGAACTCGTCAATGCGGGCCGCGGATGGAAAGGGCTTTTTGCCCAGGAATTTGGACACGGGCCGCAGCATAATGTATGTAGAGCCGCGGCCCGCCTCTTTAAAATTTGAAATCCTAGGTTTTTAAGATGGCGAAAAAGAAGAGAGAAGGAATGTACGGATTGTGGATGAATGCTGGTTTTGAAGGCTGAAGACCTAGAGTATTTTTACATGTTTTTCTTCTTCTTCCTGATGTTATCTTTAATTTTTGTTGTGATTAGCATTGTGATTATGAACTAATTTTCTGTTTAGGATGTTTAATTGAATCACTTGAATCTCTGTTATGAACTAATGCAATTTTTATATTCTTCTTCTTCAATCTTCTTCAATTCCGTATAACCTGTTCTTATAGATTGATTATTGATTGGCCATCTTTAGTCATTTACATATGTGTTTTAAGTCAAAATCTGAGAAGTGAGATTTAATTCTGCTGTGGTTATATTGGACATAATTCTAATTTAGAACGAAAGTATCTGAATTAATTGTGTAACTGTTATTAAGTTGTTGAGATTAATGATACCTGTGTGGTTCAATTTACCATAATAATATAGGAAATTTTCACCTAGGTTGAGTTTATAATTCATAGTATGATTATAGGCTGCTATATCAACTTGTTAATTGAATTAGGTCAAAAGAAGAAGAATTCGCACTTTGCATTAGAGAATAATAGGGAGGATAGTTGATGAGATTAAATATCCTAATTATTTCTCAGTGATTAGATTAAAAGTTTTTCTATTAGTTGTTATTCCATTCAATTTTTAATTATTGTTTCTGCAATTTATAGTTTCTTTTGGTGTATTTACAAAAATCAAGAATTTCAATTCATCAAATAGAACAAGAAATTAATTGACTGGTAATTTATAATCAGTCCTTGAGGACGATACTTGGTTTTACCATTTTATTACGAGTTTGCGACTGTATGCACTTGCATAGCTATAAATTTTGCAACAAGTTTTTGGCGCCGTTGCCGGGGACTGAAAATAATTATCAATATCAGTCTAATTAATTTTTATTCTAATTTGATTTTAATTTCTCTTGTTTCTAATCTGTTTAGTTGCTTAATTTGTCTATCTCAGGTGAATTTTGGTATATGCGTGGCAGAAAAGGAAAAGACACACTTGTTCCTCTGAATCCCGAGATTGAAAAGTCTTGCAATCAAATCAGAAAGAACAAGAGAGAGGCCCAGAATTCTGTGAAGATGGCACAGAATGACGGGGATGGCAGGAATGTTCTAAATCTAGGAGTTGTACAAGGGGTTCAGGCTCAGACCAATGCTGAGAGGAGCCTGAGAGATTATGTGCTACCCACTCTGACGGGAGTACAAAATAGTATATGCCCACCAGCTGTAGAGGCCAACAACTTCGAAATCAAGCCTGCTATTTTACAAATGGTGCAGTCCTCTGTGCAATTCAATGGGTTGCCCTCTGAAGATCCTCACACCCATTTGTCCAACTTTCTGGAGTTGTGTGGAACCTTCGAATATAATGGGGTGAGTGATGACGCAATCAAGCTTAGGCTCTTCCCATTTTCTCTAAGGGACAGAGCTAAAAGTTGGCTGAACTCTCTGCAGCCAAACTCTATTGTCACCTGGCAAGATCTAGCTCAGAAATTTTTGTCTAAATTCGTCCCTCCGTCCAAGGCTGCTAAATTGAGGGGAGAGATAAATAACTTTTGCCAGAATGACGGAGAGTCACTGTATGAAGCTTGGGAACGGTTTAAGGAACTCCTGAGAAGATGTCCTCATCATGGCATTGAACAGTGGATGCTAGTACAGAATTTCTACAATGGTTTATGTCCGACAACCAGAACTATTATTGATGCTGCAGCGGGTGGCACTTTTATGAGCAAGAGCGCAACTGACACTTAAGAGTTGCTGGAGGACATGGCTACAAACAACCATCAATGGTCTGAGGAAAAATCATCTTGAGTCAGAAAGGTAGCTGGGGTGCATGGTGCATGAGCTGGATGCAATCACTGCTCTAACAGCGCAAGTAGCCTCTCTGACAAAGCAGTTACAATAGAGCAGTGTATCTGCTAATGCGGTTCAGATGGCAGTGAGGTGTGAAATGTGTGGTGGTGCTCATTCTGTCGATCAGTGCCCTATCTGTATAAATAATAACACCTCAATGGATCATGCCCAAGTTCAAGCGGTGGGAAACTTTCAAGGCCACTCAATAATCCATTCTCCAACAACTACAATCATGGGTGGCAAAATCATCCCAATTTTTCGTGGAAGAATAATCAAGGCTAACAACCTCAGTTTCAGGGCCAATTTCAGAATAACATGCCTCAGCCACCTATGAATCAAGCTTCATCATCACAACAGCTTAGGCCTCAACAATCAATGCCTCAACCTGAGAGGCCTAATGAACTGCAAGCTTCCTTGTTGACTCTTACTAATACCCAGACTCAATTTATGACTGAGACCAGATCCTCTATTTGAAACCTTGAGACATAGGTTGGGCAGTTGGCCAATATGCTCAATAACAGACCCCAGGGAAATTTGCCCAGTAACACTGAAGTCAACCCCAAGGAGCAAGTTTAGGAAATTACTCTGAGGAGTGGGAAGCAAACTGAGCAGCCTAGATCTCCACAGGCAGTGGTTCAGAATAAAGAGATGGG
Source organism: Humulus lupulus (assembly GCF_963169125.1). Taxonomy (NCBI): domain Eukaryota; kingdom Viridiplantae; phylum Streptophyta; class Magnoliopsida; order Rosales; family Cannabaceae; genus Humulus; species Humulus lupulus. Next base: position 53,935,746 of record NC_084795.1, on the reverse strand, counting down.
TGAACAGTCTGGTTCAGAAAGGGTTACTGAAGACCATCAACAGTCAGAACAAAGTCCGCCAGTTGTTATTGAGCAGCCAGTTAGAGTTCCATACCCTCAGAGGCTTAGAAAGACTACACTTGATAAACAGTTTTCTAAGTTTCTTGAGGTGTTTAAAAAGCTGCACATAAACATTCCTTTTGCTGAGGCCTTGGAGCAAATGCCCAGTTATGTTAAGTTCATGAAGGAGATTCTGTCAAAGAAAATGAGAATGGAGGACTATGAGACTGTAGCACTCACTGAAGAGTGCAGTACGATTTTACAAAGGAAATTACCCCAAAAGCTGAGAGATCCAGGGAGTTTCACCATACCTTGCACCATTGGCAAGTTTGAATGTAAGCACGCCTTATGTGATCTGGGGGCAAGTATCAATCTGATGCCCTTATCTGTGTTTAAAAGACTTGGTTTGGGGGAGGCAAAACCAACAACTGTCACTTTACAGCCCGCAGACCGATCGTTAACACATCCACGAGGTATTATTGAGGATGTTCTTGTGAAGGTGGATAAGTTCATATTTCCAGCTGACTTTATTGTTCTGGACATGGAGGAGGACACAGATGTCCTAATTATTCTTGGTAGGCCATTTCTAGCCACAGGCCAAGCTCTTATTGATGTTCACAAAGGAGAGCTTAAGCTTAGAGTTCAAGGAAATGAGGTGGTCTTTAATGTCTTCAAGTCTATGAAGTATCCGGTGGCTAGTGACAGTTGCTTTAGTGTGGATGTGATAGAAAAGGCAGTCTCCAAGAGAAGGGTGAGCAGTGATGCCTTAGAGGCAGTATTATTGGGTGATGAGGGCGACGATGATGATGATGCTGAGATCAGAGAATGTGTAAACTGGATCAACTCGTTCTTACCATATTGGAAGAAGTTTCAAGAACTAGCAGATGCGACGGATAAACCGCTAACCTCCATTCAGCAGCCACCGCAGTTGGAATTAAAGGTCCTCCCAGATCACTTGCGCTATGCTTATCTGGGAGAGAATGAAACTTTACCTGTCATTGTGCAGCTGACCTGTCAAAGGTAGAATTGGAGAAACTGTTGAGGGTTCTAAGGGAGCATAAATTGGCCATTGGATGGACCTTGGCAGATATTAGAGGGATCAGCCCATCGACAGTGATGCATAAAATTTTGTTGGAGGAGAATAGCAAGCCATCCATAGAGGCCCAGAGAAGACTCAATCCAGCTATGAAGGAAGTAGTGTTGGAGAAAATTCTTAAATGGTTGGATGTTGGGGTAATCTACCCAATTTCTGATAGCGCATGGGTGAGCCCTGTGCAAGTGGTACCTAAGAAGGGTGGAATGACTGTGGTGAAAAATGAGAACAATGAACTCATTCCAACAAGGACTGTAACGGGGTGGCGGATTTGTATAGACTACCGCAAGCTCAATAAGGCCACAAGGAAGGATCATTTTCCTTTGCCTTTCCTTGATCAGATGCTTTGACAGATTGGCAGGCCATAGCTACTACTGTTTCTTGGATGGGTATTCTGGGTATCATCAGATCGCTATTGCACCAGAGGATCAAGAGAAAACAACCTTCACATGTCCTTATGGCACATTTGCTTTCAGGAGAATGCCATTTGGACTATGCAATGCCCTTGCAACATTTCAACGGTGCATGATGGCCATATTTTCAGACATGGTAGACCGATGTATTGAGATTTTCATGGATGATTTCTCAGTTTTTGGTTCATCATTCGACCTCTATTTGGGTAACTTGGAGAACGTGTTGCGTCGTTGTGAGATGGCAAATCTTGTGCTGAATTGGGAGAAATGCCATTTTATGGTAAAAGAAGGGATTGTTCTTGGCCATAAAATTTCAAGTGAGGGAACTGAGGTAGATAGAGCAAAAATTTCTACCATTGAAAAGCTGCCTCCACCAGTTTCAGTCAAAGGAGTTAGAAGTTTTCTTGGTCACGCTGGGTTCTATCGGAGATTCATAAAAGATTTCTCTAAAGTGTCCAAGCCCCTCTCAAATCTGCTTATGAACGAAGTTGTCTTTGATTTTAATGATGAATGTTTGAGGGCGTTCAATTTCTTGAAAGAAAAGCTTATTTCAGCTCCAATTGTGATAGCTCCGAATTGGGAATTGCCTTTTGAGTTGATGTGTGATGCCAGTGATTACGCAGTGGGGGAAGTTCTGGGACAGCGGATTGACAAGGTATTCAGGTCTATTTACTATGCTAGTCGGACTCTAAATGATGCTCAGCTGAATTATGCCACTACAGAAAAAGAGTTGCTAGCTATCGTGTTTGCTTGTGATAAATTCAGACCATATATGATTGGTAACAAAGTGATTGTCTACACTGATCACTCTGCCATTAAATACTTGATGTCAAAGAAAGATGCCAAGCCTCGCCTGATTAGATGGATTCTTTTGCTTCAAGTATTTGACTTGGAGATTCGTGACAAGAAGGGCAGTGAGAATGTGGTGGCTGATCATCTCTCTAGACTTGAGGTGGGGGAGACTGAAAATAAGAAAAAAAGTGCAAATCAATGATCACTTTCCTAATGAGCAGTTGTTTGGGGTAAGTGAGACTTTAGCTGTCCCTTGGTTTGCTGACATAGTGAATTTTTTGGTCGCCAAGATTGTGCCGCCTGAGATGTCAAAGCAGCAATTAAAGAAATTCTTTTCTGAGGTGAAACACTACTATTGGGAGGAACCTATTCTCTATAGGCATTGTGTTGACCAGATTATCAGAAGGTGTGTTCCTGAAGAAGAGATGCAGTCCATTCTTAATCACTGTCATACTCAACAATGTGGAGGGCACTTTGGAGCATCAAGAACGGCGGCTAAGGTATTACAAAGTGGTTTTTATTGGCCTTTATTATTCAAGGATGCCAATGTTTTTGTCAAGGCTTGTGATAGATGTCAGCGAACTGGTAACATCTCGAGGAGAAATGAAATGCCTCTACAGGGGATTCTTGAAGTGGAACTGTTTGATGTATGGGGCATCGATTTCATGGGGCCTTTTCCACCATCTTACAACAATGAATATATTCTATTGGCAGTGGATTATGTATCCAAATGGGTGGAGGTTGCAGCAACTAGAGCCAATGACGGTAAAATTGTTCTTAATTTTCTGCATAAACATATTTTTACTAGATTTGGCACTCCCCGAGCTCTGATTAGCGATGAAGGGAAACACTTTGTGAATAAGAAACAGGATGCATTGTTGGCTCGTTATGGAGTTTATCACCGAAAAGCTTTGCCTTACCATCCTCAATCAAATGGGCAAGCTGAAGTTTCAAACAGAGAAATAAAAAGCATCCTTGAGAAGACCATTGACAGTTCAAGGAAAAATTGGTCGAAAAAGTTAGATGATGCGATTTGGGCTTACAGAACTGCATTCAAAACACCAATAGGCATGTCTCCTTACAGGTTGGTGTTTGGTAAAGCATGTCATCTACCAGTTGAATTGGAACATAGGGCATTATGGGCTATGAAAAAGTTGAATTTTGATTGGAGTGCCGCTAGTGAACGAAGGCTGTTGCAACTGAATGAACTTGACGAGTTCAGAAATGAGGCCTATGAGAACGCCAAGATTTATAAAGAAAGAACAAAGGCTTGGCATGACAAGAACTTAATCAGAAAAGAGTTCCAACCAGGGCAGCAGGTACTTCTTTTCAATTCAAGACTGCAATTGTTTCCTGGCAAATTGAAGTCAAGATGGTCAAGGCCATTCACTGTCGTCCAAGTTTTTCCATATGGTTTTGTGGAAGTTCAGGGCAATTCAGGTGATTCCTTTAAAGTCAATGGTCAGAGATTAAAGCCATACTTGGGTGGTAGTTTTGATCAAGCGAAGTCTATCCTCCTTCTGAAGCCTCTCTGAAGAGAGGTTCAGCGTCCGGCTAAATGACGTTAACGACATCGCTTGTAGGAGGCACCCTATGTTTTACTTGTTATTTATTTTTCTTTTGTATTTGTAAACAATGGATATTTGGTTTATTTTTGGACTTTTAGAATCGTGAAAAACGTGAAAAATAAAAAAAATATTTGAAAAAATCAAAAAAATAGAAAATCCTTAAAGGCCGCGGCATAGCCATATGATGCCGCGGCATTGGGGGTACCAGAGGCCCACGGATTTTTGAAGTATAGGGGCGGGCCGCGGCATTGAACCCCAGTTTTCCCAGAATATCGAGGCGGGCTGCGGCATAGGTATCAGAGGGTCGCGGCATTATACCCTGGAGATTTTATGCGGGTCGCGGCATGGTCAAGGTAATGCCGCGGCCCGAGTCTGAAATTTGGGATAAAAATCCCTAATTTGGCCACATTCTCACTCATATCAATTTCAGAATTGTTCTCCTACTCAAAACATCTTTTTCTCTCTAATTCTTGAGACTTCCATCAGCCAAGGAGACAAAAAGAAGAACTTTTGTGCCATTCAAGTAAGTGTCTCCTATCTACTTTAGTGCTTTTGATTGGAGAATAGTTTTCATTGTGGTATTGTGAATTGCTCTGTGCTTTTCTTGTGAGACATTTAAGGGGTTTGTCGATTGTTTATCTGGGAATTACTGTTTGGGTTGTTGATTGTGTTAATCATAAGTTTTGGGGGAGTGACACCTAAGGAAAATTGTACTCAAAGTCTTGAAAACCTATTTGGGGGTTAGTTTGTTATTGTTTTGAAAGACACTATGGGTCCGAAGAGAAATCCCCCTAGAGGTACCTCCTCAAAGAAAGCCTCCTCATCGCACACTCAACCACCACCAACACCACCTGCCCCAGCTGATTATGACACGAATTTATTTGTCAATAAGGACGCAGCTGATTTATTTAAAAAGATTCATAAGAGATCGGTGGTAAGGGAAAGGGGGTTCGAGCTTAATGAGGCCACTGTTGTACAAAACCCTGCTTATGACATTATCAAAGCTGAAATAGTGCGCCGTAATTGGGGTTTCCTATGTGACTCTACTTATGTGGGCTCAGCCAACTGCTCTCAGATATATGAATTTTTTGCCAACTTCTCATATCAAGATGCAGATCAGAACAATTTTATCAGGGGTAAATTGGTGCCTACAACATCTTATGCATTTAACCAATTACTGGGCCTCCCCTCATTGTCGGCACAAGAGGATGAACATTGGCAGTTGGCCAACTATGAGGAGCCAGACTATGACTCTGTGGCTGCAGTTTTGAGTATGGAAGGGGCACGTTTCAATTATCATAATGGAAAGCCCAAAGAGTTGTACAGGTGGCAGCTAAACCCAATTGCGAAGGCGTGGGTTTATTTTGTGAGTGCACGTTTACTGCCGAGTTCTCATCTGTCTTCTATTGATAGAGAGCGCTGTTTGTTGGTGTATGCTATCATGACTCAAATGAAAGTTGATGTGGGCCGCATTATTCACTATAGCATTCACAACATCAGCAGATTCAATACTACAGCTGGTGTCGCCCATGGTACCTTCCTCTTGACCCTATGCAACACTTATGAGGTACCAGTCTACAACAGCGACCTAGTCCGGAGGCCAATGGGGGCAATCAATCAGACTATGTTTACGGCATTTCCTTCAGCCTCTCTAACGTCACCTGCCTCTAGCCAGCAAAATAAGCGTAGCCGGGCTGATGAACCAGTGGACATCGATCATGCTGAGGAGGAAGACGCAGATGAAGCAGGTCCCAGTAACCCACCTTCGCGTTTGGCAATTGGTGGACCGATTGATGAGCATACGCAGCGCACGCATGATCGATTGGATTACCTTATTCAGCAAAATCAATACTTAATCCAATCGCATCATGCGCAGAATGAGCACTATAATGACTTCATGGTCCAACAAAATGAGTATGGGCGGGTTCACATGAGGAGTTGAATGCTTTAGTAACGAGGTGGACTATGAGCTCCGCTGATGAGAATTACTTCACTCCTCCACCCTAGTACACTCCATACCAGTGGCCACCTCCACCACCTCCTCCGCCATACTGATGTGGCGTCAGGTAAGTTCTCTTCCCTTGTTCTTTTCTTTATCACATTGGGGACAATGTGCATTTTAAGTTTGGGGGGGAGCTTATTTTGTTTTGTTTTGTTTTGTGCGTTGTTTAGTTTAGTTTTTAGTCTGTTGTGTTATTTTCTGTGTTGTTTAGTGTAACTGTTAAGCCATCATTCTTGTCTGTTGTTGCTTTGTCTTTGCTCGTGAAAAGGAAATTGAATTCAACTGTGTGCTTGGTTCAATTTTTTTAGAGTTTATTCTTAAAAGTTTTGTGGGAAATTTGTAATATGTTTTGAAAATGCAACATTTTGGATTTTATTATATGAGTTTGACTAGGGTTGGTGGAATGACAATTTGACTTTGATAGAACTTGCATTATTTGGCCTTTGAGGCGAAATCCTTGATGACGTGTGTTTAGAAAAGTGATTTAGGCAATTTTATTGGATCGATTGTGCCTTTCAAGCCAACCTTGATTTAATTATCCTTCGTTACCCTTTTTAAGCCTTAAACTTGGTTTTTGTTCTTGATTATACTATTTGAGCCTAAATTTCCTAACTTCATTATTTTTGTTTGCCTTTTCCTTTGTTATCATAAGCATATAATTTGTGGGAAAGAAGAATGAAAAATAGTAAGGAATTGGTATGATTGGAATGTAGGATGATTGTACAAAAAGAAGAGAGAGAGAAGTCTTTGAGAAAAAACAAAAATCACTTTGTCACACTCCTCGATTATATAGATATAGCAAATCTTAAGTTTGGGGGAGTGTGATTCAAAAAATAAATAAATAAATAAAAATAAAAATAAAAAAAGAAGAAAATGATGAAAAGTGTTGTACTCTCTCTCTCTAATTGTATAAAAGGGTGATTTTTGGTGTGGTGAAGAGAAATTTGGTTGGTTTCAAGGTTTTTATGCTTATGGTAATGATTGAGCCTAAATGACAATTTTATCTACCCTTGCCTAAGCCTAACGCTATAACCTGTGAAAGTCCTTTTGATTTCAAAACACGTGTTGTTGACATTAGTGGAGAAGGTCAAGTAATGCAAGCATATTGTAGAGTTGGTTTGTGGAATTTTCTGGAATGAGTTAAGCATATATGATAGAATCCAAGTGTTGTAGTCATTTTCATTATATATTATTGACTTCCCTAATTGAACTGTACAAATTAGACTTTAAGGCAATTGAGCTGAAATTCTGGTTATAAATATTGCAATTGAGATTTCATGAGTTTTGGCAAAGCAGTGTAGATGATAATGATGGTTTAGCCTGTTCGTTTTGTGTTTGTTTCTTTTTGATAGTTTAACTTGGTCTTTACTCGAGGGCGAGTAAAGGTTAAGTTTGGGGGAGTTTGTTGAGTCTAGTTTTTATCATGTGTTGGTGATGTTTTTAGTAGCCTTTTATTTCGTTTTTCTTTCATTTAGTGCGGGTTTATGCTTTGTTTGTCTGTCTTTGGGAATATCAGGAAGAATTGAGCATGTGGAAGAAAATGCCAAAGAAAGGGAAGAAATAACCAAGTTTTTCATCATATTTTGATAAAGAATGGTTCTCAACACAATTTGGAAGTGTTGGTGAAATTTTGGGATGAAAACTTGAAGAATTGAGAAATCCCTTAAGAGCCACGGCATGAGCAAAGTGGAGCCGCGGCTAGGGGGGAAGCAGAAGCAATGTTTTTTGAGGAAATCCTCGGGCCGCGGCATGGCTATAGAGAGCCGCGGCATAGATGGGCATTTTGCCCAGAACTCGTCAATGCGGGCCGCGGCATGGAAAGGGCTTTTTGCCCAGGAATTTGAACACGGGTCGCGGCATAGTGTATGTAGAGCCGCGGCCCGCCTCTTTAAAATTCGAAATCCTAGGTTTTTAAGATGGCGAAAAAGAAGAGAGAAGGGACGTACGGATTGTGGATGAATGCTGGTTTTGAAGGCTAAAGACCTAGAGTATTTTTACATGTTTTTCTTCTTCTTCCTGATGTTATCTTTAATTTTTGTTGTGATTAGCATTGTGATTATGAACTAATTTTCTGTTTAGGATGTTTAATTGAATCACTTGAATCTCTGTTATGAACTAATGCAATTTTTATATTCTTCTTCTTCAATCTTCTTCAATTCCGTATAACCTGTTCTTATAGATTGATTATTGATTGGCCATCTTTAGTCATTTACATATGTTTTTAAGTCAAAATCTGAGAAGTGAGATTTAATTATGTTGTGGTTATATTGGACATAATTCTAATTTAGAACGAAAGTATCTGAATTAATTGTGTAACTATTATTAAGTTGTTGAGATTAATGCTACCTGTGTGGTTCAATTTACCATAATAATATAGGAAATTGTCACCTAGGTTGAGTTTATAATTCATAGTATGATTATAGGCTGCTATATCAACTTGTTAATTGAATTAGGTCAAAAGAAGAAGAATTCGCACTTTGCATTAGAGAATAATAGGGAGGATAGTTGATGAGATTAAATATCCTAATTGTTTCTCAGTGATTAGATTAAAAGTTTTTCTATTAGTTGTTATTCCATTCAATTTTTAATTATTGTTTCTGCAATTTATAGTTTCTTTTGGTGTATTTACAAAAATCAAGAATTTCAATTCATCAAATAAAACAAGAAATTAATTGACTGGTAATTGATAATCAGTCCTTGAGGACGATACTTGGTTTTACCATTTTATTACGAGTTTGCGACTGTATGCACTTGCATAGCTATAAATTTCACAACAGTCGGCAACTGTGTTGATTGTGCAGAGCATTTCGCCATGCCTGGAGTTGTCGGGTCAAAGGCGAATGCAGTGGATAAATTTCTCGAGGCTAACCCTGCTGAGAAAATGGTTGCACACCTCTTCATTGTGGGTAAACTCAACTTTCACAAGCTGTCCCCGGTTTCGGATCCCCGGTTGTCGTGGAGTATTCCTGGATCAAAGAAGAAGAAGGCTGCTTCGGCTGAACATCACTCGGACGGGGGTGAGGTTGAGCGTGTGCCAGAGGGGGTCCCCCTTGGACATGGGCAACCCCACCAACCGTCTTCGTCTCCCAGGGGATGCCCTCCTTTAGCTCCTGCACACCGTGACATGGCCCACCACTCCCAGGATCAACAGGTCATGCCGAGGGGTTTCGTCTGTCCTTATTATGAGGACTTCGATGCTTTTCCTCAGGCTTCCCTTGACCCTGGTCCATCGGGGGCTCATTTTTTTTATCTTCCTTCACCCTCTCTTGGTCCATCGGGGGCTCATTTTTCTGATCTTCCTGCGCACCCTCCTGGTCCATCAACGACCCATTTTTCTGATCTTCCTGTGCCCCCTCCTCCTTCGGCGAGCGGGTCATCTGTCTTTACTCAGCCAAGCACCCTTCGCTCGGAAGGCGCGCCCTGGGTGGGCCCATGGAGACCTCTTATGGGAGACGGTATGTCCAGATCGCTACGGACCTTCCTGAGGCTGATTGGAGTGGTCTTGGGAGTTTTGCTATATCGGAGCTTAGGGAGACTCTTGCGCGTTCCACCGCTTGGGTGAGTTCATGCATCTTATGTCGGCCTTATCCCTTTTCTCTCTCTTTATTTTTTCTTTTGCTTATCATTGTTATTGTTATTTTTCTTGTGCAAACCTATACAGTGGCTCAGCGATTTGTCGACTCAACTCAAGACCTCTCCACGTCGAATGTTGAGAGGGACTGTCTTACAGTCCAAGTCCAGGGGCTCGAGAGGGAACTTGCTGAAACCAGGCTTAAGCTAGAGAAGGCCCTGGCGAAGGCCTCTTCCTCATCAAAAAAGAAGAAGAGGGCGATTTCCAAGGCCATGATGCTGTAGGAAAGGGTCACTAGCTTAGAGACCGAACTTGAGGGTGCCAAGACTACTATCGCAGCGTTGCAGGGGAGGGTCACTTCCATAGAGGCGGACAAGGCAGATATAGAGGCGGACAAGGAAGCTATTAAGTAAAGATCCATAGAGCGCGCCCTTTACGGAGTATGGAGGCAGAATTCCAACTTCAATTTCTCCTCCTTTAGCGAGCACGCCGTTGCACGGGCGGCTGAGTGGAATGCCTATGGCAGGAGGCCTTGAGATTGTCATTTTGTGATTTTTTTCCAATTAGTCCAATGTGGATGTATGCTCGTTCGAGCCCTATTTTGCTTGTAATTTCTCTGAGTCATGTTATGTTATCAAAAATCTTTTTTTTTTATATATATACATATGTGATCATTCATCCTTATTCCTCTGTGCTCGAGGTCTTTTTGGATAGGTTCTCTTTTTTATTTATCATGCTTGAGGTCCTTTGGAACCCATGCGAAGGGGTTCAATAGGTCCCTCTTTGGTGCCTCTTGATTGTTCTTATAAGGATATATTAACCCCTTGGGTTCTAGTTATCCTTTTATATATTTTTGTGCGTGCTTATTATTTCTTGCGAGAAGCGTCCTTCTTGTCATTATTCATAGTACTATTTTTGCAAATGTCTCTTTTAGGACCCTTTTTTGCTAGACAGCTTGGTGGCCGCTCTAGGCTTATTGGTGGGTGATCTTCATGAGGCCTTCCCTCTCATGGGAGCATCTGCCTTTATTTGGAGGCTTTTCTTGTAGGACCTTTTGGCCTCCTTGATGTTCACAAGGGTAGCTAATCCTTGTGAACTCAAGTGATGCCTTGCAAGGTATTCTTCCTGTTTATAAGGGTTCATCGCATTTTTATATATATATATAAGGACCTCATTCAAGGGTCCATTTTGGATCCTCCTGATAGGGGGTTCTTTTTAGGTACCCTCTAATATGAGGGGTCATTTTAGGATCCTTTTGATAAGGGGTCTTTTTTTAGGTTCCCTCTGATATAAGGGGTCCTTTTGGGATCCTTTTGATATCAGGGGTCCTTTTAGGATCCTCCTCATAGGGGGTCCTTTCTAGGATCCTCCCGATAGGGGGTCCTTTTTAGGGTCCTCCTGATAAGAGGTCCTTTTTAGGTTCCCACTGAGATGAGGGGTCCTTTTAGGATCCTTTTGATATCAGGGGTCCTTTTAGGATCCTCCTGATAGGGGGTCCTTTTAGGATCCTTTTGATATCAGGGGTCCTTTTAGGATCCTCCTGATAGGGGGTCCTTTTCTTTGCTGTATATTTTTCCTCCTGTCCTACCCCCCTAAGTGCTTGGTGAAATTTATTTCAGCAGGTACTTTGGTAGATGCCATAGAGAAGAAGAATAACATGTGAAGTTGCAAACAGTTTCATTCATAGCGTGTGGGTTACAATGACATACATGAAAGGGTTACAACTAATTGGGAGGTTACCCAGGTAGCCTCTTTGATCCTTACTCACTAAGTTAACATAACAAGGAACAAACTTAACATAGGTTTTCTTTGCATCAGGTGCAGAAGTCTCACTGGTAGTAATTCTTGAGGTGTTCCACATTCCATGCCTGAGGTATAACGGTGTTATCCAAGCGGGCTAGTTTGTAGGTGTTTGGTGGTATGCACTGAGCGACCTAGTAGGGTCCTTCCCAGTTCGCCCCTAGTACCCCCGCCCCTAGTACCCCCGCCCCCAGGTCTCACATGTTGGGGAGTACTTTCCTCAGTACCAAGTCTCCTACCCTGAACGTTCTCTCTCGCACCCTTGAGTTGTAGTACCTCGCTGCTCGTTGCTGATATGTGGCTAACCTCAGTTGTTCCCTTTCTCTCTTGGCTTCCAACAGGTCCAAGTTTTCGACCAATGCTGTGATATTAGCCTGGTCATCATATGTTTGCGTGCGGATGGAGTTAATCTTCATTTCTATCGGAAGGACAGCCTCACAGCCGTAGTCCAAGGTGAAAGGTGTCTCCCCAGTGGTGGAACGAGGGGTGGTCATGTAGGCCCAGAGTACATTGCGGAGTTCCTCGACCCAGGCCCCTTTCAACTTTTGCAACTTTGTTTTCAAGTTCCTTTTCAGGATCTTGTTGATGGCCTCTACTTGTCCATTGGCCTGTGGGTATACTACTGCGGAGAAACTCCTCTTGATTCCTTTTTCCTTGCTGTATTCCTCAAATATTCCTCCTTCAAACTGCGTTCCATTGTTGGAGATAATCTTGTAAGGTATTCCAAATCTACAGACAATATACTTGTTGACAAAGGTGGTGATTTGCTTAGCCGTTATGTTGACTAAAGGCTCTGCTTCCACCCACTTGAAATAGTCGACTCCTACCACCGCGTATTTAGCTCCTCCTCTTCCTGTTGGTAGTGCTCCAATCAAGTCAATTCCCCACATAGCAAAGGACCACAGACTGCTCATGCTCACCAGCTCATTTGGTGACTGTCGGGGGTAACTCGCATGTCTCTGGCAATTGTTACACCTTCTCGTGAAGTCGCTCGTGTCCTTCTCCATGGTTGGCCAATAATACCCTGGCGGATGGCATTTTTTGCCGTGGACTGCCCCCCAGCATGATTTCCACATTCCCCTTAGTGTATCTCTTGCAAAAAATTTAAAGCCTCTTCCTTGTCTACGCACCGCAAGAGCGGGGTAGAGAAACCTCTCTTATATAAGGTTCCATCTACTAGGGTGTACTGAGCAGCCTTGTAAGTCAGTTTACGGGCCTCTTTTTTGTCCAAAGGCAAGGTCCCGTCATTTAAGTACCTCACGATGGGTGCAAACCATGGCTCCTCAGTGCTATTGACCATATTGATTCTTTCTTCTGATATGCTTGGCTTGGGGAGGTATTCGACCGGTATGGACTCAAGTCTGTCCTCGTCTCGTGTGGAGGCAAGTTTCACGAGTGCATCGGTGTTGGTGTTCTGCTCCCTTGGAATCTGTTCTATGGTGTATTTTTCGAACTGATCCAAATACCCCTTCACGTTGGTGAGATATGCTGCCATTTTTGGACCTCTAGCCTGGTATTCACCCTTCACCTGAAACATTAGTAGCTGTGAGTCGCTAAAGACATGCAAGTGGGTTACCTTTAACTCCTTAGCTAGCCACCGGCTGGCCAACAACGCCTCATATTCTGCCTCATTATTGGAAGCTTCGAATCAAAATCTCAAGGCACAATACATCTTGTGCCCTTTAGGTCCCGTCATCACTATGCCAGCGCTGGCTCCCCCTTCGTTAGACGCCTCGTCTACATGGAGGCTCCATTCTTCAAGGTGTTTTTCCTCTTCATGCGCCAGTTCATTCTCTTCTATTTCTCCCTCCTCATGGGGTCGGTATGCAAACTCGACTATAAAATCTGCAAGTACCTACCCGTTGATTGAGGTCCTTGGGGTGTCAGTGATGTCTAACTGACTCAATTCAATCGACCATTTTAACAACCTCCCGAAGTCTCCGGCTTATGCAAGACTTGATGCAGGGGGTGTTTTTTAGCACCTCAATAGCATGAGCATGAAAATAGGGCCTCAACTTTCGAGAAGCCACTATCAAGGCATATGCTAACTTCTCTATTTTTGGGTACCGAGCTTTCACATCTATTAATCGTTTGCTCACATAGTACACGGGCTGCTGGTGCTTCTTTTCCCCCTTGACCAAGGCGGCGCTTATGGCATGCTCTGACACAGCTAGATAGAAATACAATTTTCCCCTTTTTCTGGCTTGGCCAAAAGAGGTGGTTTTCCAAGGTGTTCCTTTAGCTTGGTGAAGGCATCCTGGCATTCATCATCCCAAGCAAACTTTTTGTTCCCATTTAGAATGTTGAAGAAAGAGAGTTATTTGTTAGTAGACCTGGAGACAAACCTATTGAGGGCTGCTACTCTCCTCGTTAAGCATTGCACCTCCTTTTTGCTTCGTGGTGAGCTCATTTCCAACAAGGCCTTGATTTTTTCAGGATTAGCCTTGATACCTCGGGAATTCACCATAAAACCTAGGAACTTTCCTGATGAAACTCTGAAGGTGCATTTGAGTGGATTCATCTTCATTCTAAACTTTCGAAGGGTGTCGAACATTTCCATGAGATCGTTGGTGAGCTCTCCCACCTTCTTTGTCTTTACCAACATATCGTCTACGTATACTTCCATGTTCCTTCCTATTTGATTTTCAAACATTTTGTTCACCAGCCTAGACCAGTACTTCGTAGTTTTCCTGAACTACGTTAAACTGGCTCTGTTCCAGCTCCCGCGAAACTCATAACGACTTTTGGCGGGGTTAAAATATATGTTTCTGAGGCACGAGTGGAAGGTCCCCACTCCAGCAGATATTATGTATTTCTTATGCCTCAAGGCCAGTCCTGACCAGAAGGGGCGAAGTAACAGCTTTTACTACCTCACTTGCTTTCCCAACTCAGCCTTTGTCATCGACCTTTCGAGCCACCCAAATGAATATAAAGACTTATTCTTTATGTTAAATGGGTTCAAGAACTGCGAGCACCGATACTTCAATCGCCCTCGTAAGTCGTCTATCTTTATGAATTCAGCACGTGAACTTTCACACACTTTTTTTTGTTTAAGTATTCTAACTGAGTTCATTCTTTGTGCAACTATATTTGCAAGGATAGGGCGATGTGAGAACATTGGGGGTCCATATGAGACTTTGTCTAGTCTTCCTCCGAGGGAGAAATACTTGAGAAAGACTTCCATCAGGTTGTGAACGATGCCACCATGGTGGCCTGCAACCTAATCAGCAAGGGCTAGACACTGGCTCTCAGGATCCGAGTTCTTCTTCATGTTATTCCCGAGCTCCCCCTTCCTCAAGAAGCCTTGCCAGCCAATAAAGACCTCGAGGAGGAAGAAGACGTGGCACCGCTGATGCGTAGAAGGAGAGCTCCTAAAGATAATCAGGGGTCTAATCCAGAGTGAGTTGCATTCGGGGTAGCAGCCGGTCCCTCCGGCCAAGGTAACCCATATGGAGAGTTATCGGACTGCTGCCAGTTTTAGGCTAATTCGCTTCAACCCTAACCAGCTTGTTAGTCGCCATCCTACCGACCCGGACCTAAACACAACCCTTCTTTAGTGTGTGGACCATTTGGTGGTACGCTATGACCACAGCTACCCCAAAGGTACCATTGTTGTTTACATCACTCTCAATTTTAGGACCTGGCCTTCCTTGCGTCAGGGTGAATATGACCTTGGCTTTAGGCAGTATGAAGATGAGTCTAGCCCTGAAGAAGGACCTGAACTCCCTAGGACCCAGGCGGTAGTAATTTTAGATTCTCCCCCCCCCCCCCCTTTCGTAAATCCAAGAGTTAGAGATTGTGCCTAGCCCAGTCCATAACCCCAAGCCGATCGTAGTAGATTTCTCCCTTAGCTTGGAGGGTAGGGTTCTTGCTTTTTTTTTTCTTGTCTTTACATTACTTTGAATAATTATTTCTTATATTTGAACCTTCTGCTTGTTCTTTTTCAGGTGAAGATATGGAGCTGCCAGATGCCCTGGGTTTGAGGGGTGCTTTTAAGGTCGGTGGGACTGGAGCTGGTCCTATGGTGAAGAGGGCCAGACTAACAAAGAAATAGACTCCCTAGAATGGGGCCACTACTGAGTCTCCGACTAAATAAAAGGTGCCAGCTCTACCCAGGAGTAGCCACAAAAAATCCTCCCCTTAGCTCCGGTGACAACAGTCACGGTTCATCAAGCTCTACCTCCTCTTCCTCAGCCTGTACCTCCCTCGATTCCTCAAATGATCCAAAGCGGGCCCCTACAATCTAGATCCTAGTCAAGCCACTCAACCTGGCTAGGATCCCCTAGGTGTTTTGGGGTATTGTGTATGAGATGGAGAGCCATATGGTTGGCCATGCCTACTGAACCAACGCCAAAGACTTAAGGTTTATAGATGAGCGTACTTCTGAGGACGTCCTTGAATCTTCTATGGGGATGAACCTCACAGTAAGTCTTTCTCACTCTTCTAAATTTTATTTTTCTTTTCTCCTTAGTTTTTTTAACCATTCTTGACTTGCCTTATCCTTTTGCAGCCTATCCTTTCTCAATTCCGAGGAATGGCTTGGGTTAAAGCTAGAGACGAGGAGCTCCGAGCCACCCTGAGCGTCGCCAAAGAGGGCGAACAGTCTGCCAAAGCTTCCCTGGTTTCCTCCCAGGAGAGCGAGCGGTCAGCAAAGGCTACTCTGGCTGCTTCCCAAGAAGGCGACCCTGTTGCCAAGAATCAGGTCGTAGAAGTGAGCCATCGTTTGGACCAACTGCAGGTCGAGAATGAGGGGCTCAGGAAGAAAATTAACGAGGTCGAGGCCAAGTCCAAAGAGGAAGTTGCGGAGTCATCGACTCAAATGGAGGAGATGCTTTACCATTGATGGGCTTTCAACCAGGACGAAAACTTCTCCTTCATGAAACTAGAGTTATGGGAACCATATCTTGCCAGGTTCAAGATTCAGTTCTCACAAGAACCCTCGGAGACTGCCAAAGCTTCTGAAGCTATTGAGGGAGATGGCGAGCAGGTGACCTCTTTGGAGGGAGTCGACGGACCCCAATGATTTATTGTTTTTGTTTTTATCTTTATGCTTCTGTAGTTAAGTCCCTTGGGACCAAAACAATTGCCTTCAGGCTCAGGTCGAGGTTTTTTCTCCTTGAGATAACAATATATTTTTTAATATATATCTAACTTGTGAATCCTTAGATTCTTTTACATTCAAAATCTTAGGGGTTGACAGTATATCATATATATTTTATCAATATCTTAGTTGTATCCAAGACTTTTCTCGCTTAATTGCGTCATACCTGTTGAGAATCAGGTCGTGGACCTAGTCGCATCCAGGATTTTTTAATAAGCTTAGTAGCATTGTACCTATTAAGGATCAGGCCTTGGACCTAGTCATATCCAGGGATTTTAGTAGGCTTAATAGCATTGTACATGTTAGGAATCAGTCCTCAGACAAGGCTAATATCCATGGGTTTTTTGTTTTTAGAAATTTCTCAAACTTAGTTCGTGTTGGAATTTTGAAAACCCGAGCTTTAAAAAGTCGTTGAATAATCAATTTTTCCAAACTCTAAGTTTAAAAACTCTCTTTGGTTATGTGCCCCCAAGGAAACCAGAACTTATAAATGCTTTAGGTTGCTTTTATAAAATGAGATCGTGATATCAAAACGATAAAATTGATTACTTAATAATCCAACTGTTATTAAACTTAAATGGCTTTTATAAACAAGCCTTACATAAACTATAACTCCGAAAACATAAAAGAAAACAAATTTATTGATAATACTTATTTAGGTGTAGGGCATTCCAGGTCAACGGGACTATTTCTCCACTTAGTCGGGCTAGCTTGAAAGTCCCTTCGTGCAGGATCTCCAATATCTGACATGGTCCTTCCCAGTTAGGCCCTAACACACCTTCCTTGGGATCTTTATTTGCAAAAAATACCCTTCGGAGAACCAGATCTCCCAATCCGAGTCTGCGTCCTTTCACCTTCGAATTGAAATAACGAGTGATTTTCTATTGGTAATGGGCGAGCTGTAATTGGGATTCCTCTCTTTTTTCTTCGATTAGAATAAGGGATGCACTAAGTAGCTCGTGGTTATGACCCTGATCAAAGGTCTTTTGTCTATGGCTCATCACCAGAACCTTAATTTGGAGCATAGCCTTACTCCCAAAGGTCAATGAAAAAGGAGTCTGTCCCATGGAGGTTCGATGTGAGGTCTGGTAGGCCCAGAGTACCTACAGGAGCTTCTCGGGCCATAAACCCTTGGCTTTGTCTAATCGTTTCCTTAAGCTCGCCTTCAAGGTATTATTTACGGCCTCGACCTGCCCATTGTCCTGTGGGTATGCTATTGACGAGAAACTCTTGGTTATGCCATATTTTTCACAAAAGTCTGTGAAGAGATCGCTATCGAACATTGTTCCGTTGTCAGACACAATCTCTTTCGGGAGTCCAAATCGACATATGATATTCCTCACAACAAATTCAAGGATTCTTTTTGAGGTGATGGTTGCCGAAGGTTCATCCTCTACCCACTTCGTGAAGTAATCGATGGCGACAATAGCATAACGAACTCCTCCTTTTCCTATCGGCAAAGAACCAATTAGGCCAATTCCCCATGCTGCAAATGACCAAGGGGATGAGATCATGGTTAGCTCAACAGGAGTATCTTGGGCAACTATGGCGAAGCATTGGCATTTTTCACACTTTTCCACATACAAGATCTAATCGTTTGTAAATGTGGGCAAAAAATAGCCCTGTCTCATTACCTTTAGAGCTAGGTTTTTCCCCCAGCATGGTCTTTGCAGAAGCCTTCGTGTATTTCTTGCAAAATAGTAGGCGCTTCCTCGGGCAGAACACATCGTAGGAGGGGCAGCGAATGCCCTCGTTGATATAGGATCCCTTCAACCATAACATACTGCGAAGCTTGATATAGCAACTTTCTCGCGTTGTTTCGATCATCGGGTAGATTTTCGATTGTGAGGTACTCCACTATGGGGGTCATCTAGGTCAATTTATGTCAATCATTCTGATCTCAACCGTTTATACCATTATACTTGGGCTTTCCAAGAACTTCACCGGAACTACATTCAGTGTACCTGCCTCTTTGGTTGTAGCAAGTCGAGCCAGAGCATCAGTGTTGGAACTTTGCTCGCGGGGTACTCGCTCAACGGAGCTAAACTCGAAATCAAAAAACTCGCCCTTTTCCTTAGCTAAGTAGGCTGCCATTCTGATACCTTGAGCTTAGTATTCCCCCAATATCTGATTTACTACGAGCTGAGAATCACAATAACATTGGATGGCTTTTGCCTTTAACTCTTTCATCACCCTTAGCCCTGCCAATAAGGTCTTATACTCGACTTCGTAATTAGATGCTTCAAATCCAAACCTGAGAGTTGTATGGAATCGATGCCCTTCAGGTGAGTTTAAGATTATCCCAGCTCTCGATCTATTTTCATTAGATGATCCATCAACAAAGATTTTCCATAATTTCTGTACCGGCTCCCTTACCCGCTCGTCCTGAAAACCTATGCACTTGGCCACAAAATCAGCAAGGGCTTGGCTCTTGCTTGCAGTCCATGGTATATATAAAATCTCGAACTGGCTAAGTTCGATGGACCATTTTAATAGGCGTTCCGACGTTTCAGGCTTTTGCAAAACCTGCCTTAAAGTTTGGTTGGTTTAGATGTGAATAGAATGGGACTGGACGTATGGCCCAAGCTTCTTTGAAACCAAAATGAGACAAAATGCAAGCTTTTCTATCAATACGTACCATGATTCAGCTCTAAAAAGTCTCTTACTTGCATAATATATAGGTTTGCGTGCCCGATTTTCTTCTCAAACTAACATAGCACTGACTGCATTTTCTGTCATTGCCAGATATAGAAATAGACATTCTCCAGACGTCGGTTTTGATAGTATGGGGGATTCAGCTAGATGCGTTTTGAAGTCGCGAAATGCATGTTCGCGTTCTTCGGTCCATTCAAATTTCTTGTTTCCTCTGAGCAAGTTGTAAAATGGCAGACACTTGTCAATGGTTTTTGAAACGAAGCGGTTTGAGACCGCCACCTTTCCAGTTAGGCTTTGGACTTCCTTACGCGACCTAGCCGAAGGCATTTCTAACAACGACCTGATTTTTTCTGGATTCACCTCTATCTCCCTTGTGTTCACTATAAACCACAGAAACTTTCCCAATGCAACTCTGGAAGTGCACTTCTAGGGATTCAACTTCATGTCGTATTTTCTCAATATGCCAAAACATTCTTCTAGTTTGGATACATGGTTACTGGCAGTCTTTGATTTAACGAGCATATCATCAACATACACCTCCAAGTGTCTCCCGATCTGGTTAGCGAACATTTTGTTTACTAACCGTTGGTATGTAGCACCTGTATTTTTTAGCCCGAATGGAATAACTTTGTAGCAAAATACGTTATGCTCATTCATGAAGTTGGTATGCTCTTGGTCTGCAGTCATGAAAGACATGAGTTCGTGACCGGTTGTGGCATCTACCAACTGGTCAATTCTAGGTAGTGGGAAACAGTCCTTAGGGCAAGCCTTGTTGAGATCGGAGAAAACCATACAAGTTCTCCACTTCCCATTTGCCTTCAATACCATCACGGGATTAGCAACCCAGACAGGGTACTTTTCTTCCCTTATAAATCTGCATTTAAGTAGGCGAGCTACTTCTTCTTCTAATGCTTCAGATCGTACTGTCCACAAAATCCTTCATTTTTAGGACTCTGCAAGCACATTCTTGTCCAAGTTCAAAGTATGCATTATTATACTCGGAATGATTCCCACCATATCCTCATGCGACCACGCGAAGACATCCAGGTTCTTGCTCAGGAATTCGACCATCTCCTTCTTCCTTTCGGCTTCAAGATTTTTTCCAACTTTGACAACTCTTGAAGGTACTTCTGGGTCGATATTTATTTCCTCAATCTCTTCTATTGATTTGAGCTCAGATCTATCTTTGCCTACTCGTGGATCAATGTCATCTCATTGGGCAACCTCGTCATCCTCTTCTCGAGGTTCTTCCGTCCCACGAGTAACTTCCATTACCCGGGACTCCGCACATCCTTCACCTATGACCATTGCCTGCTGCCCGGGTTGTGATTTTCTCTTCATAGCAATGTTGTAGCATTCTCTGGCAGAGACCTGGTCTCCTCTTACTGTGCATATCCCCAAGGTTGAGGGGAACTTCATTTCCATGTGTCGAATCGAGATGATGGCCTCAAAATCCATTAGCGCAGGTCCTCCCAAAATCACGTTATATGTAGCCAGACAATCGATTACCACAAACTCAAGTATTTTGGAAACAGTTAGTGGTTCTTTTCCCAGTGTAACCACCAGTCCGATCATCCCTGTGGTTGTTGTTCCTTCACTTGAAAATTCGTACAGAGTCATTGAGGTCTCCTTCAAATCGGTTACGGACAATCCCATCTTTTCTAGGGTGGACCTCAAAAGCACATTTACGAAATTTCCATTATCCACCATTATACTCCGTACCCTTCTGTTAGCAAGCTTCACGGTTACCACCAACGGGTGATTATGCAAGAATTGAACGTGGCTAGCATCCTCTTCCGTGAAAATGATTGGTTGTTTTCCCAACCGCTGTTGTTTTGATAATCGTTGATCTGGAATAACTTCCACATCGTTATGAGTTTTAAGCTCATTTATATACCTCTTTTGGGCCCCGCTGCTCGTGCCTGCCAAATGAGGTCCTCCGGCAATAGTAGTTATATCTCCTCCTACTATAGGGGGAGGGTCGACCTGATTCATCTGAGCACTAGGCTGACATGTCGAGGCCTCCAGAGCTAGATGAGAATTCTGACTGGCAGTTTGATTGGGAACAACCCAATTTCGGGCATACTGGGCTAATGGTCCAGCCCGATTGATAGTCTCAATCTCATCCTTCATCTGTCGGAAATCATCGGTGTTATGACCGATGTCAATGTGGAATCGGAAAAACATTGTGGGATCTCTCTTCGCCCTTTGATGCCTTAAAGGTTCTGGCTTCTTCCATGGGAGGCGATTAGAATTTTCCAGGAAGATATGTTCCCGAGTATCTGTTAGGTCAGAGTAGGTAGCATAAACTGGCTTGAATTTCTCCACAAACTTGTTCTTCTTCGTGCCGTTATGGTCACCCTCACCATTCTTCTTCTTCTTATTGTTTCCCACCTAGTTATTCTGGGTAACAGGTTGAGCCGTAGCTGCAACACTTGTCACCGCTCCAGCGGGTTGGATAGGGGCTTGGTTGGTTCCTGCGACAGCAATCACACATCTTCCATGTTTATCCACTATTAAGCTCGGACCAAGAACTCATCTATAATTTTAACTCATTTTCATTGGAGTTCTTGCCATAGGTCGCCTCCCACCAGGATTCTTGTCCTCATCACCATGAGCTTTGAGCTATGATCAGCTTCCCTAGCTTGTGCTGCAACATTGGCGAATCTGCTCATATATGTTTTCAGGGACTCACTAGGTTGTTGTTTTACATTGGCCAATGAATCGGCCTCTACACGAGCTGCTTGTGAAGCTTGGAAAGCTATCTTAAACTCGGAAGTCAACTTCTTCCACGAGCTTATTGAATGTTTCTTGTACTTTTTAAACCACTGTCTGGCAGGTCCGACTAGACTCGTGAGGAACAGGATACTTCTTAGATTGAACCCGACATCGTGGGCCATCATCATTGTGTTGAACATCCCGAGGTGGTCGGATGGATCCATGTTTCCATCAAATGTCGGCATGTTCGACATCCTTAAGCCAATAGGATATGTAGCTGCTGCAATGTTTGGAGCGAAAGGTTCGAGCTCTTGGGATTACGATTGCAGCAGCTGGAGTTCTACTCACTGCACAGGTGGATTTGCTGGGGCATTTTGTCACGAGTTCTCTGTGCCTGGGGTTTTTCTCACTGCACAAGTGGATTTGCTGGGGCATTTTGTCTCTGTGAACTTGTCCCAGCTCACCCCGGCGTGTTGTTGTGAGCACTCCTGGGAATCTGTGCAGAAGGCACGGAGCTGAGGGTCCCAGTTCTGACTGACCAACTAACATGCTGATGATGATTCCTATGGTGACCAGTGGGTTGAGCACTTCTATTATTTCGCTCTAAAGGTACAGAGCTCAGAGTGGCACTCCTGACAGAACGACTAAGTTTGGACCGGTTATTCCTGTGGGACTTATGAGACCCACTTTGCGTCTTTCCAACATTAACGTCGGTTTCAAGAAGGGATAACCAAGCCAGAACCTCCTCGATTTGTCTATTTTCCCTTGCGAGATGGCTCCTTTATTGGGAATTCTCCATCTCAACGGCAGTCAAATATCCTGGATTAGGATTTGGTGGGAGTGGCACTGAACTCTCAGCGTTGTCCAGGCTCACCGGGTTGATGCAATTTTTTGCCAACAGAAGATTAAAAAATCTAATAAGGATTTTAATGCTTATTTATAAACTGTAATGAGATAATAAGAACCCTTTCTTATACACAAAATTTTTACGTGGTTCAGTGGTTAAAATCCACCTAGTCCAAGAGACAGTATTATTGTTTTTCTCTCACAATTTCTGAAGAGTTTCAGTAATACAAAAAGGTCGTCCCCCTCCCTGTCCAATATCCCTAATATTTATTGGGGAATTTCCAGGACAGGTTTGGGTAACCGTGTGAATAAATATTGTATACATTTAATACAGATTATTCCCATTTACATTGGGATATGATTTGATAACAGAATAAATATACTCCCGCTATCTCAGATAATAAATTATAGATATGCAATACAGCCTGGGAATTAATGAGCATATATGAGCCTCCGAGTCTCTTGGGATCCTTCAGTACGCGCTCTGACCAGGTTTGCATGAGCTGAATTATCTCATCCGAGCTAGTGATTAAAGATTATTTGAACCTTAGCTCAGATTAAGCTCACAGCGCCTAAGAGGTGATCTGATAATAACCTGTAGGCCGTGTTGTCAAGTCCCAACTTGAGTTGGTCACATCATTGTTAACCAAAGTTTCTATTTGGATACTTTTTCACTTATCCATCTACCAGCCCTACCCCTAGCTGAGTGAATAAAGTCATGCTAATTTTTAGGGTACAACATCTCGGAATCCAAATCCTAAGGGATAGGAAGAACAAGTTCTTGGCACTTTCTCAGGCTAATTATATCATTAAAGTACTTCAAAGATTCTCTATGGAGAATTCCAAGAAAGGTCAGTTACTGACCAAACATGGAATTACTCTCTCTAAGGAATAGTGTCCTAAGACACCTCGGGAGGAAGAGGATATGAGAATGTATCCCTATGCTTCAGCAGTTGGAAGTCTAATGTATGCCATGCTGTGTACAAGATTCAACATATGTTATGCAGTAGGGATTTTGATTCGTTATCAATCAAATCCTGGTTTGGAACACTGGATTGCAGTAATGCACATTCTCAAGTATCTTAAGAGAACGAGAGATTATATGCTTGTATATTCAGGGGTGAGTTGAACCCTTCTAGATACACTGATTCTGATTTCCAATCAGAATAAGACTGTCGTAAGTAAATGTCTGGGTCATTGTTGACTCTTGGTGGAGGAGTTGTGTTCTGGACGAGTATGAAACAATCTTGCATAGCATATTCAACCATGGAATTTGAATACATAGCGGCTTGTGAAGCGGCTAAGGAGGCGATTTGGTTGAGAAAGTTCTACACTGATCTGGAAGTAGTTCCAAATATGGATAAGCCACTAATAATATATTGTGACAACAGTGGAGAAGTAGCTAACTCCAAGGAACCAAGAAGCCACAAGAGAAGGAAGCATATAGAAAGGAAATACCATCAGGTTAGAGAGATTGTGCATCGATGTGATGTGACTGTTATGAAGATAGCGTCGGAACAAAATTTGGTTGACTCATTTACCAAGATACTTCATTCAAAGTCGTTCATGGGTCATGTATGCAACATTGGATTAAGGGAGATGCCTCACTTGCTTTGAGGTCAAGTGGGAGATTATTAGGATTAATGCTCTAAGAGCATGTAAGGACATTTTATTGAATTAAATAAAAGAACAATTTTATTATATTTGAATTGATTATATGATAATATCAAGAATATTCTATATTCATTCATGAGAATATGATCTTGTATTAGTACGAGAGAATTAAGATCATATATAATGAATAAAAAATTCAGTAATATATTAAAGTATGAAATCTTTAATAAATGGTTACTAGTGCGGTTTACTAAGCATACGAGATGCAAGTGATCTAGATTCGGATTACTGATGTGGATAGAAATCTTAGTAAATGTGTTGTATATAATACAGATTATATATGACATGATCGATAAGAATTAATTATCTTTATAAACTTGTCGGTTGACATAAAGACTTGATTCTTATCATAATAGATGATCATTTGTAGATCAGTCTAAAGCCCGAGTATTCATGAACTCATGTTTGTGTTTATTGGATCTTTTGATTCACTCGTTAAGGTTTCTTAGTATAATGAGGCTAATGACTTCTATTTTGGAGATCCAATATCATGAATGGTTGGGAACATTCACTATAATAATGGAATCCATACTTTCCTAATTGATAGAATATTGGTTCCCTTAAGGAATAATTCTGGAACTGAATAGTTTTTTAGCTCAAATCTATAATTTAATTATAGATAAATTATTCGCTAGTGAATTAAAGGTACTTAAGGATCAAGAGGTAGTTAGAAGGGTAAAACAGTAATCTTGACCAGCTCTAATTAACGAACCAATAAATGGACATAACTACATTTATTGATTATATCAACGGACTACAAGAGAAAACTTTGTAAATATAATTCTATAAATACTTAGAGTGCAATTCCATATTTATAGTGGAGTAATCATGGAAATAATAAATAAGATTATTAGATTAAAGAGTTTAATTGATAATTTATTTCATTAGAGCTTCGTATTATAGGTCCATGGTCCTCAGATCACCTATGTCCTACACTGTCAAGGGTGAGAATGTCAAAATAAATATTTGTAGAGAGAATGACTTAATTGCAAATGGATTAATTTTCCAAGGCAAGGAAATAACTATGTGATTATTATAAGCAATTGATTAATTATGAATTAATTAATTATTTAATTATATAGTTTTTATTTTGAAAAACTATGGGTTAAAATAAATATTATTCTTGTTTGGATTAATATAAAAAGAGAGATTAATAATTATCTTATTTAGAATAAGTTATTTATTTAGTTAAAATTGATATTTTAAGATAAATTTAATTTGATATTTATGTTGGGATAAATATGTTGTCTTAAAAGTTGATTAAACAAACAAATGAGAAAATTAGGGAAAATCGTAATGTTGACGCGGTTTTTCGCCAACAGTGTATTAAGAATAATAATGTAGATTAGTGCTTAATAAACCGTAATGAAAAATAAATGATTTTCACTCAAGAACACATAACTTTTACGTGGTTCAGTGGTTAAAATTCACCTACTCCACGAGTCTATATTATTGTTGTTTCTCTCTCTCTATTTTGGTAGAGTTTTGGTATTACAGAATAATGGTCCCCCTTCTTGTCCAATATTCCCAATATTTATAAGGCAATTCTCTGGACAGGTTTGGGTAACTGCGTGAGTTAATCACGTATTTACATAATTATTACATTTAATACAAATAATTCCCATTTATATTGGAATATGATCTGATCACAAGATAAAAGTACTCATAATATCTGGGATATTAAGTATGACAGATTGGTCATAAATATGCGTATAAAGGGATCTCGAGTCCCTGGGGATCCGCGGATATGCAATATACTAGAAGTACCACGAGCTAGATATCCCCTCCAAGCTCATGCTTCAACAACAGTTTTAATATTCTGAGCTCGCGCTTCACAGCCTTCGTGTTAGTAGCACGGGTTAAACCCAGGACGCCTAATCACCACGCGTGACCACATGACACTCGAGTTGCCCACATGGATAATAAGCAAATATCATTCCTTTGGTTATTTCTCCGTATATTTATTTGTCAGCTTTACCCGAGCTACGTGAATGAACTCGGGCTAAAATTAGGGTACAACTTTTTCCCCCCAAGCTCTTGCTCGTGTATGACGTCATCACTTTCTGACCTACACAATAGGGGCTTTTAGACTTCCGTTACACAAAACCACGCCTGCCCACTACTTGAGTACTGGACACGTGGTGTACCGCAATTGGCATCTGCTCGGGTTTTGAGGACTGCAACAATTGTCTTGTCGCCTTTTTTCCGCCATTTGGTCTATTTAACCTTGGCCCTTGGATCTTGAACTAACCCAATCGGATGACCCACATTAATATACACAATTTACGTATAAAAGGGGTGGCCAGAGTTCCAACTTCACCACCTTTCATTTAAAAAATTTCCTTTTCTGCACTTCCAAGATTCTCTTCTTTCCCATAAATCCCAAAAATCGTTCATCTTACCCAGTCACTCAGAAGCTTTCCAGGAGTTTCCCGTCGCAAATTCTACATCTTACCGTCGAACAACAAACTATAAGTATCTCATTCTTTGGTTTGAAGAGTTTTTCCCTTTTTATTTTTTATCCAATGGAATTTATGTTCTTCACCATGTTCATCTGCAACACCCATTGTAGTTACTGTTAGGCAACTTCTAAATGTTCTTAGGGAATAGGTTTTGACTTAAGTTTGACAGGTGAATCCAAAAATGTTTTAAAAATAAGACGTTCATAAAACTGGGAAATTTCTGGGTAAATCTTTGTAACCCTAATGGTGCATTAATTTAAAGAATACCCATTTGGGGGTAAAGGAAATGAAGGGTTTTTTAGGTTTAGAACCAAATAGCTTAGAGGTTACATTTCTTGGGTGGTTTTGCACTAAACCGCCTCCCAAGTTAAGTAGTGGACTGGCATTCTGACACACGGACCCCTAAATATCAAGGGTCTATTAGGAAACCGAGGAGCATAGCTTAGAATGTTGCGTGGCATCACGCGATGGGGCTAAGACTAACCTTAGCACATATAACAAAAGTAAATTGTTTCCCTATTACCTCACGCGTGACGGATTCTACTACCTCACACGATTCCCTAACTCAGCCTCCATCATCGAGCTTCCCAGTCATCCAAACAACTTTAAAGACTTGTTCTTTATGTCGAATGGTTTCCAAAATTGCGAACATCGCTACTTCAATCAACCTCGTAAGTCTTCCATCCTTGTGACTTCAGCTCATGAATTTTCATTTAAGATATATTTTTTTTTTGTCTTAACTGAATTTGTTTATTGTGCAGCCATATTTGCGAGGATGGAAAAGTCTATGACTCTCGGGGGTCAGTACAATTTTTTTTCTGGGCTTCCCCCCAATGATAAGGACTACTGCCAGGTCATGAATGACGTCACGATGGTGTCTTGCAAGTTAATCAGGGAAGGCCAAACGTTGGCCTTGAGGACCCAGACTACCCTTCCGGTGATCCCTGAGCTTCCATCATCTCAAGAGGCCTTGCCAGCCATTGAGGTTGAGGGGGATGAAGAGGACAAGGTGCCTCTAGTACGAAAATTCAAGCTCCCGAGGCTGTCTGGGAACCCAATCTAGAACGAGTTGCATCAGGGGCAACAGCTGGCCCCTCCGGCCAAGGTAGCCCATACCCCTTTAGGGAATTAGATAGGGTTGTTACCGATTTTAGGTTAGTTCATTTTAATCCAAACCAGCTCATCCATCGTCATCCCTATAACTCGGATCGAAATATAACCGTGCTGCAGTGTGTAGACTACCTAGTGGTACGCCATGACAACAGTTATCCTAAGGGCACAGTCGTAGTAGATAACACTTTAAACTTTAGATCCGCCATTTTTTAGGAGTATGTGACTAACCGTAGGACCTGGCCTTCTCTGCTCCAGGGTGCATTTGCCCCTGGATTTAGACAGTATGTAGAGGAATCCATCCCTGAGGAAGGACCTAAACCTAAACCCCTTAGGATCCCAGCAATATTAGTCATAGAATCCCCCGCTCCTCCATTAGTTCCAAGGCTGAAGGTCGTGATAATAGACTCTTCCCCCAGCCCGGAGGGTAGGATCTTTGTTTATTTTCTTTCTTTATATATTTCTGACAACCTTATTTGTGAACTGGTTCCTTTTTGTTCTTTTCAGGAGAAGAGATGGAACAACCCAGAACTCCTGACCTCCGAACTGCTTTCCAGACTAAGAAACCCAGCTTGGGCCCTGTCGTAAAGCGGCTCAGGATCACGAAGAAAACCCTCCCTACAGCAGGAAACACCTCAAAATCCCCTGCCAAGGGGAAAGACACAAGCTTAACTCGGGAATCAGTTCTGGTGAGTTCTATTACCGCTAAGGTTCCCCCTCCTCCTCCTCTTCCTCGATTCGTACCTCCCCGGGTCAAGTGATAGTAGATCCTCAAGACCTAGAGAAGATCCCTGAAGCCTTTCAGGGTATCATTTATATGACTGCGAGCCATATGGTGGGGCACGCCTATAAGGCCAGCTCAAGGGATCTAAGGACCATCGAGGAGCGCAGCCCGGAGAATGTCATGGAATCAGCTATGGGGATGAACCTCACTGTAAGTTGTCTTTCCTTGGTGAAAAATTTCTTCTTATTGAGATCAAGGGTATATCTCTGACTTGTTTTGTTATTTTGTATTCTATCCTAGCCCAGTATCGCAGCATAGCCCATGCTGGGGCTAGAAACGATTAGCTCCGAGCTGATCTAAACGCTACTAACACTGCCCTGACTGCCACTCAAGAAGGCAAGCAGGCCGCCAAAGCTGCTTTAGCGGTTGCTCAAAACAGTGAGCATGATGCCAAGGCTACTCTCGCCTCGTCCCAGGAAAGCGAGCAGGCTGCAAAGATTGCATTATCTGCCCTCCAAGCTCAAACAGCACAACTTCAGGCCGAGGTTGATGAAGCCAAAGAAAAACTGCTCGAGGCCGAGGCCGTAGTCAAAGAAGAAAAGGCGGCCTAATCGTCGACCATGGTAGAGATGCTATACCAGTGCTGGGCCTTCAACCCGGATGGGAACTTCTCTTTCATGGGAGTCGAGCTGTGGGATCCTTACCTTGCAAGTTTCAAGGCTCGACTCTTGCAAGAATCATCAGAGACTGGTGAGGCTTCCGGAGCACGAGCAGTCTCTGGTGAGGGCAGACAATGCAGTCTTTGTAGCCTACTCGCTTTCCTGGGACGAGGCGAGAGCAGCCTTGGCATCATGCTCACTCTTTTGAGCAACCGCCAAGGCAGCTTTGGCGGCATGCTTGCCTTCTTGAGTGGCAGTCAGGGCAGTGTTGGTAGCATTCAGATCGGCTCGGCTGTAAATCCTGAAATCAATTGCATGTAAATCCCAACCAGAGACTGCTCGTGCTCCGGAAGCCTCAAGGTTCTGTGAGTGTAACCCATTATCCACTGCACGAGCTTAATCATAACTTTGTGAGTGTAACCCATTATTTCAGAGTTCATGACTTAACTTAGGACATGCCGCCTTAGGGTCGGTCAAGCCTAAAATACATCATTAGTTCCTATCTATGTAAAAAATACAACCTTGCTATTGATATGTCCAGACACCTTCCTTAGGGGGACGAAAACAAAGCCGTCGCGAGGCGCTATTCATATCTCACGGTGTTATATTAATAATGGAGACCATGGGTTATGTTTGAGATATCAACCCTCTCCCACTCACTATTTTGAAATAAGTGTTTTTAACCTAATTAATTCCAAAATTAATTACAGTTTCTTTAAACTTTATGAACATAATTAAAATTGGAAAGAAAGCGAGATTCTAGGTGAATAATTTTAAATTACCAATCATGTTCATCTAAACTTTACTAAAAAGGAACACTTTTAAAATAAAGTTGGTTTAAAGAAATTAAGTCATAAAGACTTAAAAATTGGTGTGATATTTTACTAAGTTTTCAAAGTAAAACTAAGTAATTTACATGCAATTGATTTCACAAAACAATTCATATAAACATATAGAACAATCCTAATAATCATGTTTCTACTAATGAGATGCATGATTATGACTGTGTGGGTTTTCATGTAAGGCATACAATGCATGAACATGTTATCAATCACATTAATCACATGAAAATAATTATTTAAATAAATAAACAATAAATGTTGAACCGGGTGCTTTTGGGTATTTCTAATTTTACAACCACTTTATAAAATTAAAATAAATAAAATAAAATTGCCTTGATCTCCATCGGGTTTCTTTACTTTACTGTCGGTAGGATATGTGGCATTGTTGGTCTAGAATAATAATAAGAAAACAATTTTCTAATTATTTTTTATTAATTAAAACAAACTTTTAAATAATCATTATTTTTATTTTTCTTTTTAAATAAAACAACTTTTAATTAAAACTGAAATGAATTTAAATTAAAATCTGTTATTTTGACAAAATAAATTTTAAATAAGATATTCAAAAAAGTTTGTTAAGACAACAAAAATATCTCATTATTTAAATATCAAATTTCAAGAATAGGATATTTAAACATTTTTTAAAAAAAATTTAAAATAACAAATTAATTTCAGAAAAAATAAAAAAAATTCTGGACCAGTCAGACGAGGACACGTGGCGTCAAACGGGAGCTGCCGGGCTGGACTGTACGGAACGATACGGATCAGTACGGACTTGTCCGTACAGCCGTCCGTACGACGTCCAGCAGCAGCTCGGAGGTTGGCCTCAGAGGTGCGGTAGCTGAGTTCTGAATCTCGGGCTCCGTTCTGACTTTTGTGTGATCAGAATTACAATTTTATGGTGTCGAAAACCAAATAAAATTACATAAATCCTATGCCCTTTAATGGCTTACACAATGATCTAATCATAAACAAATCCTAACCCAAATACACCATACAATTAACGATTCAACATTCCCACGCATTCAATCACATTAAGCCATCCATTCATTCATCAAAATAAATAAATGCATAAAATTAAACCCACACAGATTCAATACATATATATGTGAATATGGCTCTGGTACCATTTGTTGGTTTTTATTGATCAAATAAGAGATTATACGCAGCGGAACAACAATCAAATTGTTAGATTAATCCCATAAGATTTCTAGATCTACTTCTTCACATGCATATATATATTGAATCAAGGACATGAACAGAAAAATTACCTCAGGTCCTTCCGTGCTGCTATCTTTTCGTATGGCTAAATCCTCGAGATCTCACACTAAGATCTTCCAAAATGTTCTCAGGCACACAAAGAACGAGTGTGGGCTCGCTATACAAATAATAGGCAATAACTATTTATCAAATGTTCTCAACACATGAGATCTGATAAAGTTTGGACCTAGGTTTTGTGAAGAACAATGACTTTAGTTTTTGTCACTGTTCTCTTTCTCTGAGAGAGATTCCTAGATATTTTTCTATTCCTGAAAAGTTACGTTCTGTGAAAAATTGATATCTAATATTTAATAATATCCAATATATTAAAATATTTGTTATTTTAAACAAATTCAAAATAACTGATCAGTTATCAGATTTTTGTTTAAATAATAATATTTTAATCATATTAAAATATCTCATTATTTATTTAATATTTAAATAACTAAAATTGTGGAATCAAGAGACTGAGTAAACTCTCTTATGCGTGTAGCATAGTGCCTGTGCACTGTGCCACACATGTACCACATGCCTGTGATGGCATGTGATTTTTCCCAATTTTTATTATTATTTAAATACCAAATATCCCAAAAATAAATTAATTCAAAATTAATTATATTTTTGTTAAATCAAATAATTAATTAATTAATTACACATAATTAAATAATAATTATGTTTGATACATAGAAAAATATTTTACTTTTCACATAAGTCCTTTTTGACCATTTTTTTTGTATTTGTCTTTGACAGTGATTGTTTGAGCCATTTCGGGGACCATGGACCTATAACATTAAGCTCCAATAAATTGAAACTAAATAATTAAACTCTTTAGTTATAATAGTTAATTTATTAATTCTGATATTACTCCACTATAAATTCAGAATTGCACTCTTTATGTTATAGATATACTTTTACATATATCTTTTTCTTAAGTCGTCCATTGATATAACCATCTTACAATAGTTCAACCCTCTAATTAATTAGTTCATAAATTAGAATGGAAGAATTACCATTTAACCTTTCTAATTTACTTCTTATTCCTTAAGTACCATTAATTCACTAGTGAATAATTAATCTATAATCTAATTATAGATTTGAGCTCAAAATCATTCAGTTCCAGAATTAACCCTTAAGGGAACTAATATACAATCCGTTAGGAAAGATTAGATTCCGTATTGTTGATACATGTTCCCAGCCATCCATGATATTAAATCTCCAAAACAAAAGTCATTAGCCTCATTCTTTGAAGAGACCTTAACGAATGAATCAAAAGATTTAATAAAGATGAACAGGAGTTCATGAACACTCAGGATTTAGGTTGATCTATAAATGATGTTCAGTTATGATATGAATTACAAGTCTTTATTGTTAAATTGTTTTTGGATAAAGACTCTAATTCATATCGATCCATGTCATATATAATCATATTATATAAAGCACCTTTACCAAGATGTCTTTCCACATCAACAATCTGAATCTAGATTATTTGTATCATTATGATACTCAGTAAACCATACTTACAACTCCAATTAAAGAATTCGATAACTTTAATTTGTTGTTGTTGACTATTTTTATTCATTCATGTGATCTTAATTCTCTCGTACTAATACAAGATCACATCCTCAATAATGAATATGGATTTTTTCTGATATTTTCAAAATTATTCAAACAATAATTTAACAATCTAAATATAACAATAATAATAAACTATTGTATTTATTTATTCATTAAAAAAACAAATGTCGTTACATGCTTTTAGGACACACTCCTAACAACAGTGTAGCGGTCTTGGCTATCCAGGGCGTTACATAAACTCTCTTGTATTTGTCTGTAATTGTTTCAGTTATTTTTTTTATTAAACAATTGCCTTCGGGCTTAGTTCGAAGATTTTTATCCTCAAGATAATTTGTTTGCTTTACTTCAATATACATCTAAATTTTTTATCCATTTATCTCTCCTTTACTATCTCTCATGTTTATGAATCCTTAGACTTGTACATTCGAGATTTTAGGAATCGATTTTTAGATCGGGATAGAATTTATCAAGCTTGGTTATATCCAAGTTTAGTGTGTTGATTTTGTATCATACATGTTAAAACATGCCTTGAACCCAGTTATATCCGAGGTTTTTAATTATTTAAACTTATTTTGTACTAGGTTTATTGATAACTCGAGCTTTAACAAGCCCTTGATATTAAACAATTTTCCCAACTTTCCAAGTTTTTGACCTAGTTACGTCCAGGGTTTTAAATGATTTAAACTTAGTTCGTGGTAGGTTTATTAATAACTCAAGCTTTAACAAGCCCTTGAATAATCAATTTTTTCAAGCTCTAAGTTTTTGACCTAGTTACGTTCAGGGTTTTAAATGATTTAAACTTTGTTCGAGCTAGGTTTATTGATAACTCGAGCTTTAACAAGCCCTTGAATAATCAATTTTTCAAGCTCTAAATTTTTGACCTAGTTATGTATAGGGTTTTAAATGATTTAAACTTAGCTCGTGCTAGGTTTATTGATAACTCGAGTTTTAACAAGCCCTTGAATAATCAATTTTTCCAAGCTCTAAGTTTTGGACCTGGTTACGTCTAGGATTTTAAATGATTTAAACTTAGTTCACGCTAGGTTTATTAAAAACTCGAGCTCTTAAAAAGCCGTCGAATAATCAATTTTTCCAAGCCTATAATTTTTGGACCTGGTTGTATCAAGGGAT
The DNA here is from genome assembly GCF_963169125.1 of Humulus lupulus. Lineage (NCBI taxonomy): Eukaryota > Viridiplantae > Streptophyta > Magnoliopsida > Rosales > Cannabaceae > Humulus > Humulus lupulus. The sequence continues at coordinate 53,901,711 of NC_084795.1, read as the reverse complement.
TTTAACGATTTAAACTTATCAAGCAAGCATAATTTTTCCAATCTCGGGTTATATGCCCCCAAGTAACCAGAATGTAGAAACTTTCTTGGTTGCTTTTACAAACACTAGAACACGAACTCATATAATCTTAAAAATTATTTAATAATCCACCTATTATTTAATAAAATGGCTTTTATAAATAAGCCTTACATTGATAGTATTTTTTTCAAATGTAGGGTGTTGTAGGTCTATGGGACTACTTCCCCATTCAGCCAAGCTATCTTGAAAGTTCCTTCACGCAAAACCTCAACGACCTGATATGGTCCCTCCCAATTCGGGCCTAAAACACCATCCTTGGGATCCTTATTTGCTAGAAATACCCTTAGGAGAACCAAATCGCCAAATCCAAATCTACGCGTCTTAACTTTAGAATTAAAATAGCGAGTGATTGTTTGTTGATAATGGGCAAGCTGTAACTGCGACTCTTCTCGTTTTTCTTCAATCAGATCGAGGGATGCGTTAAGAAGTTCATCAGTCTACTCTTTGTTGAATGTCCTTTGCCTGTGAGTGGCTACCATGGCTTCGATTGGAAGGACGGTCTCGCTTCCAAAAGTTAAAGAAAAAGGAGTATGTCCGTGTGGAGGTTCTGTGAGAAGTTCGGTAGGCCCAAAGTACTTGCCGAAGCTGTTTTGGCCATAATCCTTTTGCTTCATCTAACCTCTTCTTCAAGCCCGCCTTTAGGGTTTTGTTAACAGCTTCGACCTGCCCATTGTCCTGCGGATATGCTACTGAGGATAAACTCTTCATAATGCCATATTTTTCACAGAAATCAGTAAAGAGATCGTTGTTGAATTGTGTCCCATTGTCTGACACAATCTTTTTAGGAAGCCCAAATCGACATATAATACTCTTTACCATGAAGTCTAGGACTCTCTTTGAAGTGATGGTTGCCAGAGGTTCGGCTTCTACCCACTTTGTGAAATAGTCGATCGCCACCATCGCGTAATGAACTCCTCCATTTCCCATAGGTAGGGACTCTATTAGGTCGATTCCCCATACCGCAAATGACCATGGGGATGAGATCATCGTTAGCTCAACTAGAGCAGCTCGGGCAATTATAGCGAAATGCTGGCATTTGTTGCACTTTTGAACATACGAGATTAACTCTTTTGTTAGAGTGGGCCAAAAATAGCCCTACCTCAGTATTTTCAATGCTAGGTTTTTCCCCACAGCATGATCTCCACAAAAGCCTTCGTGCACTTCTTGCAAGATGGTTTTAGCTTCATCGAGTAGAACACATCGTAGGAGAGGCAATGAATGTCCACGTCGGCACAACGTCCCATCCACTATCACATACCACGGAGCTTGATAAAGTATTTTTCTTGCATCCTTTTTATCGTCAGGTAGCCTTCCTGTTGTGAGGTATTTCATTATGGGAGTCATCCAGGTCGGTCTTGTGTTGATCATTTTGACTTCTATCACTTCTGTCACACTCGGACTCTCCAAGAACTCTACTGGCACTACATTCAATGTCTCAGCTTCTTTTGTGGTGGCAAGTCATGCCAAGGTGTCAGCATTTGAATTTTGCTCGTGAGGTATTTTTTGAACATAATTGTACTCAAATTAAAATAGTTCTCTCTTCACTTAGCTAGGTAGGCCGCCATCTTCATACCTAGAGCTTGGTATTCTCCCATTACCTGATTGATCACGAATTGAGAATCACTATAGCATTGGAAAGCCTTCGCCTTGAGCTCCCTTGCCACTCTCAGCCCAGCTAATAAGGCCTCATATTCGACTTCGTTGTTGGATGCCTCGAACCCGAATCTCAAAGCTGTATGAAATTGATGCCCTTCTGGGGAGATTAAGATGATCCCAGCTACCGATCCATTCTCATTTGATGATCAATCCACGAAGGTTTTCCATAACTCCTGCACTGGTTCCTTCAAGAGCTCCTCTTGAAATCTGGTGCATTCAGCGACAAAATCAGCAAGGGCCTGACTTTTGATTGAGGTACGTGGCATGTACGATATCTCAAACTGGCTAAGCTCGATAACCCATTTTAAAAGATGTCCCGACGTTTCAGGTTTTTGCAATACCTACCTTAATAGTTGGTCGGTCATGACGTTGATTGAATGGGACTGGAAATATGGCTGGAGCTTCCTAGAAGCCAATATCAGACAGAATGCCAACTTCTCTATCATTGGGTATCGTGACTCAGCTCCGAGAAGTCTCTTGCTTATATAATATACTGGTTTTTGAGCACGGTCTTCTTCTCAGACTAACACGGCACTGACTGCCTTTTTTGTCACGACCAAATAAAGGAACCGGGGTTCTCTAATCATAGGCTTAAATAACACTGGGGGCTCGGCCAGGTGCATTTTTAGGTCGAGTAATGCCTGTTCGCACTCCTCAGTCCACTCAAATTTTTTGTTTCCCCTGAGTAAGTTGTAGAATGGCATGCACTTGTCCGTAGATTTTGAAATAAAATGATTTAAAGCTACCACCTTTCCAGTCAGGCTTTGAACTTCTTTATGCAACCTTGGCGAGGGCATTTCTAACAACGACCTGATTTTCTCAAGATTTGCCTCTATTCCTCTAGTGTTGACTATGAAACCCAGAAATTTTCTAGATGCCACTCCGAATGTGCACTCCTGAGGATTCAACTTCATGTTATATCTCCTTAAGATTCCAAAACATTCTTCTAGATCGAATACATGGTTATCGACAGTATTTGATTTGACAAGCATATCATCAACATACACTTCCATATTTCTCCCGATCTGACTAGCGAACATTTTGTTGACTAAGCATTGATATGTAGCTCTGATATTCTTCAACCCAAAGGGCATGACTTTATAACAATATACGTTGTTTGGGGTCATGAAGCTAGTATGTTCCTGGTCTGCAGGATTCATCGCGATCTGGCAATATCCAGAATATGCATCCATGAAGGACATGAGCTCGTGACCTGCTATGGCATCTACCAACTGATCAATTCTTGGTAGTGGAAAGCAATCCTTGGGACAAGCTTTGTTCAGGTCGGAGAAGTCGATGCAGGTCCTCCATTTCTCGTTTGTCTTTGGGACTAGCATGGGATTGGCAACCCAAGTCGGGTATTTTTCTTCACGGATAAACCTGCACTTTATTAATCGAGCTACTTCTTCCTCAAGAGCCTCATCTATGACTGTTCCCAAGCGTCTCCACTTTCAGGATTTTGCAGGCATGTTCTTGTCCAAATTTAAAGTGCACATGATTACACTCGGGCTTATTCCCACCATATCTTCACGTGACCAGGCGAAAACGTCCAGATTCTCTTGTAAGAAATTGACCAACTCCTTCCTTTTATCATCCAGATTCTTCCCAATCTTTACGACTCTCGAAGCTTCTTTAGGGTCAATGTTTATTTCCTCGAGCTCATCTATAGCTTGGAGTTCTGACCTGTCTTCACCCATTTGTGGGTCAATGTCTTCTCGTGGGGCGACATCACTATCCTCTGCTTGTTGAGGTTCTTCCATCCCACAAGCAACTTCTGCTTCCTGGGACTCCTCACCTCCGTCATTTATCATCATAGCTTGCTGCCTGGGTTGTGATTTCCCTTCATAGAAATGCTATAGCATTCTTTGGCAGTGAGTTAATCACCTCTAACGATGCATATTCCCGCAAGTGAGGGGAATTTTATTGCTAGGTGGTGGATAGAGGTTATGGCTTCAAATTCCATCAATGCAGGTCGGCCCAAAATCGCATTGTATGCAGCTGGACAGTCGATTACCACGAACTCAAGTAGCTTGGAGACAGTTTCTGAGCCTTCATCCAATGTTACCACTAATTCGATCGTTCTAATGGCCGCTGACACTTAACCAAAAAACTCATACAGAGTCATTGGGGTCGCCTTCAATTCTGTTACAGACAACCCCATTTTTCCAAGGTGGACTTAAAAAGTAGATTCAAAGAGCTCTCGTTATCTACTAGTGTCCTCCGGACCCTGCGGTTGGCAAGCTGAACGGTTATGACCAAGGGAACGTTATGTGGGAATTGTACATGGCTAGCATCCTTTTCTGTAAAAATGATTGGTTGTTTTTCCAATCGTTGTTGTTTTGATAATCGCTGTTTCGGAATGAACTCCAGTTCATTAATGTACCTCTTCTTGGCCACGTTCCTCGTGCCTACCAGATGAGGTCCTCCCGAAATGGTGGCTATATCTCCCCCTATTATCGAAGGAGGGTCGTCCTGATTCGCTTGAGCTCCAGTTTGACTTACTAGAGCTCCGGGGACTGATGAAGGTTTTGGTCCAGCGGGCTGATTAGGGATCATCCGATTTCGGGCGTACTGGGCCAAAGGTCCCGCTCTAATGAGAGTTTCAATCTCATCCTTCAGCTGTCGACAGTCATCAATGTTATGATCGATATCATTATGGAATCAGCAGAACTTCAAAGGATCTCTTTGTGCCCTCTGGTTCTTCAATGGCTCGGGCTTCTTCCATGGAAGGCGAGTAGAATTTTCCAAGAAGATACTCTCCCAAGTATCTGTTAGGTCAGTGTAAGTGGTGTAAACAGGCTTGAATTTCTTCCCAAACTTATTTTTCTTTGTCTTGCTCTGGTCACCCTTTCCCTCGCCGTTTCCCTTCCTTTTGTTATTCTCCCTTGGTTATTCTAGGTAACGGTTTGAGTCGTAGCTGCAATGTCCGTTACCGCTCCAACGAGCTGGACAGGGAGCTGGCTGGTTCCTGCAATGGAAGCTCGCGCCTCTTCTAGGTTAATCCATTCTTGAGCTCGGCCCAAGAATTCATCCACACTCTTAACTCCTTTCCTTTGGCGTTCTTGCCACAAGTCGCCCCCGACGAGGATTCCTGTCCTCAGTGCCATGAGCTTGGAGCTATCATCAGCATCCCTAGCTCATGCAGTATCATTGGCAAACCGACTTAGATATGCCTTCAACGTTTCGCCAGGTTGCTGCTTTACATTGGCCAATGAATCAGCCTCAACTCGAGCTGCTTGTGAAGCTCGGAATGCTTTTTTGAACTTGGGGGAAAACTTCTTCCACGAGCTTATGGAATGTCTCTTATACTACCTGGCTGGCCCAACCAGAGTTGTAGGGAATAATATACACCTTAGATCAAGTCCGACATTGTGGGCCATCATCATGGTGTTAAACATTCCAAGGTGATCTAATAGATCTCCATCTCCATCAAATTTTGACAAGTGTGGAATTCTGAAGCCTACTGGATATGTGGCCACCACAATATTTGGAGTGAAAGGCTCGAGCTCATCCTCTGAGTCATAATCGTATTTGCCTTTTCTAGATAAAATTTTCTTCATTTGCTCTTCCATCAGAGCTAGCCTCTCGAGGGTCTGGTCTCTAGTCCCTAGGTTACCTGGGGGTTGTTCAATAGCTCCAATCCTATCGTATGTGTTTGATGGGTTATTGTCCCTCCAAGTTCGAGCTTGGTTTGGTGGGGCATTCCCATTATCACGTACTATGGATGGACCTCCCTCTTGTCGAGTATAACTAACATCTTCATTCCGAGTTGGATTCCTTCTCTGTGAATTCAAGTGATCATGCAAATCAGGTTGCGACTCGTACCGAGGGCTTTGCGCTGAACTCAATTGATTTCTTAGGTCACCTTCAGACTTACCACTACGAATACTTTTGTTCCAGTAACTCCCGTTTGCGAAGCTTACAACTCGCAGTTGGGGCCGAGGATCTGGATTTTCAACATGTGTCAGTGGGACGTAGGTATTGGCAGATGGAGAAGGATTTCTCCTGCTGTCTCCATAACCTGGAATGTCCCATGCAGGACAAGGTGGCGTCGGATGTCTTATAGGTGATGAAAGATGCCTTATTGGCAAGGCAATCCTTGTCCCATCAGGGCGAACTAGATTAGCCCACCTTTGTTCTGCCCCATTATTTCTAGCTATATGCGCCTGACGATCCAATCTTAACGTAGGAGGGTTTTCTAGAACATTTTTTCTCTGTGAGCCTATCCCAACCCCTCCTCGTGGATTTCCATGGGCATTCCTAGCTGCTTGTGAAAGAGGACCTAAACTCGAGGTTGCAGATTTAACAGATCGAATGACATGCTGATGACCCCTATGGGGGCCACTAGGTTGAGCATTCTGGCGATCTCGCCTTGTAGGCACAGAACTTGGGGTGGCAATTCTGACTGAACGACTTGGTTTGGATTGGTTATTCCTGTGGGACTTGTGAAACCCAATTTTCCTCTTTCCAACATTAATGTTGGTTGCTAGAGGGAGTAACCGAGCCAAAACCTCCTCAATTTGCATGTTTTCCTTAGCGAGATGGCTTCTTAACTGCATATTTTCCATCTCAATGGCAGTTAAGTAGTCAGGGTTCTGATTCGGTGGTAATGACGCCGAACTTTCAGTGTCGCCGTGACTCGCCGGTTGCTTTCCTGGACGTTGCTGGACTTCAGGGCCATGCTCGTTCGAAACAGCGATATGATGGGCCTCCTGCCCACCAGGTTGTTCTATCTCATTATCGTTCATTGAGCGGGTGAGCATCATGATGAGATTCGACTGGGATTTCGATAAAGCACTAATTTTTTTCTCAATGAAAGCACCAAACTGTTGACGCGGTTTTTCACCAACAATGTATTAAGAAATAATAATGTAGATTAGTGCTTAATAAATCGTAATGAAAAATAAATGATTTCACTCAATAACATAGAACTTTTACGTGGTTCAGTGATTAAAATCCACCTAGTCCATGAGTCTATATTATTGTTGTTTCTCTCTCTCTATTTTGGCAGAGTTTTGGTATTACAGAATAATGGTCCCTCTTCTTGTCCAATATTCCCAGTATTTATAAGGGAATTCCCTGGATAGGTTTAGGTAACCGCGTGAGTCAATCACATATTTACATAATTATTACATTTAATACAAATAATTCCCATTTATATTGGGATATGATTTGATCACAAGATAAATGTACTCCTAATATCTGGGATATTAAGTATGAAGGCTTGGTCATAAATATGCGTATAAATGGATCCCGAGTCTCTGGGGATCCGCAGATATGCAATATACTAGAACTACCATGAGCTAGATATCCCCTCCAAGCTCGTGCTTCAACAGTAATTTTAATATTCTGAGCTCGCACTTCACAGCCTTCGTGTTTGTAGCTCGAGTTAAACCCAGGATGCCTAATCACCATGCATGACCACATGACACTGGAGTTGCCCATGTGGATAATAAGCAAATATCATTCCCTTGGTTATTTCTCCGTATATTTATTTGCCAACTTTACCCGAGGTGAGTGGATGAACTAGGGGTCAAATTAGGGTACAACACCTAATGTTATCCCTGTTTCCTCCCTTCATTCGCGGCTCCACACATTGAGCCCATGGGCCACCCTGAAGGGACTTAAGGCCCAGATCGGGCCCAATAGATGAGGAAGGAGTGAGTCCCGACGACCCAAATATCAGTAAAGCCCAAACGTTATCTCAGAATGAAAGCCGGGACCATGAAGTTGGCATGTTTCATCTTCCCGGACCCCTCGTATGGTGTTTTCCAGGGTGCGATAAGAATATTGTTTCCTCCAAGTCTAAAAATGGACTGATACGATAGCAGATGAACCTAGATCCCAGTAAAAAAACCAGGGTCTTGGTAAGAAGGATGTTAGTAAATGAACCCGGACCAGGCAACCAGGTTGGGCGTGATAAGTCATCCCCGATACTGACATTGCCCCAAAAAATACGGAGTTTTGTCCCCATAACTAACTTGTAGAAGTGGTTACATACGGAATGTACATTGTTATTTCAAAACCGTACTGCCACTATTCTGATGGATCATGTCCCCCAGATCTCCTTTGAAGCCCACGCGAACCAGACTGAAGCTACGTATTGTTGTCAGTCTTATAGCGTGATTACGCTCAAACCGGCCCAATGGGCCCTAATTAGTGCATTTTATTTATTAAGATCCTTTGTATTAAGCCTCCATTAGTGAGCAAATAGCCTTATTGGGCCTAGATTAGTCCGACCCAAACCAGAGCACCCAATTGCCTATAAATATGAACAGTTGTGCACTGTGGAAAGGGTCAAATTTTTCTCTTGTATGCATACACTCTGCTCAAACTCGGAGAGAACTCCATTACTAAAGCTCCTTAAGCTCTAATACAACAGATTCGTGGACTAAGGCTATTTAACGCCCCAACCACATAAAATCCCTTGTGTGATTATTTCTAATCCTTTCGTTTTAAGCGCTCTTATCTTTTATAATTCTAGTTACTGAAAAACTTGGCAAACATTTTGGTGCTTTCATTGAGAGCCGAAGAAAGCTTTTTTAAAAAAAGAAAAGGAAGATATCAAATATATACAACGATGGCGAACATGATATATACTACGTTCGATCCTACTCACTAAGAACAAGGCAATGGAGAACCACTTCCTAATCAACCTTTCCCTCAAAACCAACCTGAGGATACACCCTATCAAATGCCCCAGCCTGAAGAGTCTCAGAACTATGAAGATGGGGCAGATTACCAGGAGGGTTACTATGAGGAAGATGAGGAAAATGAAGGGGGATACCATGATCACAAAGCTAAGGATCTTGCGATCCCTGAAGAAGAAGTAGACCGTGACCAGGAAGACCCAGAGGTGTGCAATAGATTAAACCAGATAGAATCACACAACCATTATTCATAATTTAAGTACAATCATAACTACTTCTAGATAATAGGACCGGTGCCCAACACATGCTGCAAGTGCCAATTTTCTTACCTTAAGTCTTGAGCAAATTAGCGAAGCGACCCTGAGTACGATCCCTTTCACCCGAGCTTTGCAGAAAACCCTAGTCACAACACCAATGGTACATTTATTAGGGCTAATTCGGATAATGGGCTCCAAGACCAAGCCCTAACTTTCGGGACGTCGGATTCCACTAAACGAGATAGCAGGATCATCCCCCGAGCCTCCCAAGATAACTCCTTGAAACCCTAAATAAAATGCACCCTAAACTACATTAGCATCGTGGCTCTAAAACTAAGCGAGAAGCCCCAATGTAAAACTCATGCATTTTGAGCTGCGGCGCTCCACCAAACAGAGAGCTTCCCTGTCATTTTTCTCCATTTAGGGCCGCAACGCTCTTCCCAAGCGCCGAGGCACTACTGCAAAAAAAAAAAAAAAAATCAGACCTGTGTTTTCCCCTGTGATAACCCAACACCGAAACTAACCCAAAGCTCTATTCTACTCTGACTAGCACAGAATTTTGACCTCAGATCACTAGTACCAACCACAAACAACATAGAAATATCCTCAAAACATACCAAATTCCACCAGAACCCTAAATTTGAAATTTACCAAGAACACCAAAGAAATAACTAATAGAACTTAAATCCTAAAACTTACCTCTCAAAATCAAATTCCCAACTGGTAAGGTAGCCTAGACAACTCCTATCTTCAAGAAGACTTCAAATCTTTACTAGGATTCCTCAAAATCCCGCAACCTTAGGCCTAGCTTGAATGTTTTGGTCTTGGAACCAGGAAGAGAGCAAGAGGGGGAGAGAGAGAGAAAGAAAGAAAGAAAGAAAGAGTGAGAGAGAGAGAACGAGAGTTGAACGTGAACTATGAGGCTGATTCCATACTTAGCCAAAAATCTACACCAATTGTTCAAATGACCAATCTACCCCTGGTTCCTTTTTAACCTCAAAAATATACCCGAAGGGCAAAATCATCATTTGCTTCTATTTTCCACTAAGCCTCAAATTATCCCCCATAATCTCCAAATTATTCAACTAATTCATCAAATACAATTTATTTCCCTATCAAATACTCTCGTTTAACAACCAATCCAAAAATGTGTAAAATTACCAAAATACCCCTTGGCTCACCTCAAGCCAGGTATTAATCCGCGTTGTGACTTTTCCGCTAAATTGTTAGAAAGGTTCGACTCGTGGAGAATATCATGAATATATCCACATAATAATGTGGTCTCAAGCACATAACATACTATATTACAGTTATACCTTCAATGGGACAAAATTATGAAAATTTCCCTTCTAAACCAAAACTGACCTATAAGCACATTTAATACACATAAACATGCATAGATAGTCATATCATAATATAACTTATGACTCATAATCACATATATATATATTCAATTAAAATCACCTAATTCACCAATAATCCCAATTATTCCCTCCTGACACACTAAAAAATGTACTAAACCTCATTAGGAGTTTTGGGACGCTACAAAGCAACTATTCTAGTACTGAAAGCAGACTAATAAGCACTGAATCCAATGGGAGCTGCTCCGTACCAGGTGGGAATTGCATTGTAGCAAACTTGCAGAGTAGTGAGATTGTACTGTGGAACACTCATTACACTCGTCTATGAGGGAGTGTATGGCGAGAAGTGGGAGTTTTGCATTGTAGCCGCTTAGATAGTAGGAGCTAGAATGGAGAATGGTCCTCTAAAAGCTCAAATATGGGTATCTTCCCAGTGTATGTATTCTTAGGCCCAACGAATGAAGTCATCAAGCATGTGCCATCATCGTCACCTAGTCGGATACTAGCCTGTAGAGCCATTAGCTGATGACCATCATCAGCCCTCTTGGTCCTCGCAACTTCATCCTCAAAGCGCTTAATGTACGCATGGAGGTTCTTGAGCAACCCTTGATTTATGTTAGCCAAGGCATTGACCTCAAAGCTAACCTTCTAGGCTTCTATAAACTGTCTCCGGAACTCAGAGGACAGTTAGGACCAGGAATGAATGAAACCTAATATGTGCTTCTTGAACAATTCGTTTACTGCTCCCGTCAAGGTTAACGGGAAGCAGTGACATCTCACATCCTCAAAAATGCGGTGCACTGACATCAACCAATTGAACTTGGACAGATTGTCAAATGGGTCTGTCATCCTGTTGTACGGGGTGATATCGAGAATTTTAAAGCCTCTGGGTAATGGGGCTTCGAATATGTGATGGTCACATGGCCATCCCTCTCCGTCCTCGGAGTCTAACTCATGGCTCTGTTTCTTAGCCACCTTAAGCATAATCTTTTTCAGACTCTCCAGCTCTACCTGGAGAGGGTCGTTGTTGGGCATTGCTTCTTTTCTCCGAGCATTCAGATTATCTCAGAGATCTAGTTGAGGGTATCTCCCATGGAGGTCCTCGGGCTCGACCCTAATCTTGCAAGCGTTGAAATGGTCTCGCAAGTCAGGTTGCGTGCATCTGTGGCAACCATCCTCGGAGAATCCAACTTCTTAGTCATTGTTTATCGAGATGATGATGTGGCATCCTCGGTCCATGGAGACTTCTCTCCTCTTGGCTCTCAGCCCTAGGTTTTCCTAAGGCTACTGGGGCATGATAGACTCTCTTTCCCAAGGCCTGACATGGTCTGTCGTGACACGCTTGGGCGGAATGCCTTGGGCTCCTCAAACATTGTGGGCCTGGGGTCTCCTCAAACTCTGTGGACCTCTTCCAGATTATGCACACTTCTTGGAATTTTGAGAGGCTCGAAATCTCATTGAGCTCTCTTCTTCTTGTGGGGAGCCTTAACTATTTCTCCCCCACATGAGCTGGGTGAACTGGTGTTACTCCAAATGGTGCATGGGTGGCACTCCAGCTGGCAGTTCTTGTGCCATGTCAGTGGGTCATGCATGTGGCACTTTGACTTGGGGGTCCACTTGCTGCCCTGGGGCTGCCAACTTGGCCCACATGGCATTTACCACCTCCTGCAAGGCGGTGATGTTGCTTCTCTATGCCTCCATTTCTCTTTGTTGGGAGGTGATTTGGTTCTTCAAAGTCACCACTTCTGAAGGTTGTTAGGACTGAGACGACTTTGAGAACTCATTGTCCCCGTCATATCCTTCATTGTCGGCCACCTCCAAAATTATTGTAGGAGGTGGGCAATGTTGGGGTTTTATGCCCTAATTAAAACCCAAATTCTTTGTAATCTCATTTTATTATCAATAAAAGAATAGAAATCATTTTTTGACTTGGTCAATCACTTTGCTCACATGTTTTATTTTCATGATTATTTATTTAATATAAACTTCTATTAAATCCCGAGCATATAGCTAATCTTATTTATAGTGACGTAATCACAGTGGAATATAAATATGATTATATGTTCAAAAATAAGTTAGTCCTAAGATTAGTCAGTGCACCGGATTTACACTGACTTGCCAATCTACGATATGATCTACTTACACATTACAGTGTTATGTTCTTTCCAGAACATTAGCAAAGTAGATAAGATCGGATGTATTTGTTACATCGGACATGACCGATATTGACAGTTGATAAGATAAGTAAACATACCGTTATTATCTATTCTAGTCATATCATATAGTTGACCATAGGTCAATTCAATCTCAATTCTGAGTGGTTAGTATTCTAACTGATTGTATTATTTGAGTTCTTTGACTTGTTCGTTACCAGCTTACCCTACGAACTAGCCCATACTTACATCTTGGGAACTTGGTAGTATAATTGAGTGGGAGTGTTAATCATAGATATGAACATCTATAGCTTCTGATGAAGAAGTGAAACGATGGTTTCCTTTTAGTTTGGTTCAAGGTGTTAAATGATAGAGATCTCATTTCAGTAATTAAATTAGTTTACTGAAATATCATTTACAAGGAACTAAGTGTTTTAAGGATAAAATACAATGAGGGGTAAAACGGTATTTTAGTCCTATCTCATTGTAGACCATCTATAGAGGATTGAGTGACAATCATGGTTGTAACAATGGATAATTAATAGCGTATCTATATTTGTTATAGAGCGTTCTATGAATTCAAGAGTGCAATTCCAAGTCTATAGTGGAGTCACGAGGAATTAATAAGTTAGTAAATTTATTTGTTAGATTTATGATAACTTATTGGAGCTTGATTTCATAGGCCCGTGGTCCCCATTGTACCTTGGATAAAATCATCTAGATAGTCTCAATTAATTGATTTAATCATCAATTAGAATTATCAAAGTTGACCAGGTCAATTTTGGATAGTTTCACAGAGTTGTGTAATTTTGAGAAGAAAAGAGAAATTATGGCAGATTTATTAATTAAGATAAATTGGTATCTAAATTAATAAATAAATTTAAATCAAGGTTCAAATTATAAATAATTAATTTGATAAAGGATTTAAATAATTATTTAATTAATTAAATCAATAGAAAATAATACAGGCCTTGATTTTAAGTCCAATGGGCTTATAATCAAATGGGAAATTTCACGGGCCTATAGCCCATGATAATTTCGACCTAGGGCTTCAAAATGGCTGTTATTTTATTGATTTTTTTAATTAAATTAAATTGCCTAATTGAGTCTATAAAAGGAGTGCTTAGAGAGAAGATTTTAAGAGACGGCAGATAAGTCATAAGTCAGATTTTCTGATAGTTTTATATTATCTCTAAACACAAGTCCTTTTCTAAGCCTCTTTGTATTTTCTCTTCTTCTCTCTATATCTATCTCATGTGTTGAGAATTGCCCACACTAGTCTAGGTGGTTCTAAGGATACATTGGAAGATCGTGAAGAAAATAGAAAATCGGTTCAGTTTCTTGATAATACTCTGCGACAGAAAGGATACAAGAGTTAGAGAAACTGAAGGAATGACTCTTAATTCCGCTGCGTATACTGTAAGTATTCTATTTTTGTTTCTCTTTGAATTCAATTTTAGAAACATGTTTTAGGCTATCTCGTATTAATTTGTTTAATATCAGATATACATGAAAATAAATAAAGATCCTGTATAAGCTTTTTCTAACAACTGGCCTCAGAGCCTTTGGTAATCTTTATTTTCATGCATGAACATGTTTAAAATTGGATTATTTGATATGTTTGAATAATTGGATGGTTTTTCATGTTTTTATGAACATATGGATTTTATGTGAATTTTAGCAATTTTTAGGTTATTTTGTTGTATTTTCTATGCTATTAATTTTTATATATGCTTTATTTTGTGTAAAACATGGTAAAAATTAATTAGAAAATCATTTTGGTTTGAAAAATTGCTCAAAAAAAATTTTGGAAATTTTTTGGCCTGGCTGCCCATGCGCGCGCGCACGCCCGCGCGCACCCCGCGCGCCACCCGCGCACGCCCGCGCGCCCCCCGCGCGCGCCCATGCACACCAGCACAATGAACAGTACCCGTGAACAGTACCACGGGTACTATTCATCCATTTTTTTTTTTTCAAAAATATTTTTTTTTAAATTAAAATTGTAGAAATTTATTATGTATAATCAAAACCAAAAATATCTTTTTTGTTTTATCATTTAAATTTTTTAAAATAAGATGTTTTGGTTAGTTGAGATTTAAATAATTAGATATTTTCTACAAAGATTCAAATTCAAATTTAAAATTAGACTAACAACTTAATTTTAAATCTTTTAATATATTAAAATATTAGAATTATGATATCAGATATTTAAGATATTTTCATTTAAATTCTTGATATTTTTATTAAATCTTTATTTGAAAATATAAATATCTTTTTATTATATAGTTTTTAATATTTAAATTATTTGAAATTTAATATTGTTAGTTAGATATTTTTATGGATATTTGAATTTTTTTAACTATTTGAGATATTTTAGGCTTGTTATAACTATTTGTATTTTATTATTTTTAAATGGTTAAAATATTAGATAATAGTTGTAACAACACAAGATATTTTTTGAAAATAGTTTAGATATTGATTTTAAAATTTAAAATTGGTTAAATTTTGAAAAATATCAATTTTTTTTTCAGCCAATTAATAAAAATATTTTTTAATAAATGGGATTTAAATTAACTTTGGTTAATTGTTGATAAATCCTATTTAAATTAAATTAATATTTTTTTTTATCAAATTAACCTAAAACCAAGTTGATTGTTGATAAATGAAATTTAAATTAACTATTGTTAATTGTTGATAAATTTCATTTAAATTGACTTATTTTTGTAAAAATTTAATTAATTTGAATTTTTTTTATAAATTCTAGATAATTAATTGTGGTATTTTTGCAAATGAAATAAATTGTGGTATTTTTGAATAAATTCATAGAATTGCTCATATAGTAACATGATTAGGCCCATCCAATTATAACATGTCTGTTTGCACTATATGTGGTATTTTTACAATTGGGCTTAGATACATATAGTGGCCCATATGTTTGTTAGATATATGGTATTTTTCCAAATAAAATATTCATAAAATGATAGGTTTTATTTGGGCCCATTAGAAAATGTAAAGTTTAAATTCCTCTCTTGTGGGTGATTCCACTTGTGAAGGCCCATTTGCTTTGCATGATTATAGTGGGCCTAATCAATTAATAACAATTAATAAAATGAAGGTTTAAATTCCTGTCTTTTGGACCTTGTATGGAAGATAGGAGGCCTTTGTAGTGGGAACGATATACTGGACCCAGCCCTCCTCCATACAAGCCCAATTGTTAAGGCCCATTTACCTGAGTTAGACTTAATTGTATAGGTTCATTATATTAGTTAAACCTAAATATTGATTAGCAACAAATTAATTCTAAATTAATTGAATTTGTTTCAATGTGACACTTTAGAATTAATAAGAAATTATAGGACTTTGGTTTTAAAAATTTTAATCTGTTTAATTTTTTTGGAAAACCATAGTCATTAATTTTCTAAAAATAAATAATAAAAATACTATTTTTAATTTTATAATGAGCTGATTTTAAGAATTTGATTCGATCTCCACCGTTGGTTTAACATAGTCAATAGCTTAATGGGGCCTCGAGGCGCTTTGATTCGTCCCCCTACGGAAGGTGTTCATTAGTTATTTTGACAATGTTAGATTTCGAAAGATAGATAATTATAGGTCAAATTCTACTAGACTCACCCCTACGGTGACTACTAGGACTAAATCTATGATTATTGAAACCGTGGGTCTAGCTCATAAAATAAGAGATTTTGTTTTCTTATTTTGATCGAATAGTAGGTTGTTAATAGTGGTGTCCATTATTAAATGAGTTTACAACTCTATTTAACTAGTGGTATTTTTTACTCTCGCCAACCGGGACAAGGGTATCATAGATTAGTTAAAAACCTAAAGAAATTGAGATATGATTGTTTTTGGTATTTTTTTTCATATCTTACATATTTTTGGTATATGTTGTGCTATTTCTTGAAATTTGTGTGAATAGAAGTTTTATTGAGCAAATGTGATTGATTTCTATTTTATTGATAATTTGTAGTTTTAAGTTAAGTAGTGTCTGTGTATACTCCTATCCTTTCTCAACTTTCGATGGAGAAACTCACTAGAAAAAACTTCCTCAATTGGAAGCAGAATATCAACATAGAGTTGATTGGTGACAACTCCGAGTTCGTCATGATTGAGAAATCCCTAGAACGAGCATCGTGTCCGCACATTAGTGATGGCACCGTCAATGCTCGTGATGGTACCGTAAATGCTTGGATAGCACTGTCTCCACACGTACGTGATGGCACCGTGAATTCTCGGATGGCATCGTGTCTTCACGTTCGTGCTCAACTCAACTATGGTCTGACGCACTCATGAACGAGCTTCATATTATTGAGCCTGTCATGGGTGGACCTAGTAAAGGAGGTGAAAATAAGACTACTGATGTTGCTGCTCATCTAGCTAAGGCTGAAGCTAACCAAGCTTCGTCTTCGAAAGCTGGAAACAAGAGGAAAGGTGGACAAATAAACAACCCCAAGCCTGCAAAGGCTGCAAAAACGAGTGCACAACCACGTGCACAGACGCCTAAGGGGAAGAACATGAAAAACAAGAAAGGTAAAGATAAATGTTTTCACTGCAAAGAGAAGGGGCATTGGAAACAAGATTGCCCTAAGTTTCTAGCAGATAAAAACAAAGGTAATGATTATAGTTCATTTATCTTAGAAACATGTGTTTTAGAGAATGATAACTCCGTTTGGATTATTGATTCTGGATCTACTAACCATGTTTGTAACTCTTTACAGCTTCTTGAATCGTGGGAGGAAGTGGACGAAGGCGGCTTAAAGCTTAGAGTTGGGAACGGAGCGTTCATTGCGGTCCAAGCTAGAGGAAGAGCTCGTCTGAAGTTCAGAAATAAATTTTTAATTTTAAAAGATGTATTTTTTATTCCGGATTTTAGTAGAAATTTAATTTCAGTTTCCATGTTGCAATTAGAACGATTTGTTATGACTTTCACAAGTTTTAATATATCTATTTCTTTCAATGGATCACAATTGTGTATTGCATGTTTGGAAAACGGGCTTTATATTCTGCGACCTAACGAACTCCTCGCTCTTAACAATGATTTATTCAAAGTAGCTAAACCTAGGACCAATAAACGTCAAAAGACCGATAACAATAATATGACGTATTTATGGCACTTGAGACTAGGTCACATTGGCTATGATAGGATTCAAAGACTTACAAAGGACGGACCTTTGAGGGAACTCACCTTAGGTGAATTTCCTGTATGTGAATCTTGTCTAGAAGGCAAACTGACCAAGCGTCCATTCTCTGCAAAGGGTGATAGGGCCAAAGAACCACTTGGTCTTGTGCATTCAGATGTTTGTGGACCTTTGAATATACAAGCCAGGGGTGGTTTTGAGTATTTCGTCACTTTCATTGATGATTACTCTAGATACTCATGTCTTTACCTAATGCATAGGAAATCATAAACATTTTCAAAGTTTCAGGAATTCCTAGCAATGGCTCAGAACCAATTAGGTAAAAGGTTAAAGATCTTGCGATCTGATAGGGGTGGAGAATATTTGGATATGCAGTTCCAAGATCATTTAACTGAACTTGGGATTTTATCACAACTTACTGCCCCAGGTACTCCGCAACAAAATGGTGTAGCGGAACGCCGAAACGGAACTTTATTGGAAATGGTTAGATGCATGCTTAGTTACTCAACTCTACCAACTTCGTTCTGGGGACATGCAATTGAAACCGCAAATGACATTCTCAATGTCGTGCCGTCAAAATCAATCCCCAAAACACCTTTAGAACGCTGGAATGGTCGTGAACCTAGTTTACGCCATTATAGAATCTGGGGGTGTCCCGCTCACGTCCTGAGGAAAAAGGAGGGAAAGCTAGAACCGCGAACTGAAGTTTGCATGTTTGTTGGCTATCCTAAAGGTACTCGGGGTGGACTTTTCTACAGTCATTCAGAAAAGAAAGTGTTTACTTCTACAAATGCTACTTTTCTGGAAAATGACTATGTCCAGAACTTTAAACCTCGCAGCAAAGTAGTTTTAGAGGAGATGGTTAAAGAATTGACTCCAACCAATGTTCCATCGTCATCAACGCGTGTTGATGATGAAATTCCCACTCTTCATGTACAACCGACGCAAGTCGATTTAAATGAAGAAAGTACCACTGTTCCTGAGCAAACAGTCACGAAGCCTCGTCATAGTGGGAGGGTTTCTAGAAACCCAGTTCGCTATGGTTTGGATGGTGAAACCAATATGGTTGTTGGTGACACTAATGATGATGATCCATTGTCTTTCAAACAGGCAATGGCTAGCCCTGAAAAGGAACTAAGGCTCGAAGCCATGAAACAGGAAATGGAGTCTATGTACTCAAATTCCGTCTGGGATCTTGTGGAAGCACCTAGTGACTTTAGGGCCATTGGGTGCAAGTGGATCTACAAGAAGAAATGAGGTGTTGATGGAAATATCGAGACTTATAAAGCTCGATTAGTGGCAAAGGGTTATACCCAAAGAAAAGGCGTGGACTATGAGGAAACTTTTAGTCCGGTAGCCATGCTCAAATCCATTCGCATCCTCCTATCCATAGCAGCCGCTCTCGACTATGAGATTTGGCAAATGGACGTCAAGACATCTTTTCTTAATGGAAAGCTTGACGAGGTCATTTATATGGATCAGCCAGAAGGATTTAAAGTATCTGGACAAGAAGGAAAAGTTTGTAAGTTAAATAGGTCCATCTATGGACTTAAGCAAGCTTCTCGTTCCTGGAATCTTAGGTTTGATGAAATAATCAAAACCTATGGCTTTGAACAAAATATTGATGAACCCTGTGTTTACCAACTGAAGGCAAATCAAATAGTGGTATTCCTGGTTCTTTATGTAGATGATATCTTACTCATTGGAAACAATGTTAAGAAATTATCAGATGTCAAGAATTGGCTGAACACTCAATTCCAGATGAAGGATTTGGGTGAAGCAAGTTATGTTCTAGGTATCCAGATCATCAGGGATAGAAAGAACAAACTTTTAGCTCTATCTCAAGCAGCTTACATTGATAAAGTGCTTGAACGTTTCTCAATGACAAATTCCAAGAAAGGGCGTCTACCGTCCCGCCGTGGAATTCATCTTTCAAAGAAGCAGTCTCCCCAAACTCCTGAAGAGGAAGATGCAATGAGAAAAGTTCCTTACGCATCTGCAGTTGGAAGTCTGATGTATGCCATGTTGTGTACTAGACCAGATATCTGCTATGCAGTGGGAGTAGTGAGCAGGTATCAGTCAAACCCAGGACCGGAACAATGGATAGCAGTTAAGCATATCCTGAAGTATTTGAGACGGACTAGGGATTATATGTTAGTCTACAAGGGTGGTGTTCTGAACCCTGTAGGCTACACCGATTCATATTTTCAGACTGATGTTGATGACAGAAAGTCTACCTCTGGAATGGTGTTTACTCTTGGGGGTGGAGCTGTGATTTGGAGAAGCATAAAGCAGTCTGCAATCTCAGATTCCACCATGGAGGCTGAGTACATAGCCGCGTCAGAAGCAGCTAAGGAAATAGTCTGGCTAAAGAAGTTCTATTCGGATCTTGGTGTTATTCCAGAAATGGATAAACCGCTTGTGTTGTTTTGTGACAATACAGGAGCGATAGCCAACTCAAAAGAACCTCGAAGTCACAAGAGGAGTAAGCATATAGAAAGGAAGTATCACATTATTCGAGAATATGTGGCCAGGGGAGATGTGAAGGTTATGAAGATTGCAACTGAAGACAATCTTGCGGATCCGTTTACAAAGACACTACCATAAGCTACATTTGATAAGCATATCAAGGAGATGGGATTAGTAGAATTAAGGCATTAGTTTCAATTAGTGCAAGTGGGAGTTTGTTGGGGTTTTATGCCCTAATTAAAACCCAAATTCTTTGTAATATCATTTTATTATCAATAAAAGAATAGAAATCATTTTTTGACTTGGTCAATCACTTTGCTCACATGTTTTATTTTCATGATTATTTATTTAATATAAACTTCTATTAAATCCCGAGCATATAGCTAATCTTATTTATAGTGACGTAATCACAGTGGAATATAAATATGATTATATGTTCAAAAATAAGTTAGTCCTAAGATTAGTCAGTGCACCGGATTTACACTGACTTGCCAATCTACGATATGATCTACTTACACATTACAGTGTTATGTTCTTTCCAGAACATTAGCAAAGTAGATAAGATCGGATGTATTTGTTACATCGGACATGACCGATATTGACAGTTGATAAGATAAGTAAACATACTGTTATTATCTATTCTAGTCATATCATATAGTTGACCATAGGTCAATTCAATCTCAATTCTGAGTGGTTAGTATTCTAACTGATTGTATTATTTGAGTTCTTTGACTTGTTCGTTACCAGCTTACCCTACGAACTAGCCCATACTTACATCTTGGGAACTTGGTAGTATAATTGAGTGGGAGTGTTAATCATAGATATGAACATCTATAGCTTCTGATGAAGAAGTGAAACGATGGTTTCCTTTTAGTTTGGTTCAAGGTGTTAAATGATAGAGATCTCATTTCAGTAATTAAATTAGTTTACTGAAATATCATTTACAAGGAACTAAGTGTTTTAAGGATAAAATACAATGAGGGGTAAAACGGTATTTTAGTCCTATCTCATTGTAGACCATCTATAGAGGATTGAGTGACAATCATGGTTGTAACAATGGATAATTAATAGCGTATCTATATTTGTTATAGAGCGTTCTATGAATTCAAGAGTGCAATTCCAAGTCTATAGTGGAGTCACGAGGAATTAATAAGTTAGTAAATTTATTTGTTAGATTTATGATAACTTATTGGAGCTTGATTTCATAGGCCCGTGGTCCCCATTGTACCTTGGATAAAATCATCTAGATAGTCTCAATTAATTGATTTAATCATCAATTAGAATTATCAAAGTTGACCAGGTCAATTTTGGATAGTTTTACAGAGTTGTGTAATTTTGAGAAGAAAAGAGAAATTATGGCAGATTTATTAATTAAGATAAATTGGTATCTAAATTAATAAATAAATTTAAATCAAGGTTCAAATTATAAATAATTAATTTGATAAAGGATTTAAATAATTATTTAATTAATTAAATCAATAGAAAATAATACAGGCCTTGATTTTAAGTCCAATGGGCTTATAATCAAATGGGAAATTTCACGGGCCTATAGCCCATGATAATTTCGACCTAGGGCTTCAAAATGGCTGTTATTTTATTGATTTTTTTAATTAAATTAAATGGCCTAATTGAGTCTATAAAAGGAGTGCTTAGAGAGAAGATTTTAAGAGACGGCAGATAAGTCATAAGTCAGATTTTCTGATAGTTTTATATTATCTCTAAACACAAGTCCTTTTCTAAGCCTCTTTGTAGTTTCTCTTCTTCTCTCTATATCTATCTCATGTGTTGAGAATTGCCCACACTAGTCTAGGTGGTTCTAAGGATACATTGGAAGATCGTGAAGAAAATAGAAAATCGGTTCAGTTTCTTGATAATACTCTGCGACAGAAAGGATACAAGAGTTAGAGAAACTGAAGGAAGGACTCTTAATTCCGCTGCGTATACTGTAAGTATTCTATTTTTGTTTCTCTTTGAATTCAATTTTAGAAACATGTTTTAGGCTATCTCGTATTAATTTGTTTAATATCAGATATACATGAAAATAAATAAAGATCCTGTATAAGCTTTTTCTAACAGGCAAACATGTTCTCCTCCTATCGCAGCGAGGAGATCTTCATCAAGGAGTGTTCTGCGAGTATTCAGTGTTGTTGAATCTCTACTTTCATCAAGCTCTCAATTAAATCACCAAAATGTTGACTAGTTTTTTTTGCTAGTCACTAAAATAATAGAAAAGCTTAAAGAAAATGACAGAAGAACCCAGATTTTATGTGGTTCAGGTTATTAATTAACTCTGGTCCACGAGTCACTTGTATTAGGATGATGAAGAACTTGTAAAGCTCAAGTTCTCTTGGGGTTTCCCGGAAACGTTTGGGGTCACTCTGAAAAACTAAGAATCTTAAAATTTACAATGTGTGTCCTAGCCCTATTTATAGGCAGCTGTGAAAATTAAGCTCATTAATTGGAGCTAATTACAATTATCATCTCTTAACAGAAGTTTGTTACAAAATAAATGGACATTCTGTATTATATAAGCTGGTGGGCCCCAGCATATCTCAGTGGGCCTAATACGAGGAAGTTCAACCCACAACTTCATTGGGGAAAATGCCCCTGACATTGTCATGGTGGTAGCTACACATTTTCTCATGTCAGGCAGCGTCGTGGGATATCCTTTTAACTGCTTGTACGGAGTCGACATCACGATCCATGTGACAGTAGGTGTCAGAAGGTAGCTTTAGCCCAAGGTCTCTTTGCTTAACACCTGACGATCTCCTCCTGGTTCGAAGAAGGGTTCTCGCGCGCCTAGAGGAATTGATCTCGTTATGAGACTTGGAGCAGTATCTTTTGACAAGGTCCTCCAGAAGCAGGGACGGAGGCAATAAGGCCAATGTGAGGGCTCAAGCCCCACCTCAAATTTTTTTATTTGAAATTTTAATTAAATATTTGAACATAAATAAAGAAAATAACATAAAAGCCCTCACTAAAACTCTAAATCTATTGAAAGCCCCACTTCTTGCCAAAGTCTGGCTCCATCACTGTCGAGAAGTAATGTTTTTCAGAGGATGTACTCCCCCGGTGATGGTGAACCGTGACAAGAACTGGACCTAACTCCCGTGAAGGCTTGAACAAATTCCGGGGAGCCTTAACTAGCTTCCGGGGAGTCATAATCAATCTTAATTTGTGTCACGTATCACTTGGTGAAAACATGGACAATAGTTATCTTGTTTGTTATTAAAATTTTATGACCTTTGTTGTATAAGTAATGTTGTATTGAGTCTTATCCACTTTTAGGGTTAAGGTTTTTTTATAATATTATTTATATTTTTATAATAAATATTTAAATTTTTACGAAATGAGTATATATCTTAACAAACATTATAATTTCAATATTAATTTTTTATTTTTAATATTATATTTTACCTTACAAAATCTACGTAATATAAATATACAATTAACTTTAAATACACGAGAATTACGTGCCTTAGGCTGGTTTCAATCAACTAGTTTCTCATTTTGTGTATTAATATAGTTATTTTCTTTTTTTAAGAAAATCCTTTATGTAGTGTGTTTTTTTCAACATGGCACAATTAATTTCTTCACTTTATTTAGTATAATTTAAAAGCCAGAATGACAAAAAATAACATCACACGTATTGTACTTTTCACAAGTCTCTTCCCTTCAACAGCACAACATTTAATATGCTATATTTTTATAATATATGATATTTACATATTCTCTTAGCAAGTGAGATAAAAAGTACTTCTTAATTTATTTACTTAAGGCTAATTCAATTGGTTGAATATATGTCAAAATTCAATTATAACTAAAACAAAATAAAATAATAAAATAGTATAAACTCTCTATTTAATATTGTGAGAAAAATATATCGTAATTAGATATAATATTTGAATAAATGCAATATGATAAAACAATATTTATATCTACTAAATTAAAGATACATAAATATTATAATTATAAATAACTATAATATAAATAGCAATTATAATTAATCTAGACAATAATTATAATGAACAATAATAACAACAAAATAAAAATCGATGGCTGTTTAGCACACAGTTTCCTTAAAACAGATTTGCTGCCTCCAGGAGGTTTTGACGTCTGTCTCCCAAAATACAACGAAAAGACAAGTAACTCAATTACTTCCCCGAACCAAAAAAAACTCTACCACACTAAGAATATAAAACTTTTAACTAAAAATCATAATATAAATATAATAATATATTTATATACCTTAAGCAAGGATTTTCTCCTATCTTTAACTACTCAGCCATGAACCCTTTATATAGGCTAAGTGAAAAGAGAAAATTCTCTTAAAACCAATGTGGGACAAAAATCCCATTTGGTTTTTCTATTCAACACAAAAAATTCTAACAATCCCCCACATGAATGAAAAACTGACTCAAAGAAAAACAATAAAAGAATTAGGCCTAGGTGATAGAGTTCAACGTTAGAAACCCGCATAGGATAGGTAGGTGTTATCCTTTGAACCTTCCCTTGTGTAAGTATATTCACTTTACCTGGCTGATCAATAGACGCGATGTCTTTGAACTGTTTTGTCATTCGTGTAAACGATGATATACCACACACAGGAATCTTTCCTAGCATATTTTGGTTCTCAATATTATGTTCGTTTTTGGCCCTGAACATTTTCCTGGTTCTGCAACAGATATTCCAGGAATTGAACCTTATTCAATTCCTATAGAAGCGACCCATCTTCTCTCTCACATAAGTAATTTTCTTAATTAAGAGTAACTCGTATTACTTTGCTCGACATTTCGACGCTTAAGAAATCATTAAAAGCATAGCTTAACTTTTTCCTTACAGTTATCACTGTTTCATCATAGGAATGGACAATGAGGATAACTCCCACAGTGATCCAACATATTCTTTACAGTTTTAGTTGTCCCTTTGAACCTAGATATTAGGATCTCCAATCAGCTAGGTTTGGTATCTACTGTATTGATTTTTCATTCATGGGCTTTAGTCTCATTCCCCTTGATGACAACCAACTCTCTATTTAACCATTTGGTTAGCGGATCCGCAATGTTATCCTTTGACTTCACATAGTCAATAAAGACTACGACGTATATGTCTAGACTTACCATTATACAAATTATTATGTGCCCTACCAATTGCTTGACTATCCCAATGTATGCCAATAGCTGGCACTGGTTTAGGCCATTTTGGAATATCTTCTAAAAATTGACGAAGTCATTCAGCTTCTTTGCCACACTTGTCTAAGGCAATAAACTCAGATTTCATCATGGATCTAGCTATTATCGTTTGTTTAGAAGATTTCCATGATACAGCTGCACCACCGAGTGTGAACACACATCCACTCGTAGATTTTGAGTCTTTCATATCAGATATCCAATTAGCATCACAATACCCTTCAAGTGCTGATTGATATTTAGCATAGTGCAGCCCATAGCTACGAGTAAATCGCAAGTACCTAAGTACTCTTGTTATTCCTTTCTAGTGGTCAGACCCTATATTACTCGTGTATCTACTCAGTTTACTAACTGCATAGGCTATATCAGGTCATGTACAACTCATTAAGTACAATAGACTTCCAATAATTCTAGAGTACTCTACCTGAGAGACATTCTCCCCTTTATTCTTGAAAAAATGTAGACTTGAATCTACAGGGGTTCTAGATACACCAGAATCTTCTTTGTTGAATTTCTCAAGAATTTTGTCCACATAATGTGACTGACTTAGAATGATCTTATCAGATGTCCTTTAGATTTGAATCCCCAAAATGACATATGCTAGACCCATATCTTTCATGTCAAATTTTGAGTTCAACATACTCTTGATAGATTGATCATCTTATCACTGTTTCCAACAATGAGCATGTCATCTACGTAAAGACACAAAATGACATAGTCATTATCTATTTCTTTAACATAAATACATTTGTTGCATTCATTGATTTTGAAGCCATTTGCCAACATTGTTTGGTCAAATTTCTCATGCTATTGTTTTGGTGCTTGCTTTAAATCATATAAAGATTTCACCAATTTACAAACTTTTCTTTCTTGTCCTAGGGAGGAAAAACCTTCAAGTTGTTCCATATAAATTTCTTTATTTAAGTCTCCATTTAGAAAAGCAGTTTTCACATCCATTTGATGTACTTCAAGATTGTGCAACGCAGCAATAGCAAGTATCATTCTAATGGAATGTATTCTCATCACAGGAGAATAAGTGTCAAAGTAATCAAGGCCTTCACGTTGCTTATAACCTTTAATTACAAGTCATGCCTTATACTTATCAATTGAACCATCAGCTTTCTTTTTCCTCTTGAAAATCCATTTGGCCCTTAAAGGCATACATCCTGGAGGAAGATCGACTAACTCCCAGGTGTGATTTTGAAGTATGGATTCAATCACACTATTAATAGCTTCTTTCCATAAAGAGCCTTCAGTGGAGTTCACAGCTTCATCAAAGCTTTGAGGTTCACCTTCTAGCAAATAGGTCAGAAAATCTGGACCAAAAGACTTTTCTATCTAATTCTTTTACTACGTCTAGGTTTATCTTCACACTCTTGATTTTGATCCTGACTATTTTCAACAATAGTCTCATGTGTTTGTTTTAACGAACTTGAATCTTCTTTTGATCTACATGGAAAGAAGCATTTCTGGATTCCATTATCGTGTTTTTGTGTATGTCAGATATTTTAGACTCATGCACCAGAAACCGATATGCGCTACTATTATGTGCATAACCAATGAAAATGCAATCAATAGTTTTTGGACTTATTTTTACCATTTTTGGTAAAGGTACAACCACTTTGGCAAGACACCCCCACACTCTTAAGTATTTGAAAGAAGGTTTTGTTCCTTTCCATAACTCATAATGGATCTTCTTTCTTTTTGGGTATTTTATTTAAAAGATGACTAGCTGACAAGACAACTTCTCCCCACGTGTTCTGAGGCAATCCAGAACTAATCAACATTACATTCATCATTTTTTTCAATGTACAATTTTTCCGTTCAGCAACACCATTTTGCTGAGGTGAATAAGGTGCAGTGGTTTCATGGATGATTCCATGTTTAGCACAAAATTCAAGAAATGGGGATTCATACTCACCACCTTGATCACTTCTCAACACCTTAATCTTTTGGTTAAGTTGATTCTCAACTTCGGTCTTATAGAGAACAAATTTCTCCATAGCCTCGTCTTTGCTTTTTAGCAAATACACATAGCAATATTTAGTGCTATCATCGACAAAAGTAATGAAATACTTATTGCCTCCCCTTGTTTGAACAAATTTTAAATCACATACATCGCTATGTATTAAATTTAGGGGTTCATTATTCCTTTAAAATCGTTTTGAATGATGACCTTGTTAGTTTTGTCTCAACACATGTTTCACATTTATGATTTGAATCAATATGAAATCTTGGTATTTGATTCAAGTTAATTAATCTCTGTAGAGTGTCATAATTAACATGTCCTAGTCTACCATGCCAAACATTAGAAGACTCAAGAAAATAAGTAGAAGAGTTATTAATTTTATTGATATTTGGTTTAACAACCATTACATTGAGTTTAAACAACCCATCAGTTACATAACCCCTTCCCACATACATTCCACTTTTAGACAGAACAACTTTTTCTAACTCAAATACAATACGAAATCCGTGTTTGTTCAGTAGTGAACCGTACACTAGGTTTTTATGGATCTCTGGTACGTACAACACGTTGTTCAGAGTCGGCTCATTTCTAGAAGTCATTTTCAGGATCACACTTCCTTGGCCCGCAATTTTAGATGTGGAAGAGTTTCCTGTGAAAAGCTTATCACCATTACCTACCTGTTCAAAAGATTTGAATAGACTCTTGTCTGAGCATACATGCCGAGTGGCACCAGTATCAATTCACCACTCCATTGGAATGGAATTGACTAAGTTTACCTCAGAAACCATGGCTGATAGATTTATTAGATCAACATCCTTGGAGATGTTATCCACCATATTAGCCTCATTATTTTGTTTCTTCTTTGGCAATCTACAATTTGTGGACTTGTGACCCAGCTTGTTGCAGTTAAAGCACTTGCCAAGAAACTTGAATGGCTTTTTGGAGATTCCTCCTTTCGGCCCAAACTTAAACCTTTTATCATTGGGCTTGTAGTTCTACTTTCCCCTGGAGTTTTGACCTTGCTCCATCAGATTGGCCTTAGCCACATCTTGTCTTGAACTCGTTTTTTCATAATTATTGTTGTCTTCTTCGATACAAAGTCTAACAATTAATTCTTCAATGCTCACCTGTTTTCGTTTGTGTTTTAGGTAGCTCTTGAACTTTCTCCAAGCAGGGGGTAGCTTTTCAATCAATGCAGCTACTTGAAAGGTCTTACTTAGGATCATACCCTCAGAGTGAATCTCATGCAAGATAATTTGGAATTCCTGAACTTGACTACTCACAGATTTGGAATCTACCATTTTATAGTCTAGGAACCTTCCAACCACAAATTTATTTGCACCAGCATCCTCAGATGTATATTTCTGATTTAAGGACTCCCACAGTTCTCTAGCTATTTTCTTTGTATCAAATACTCCACATAAAGAGTTTTCCAAACCATTCAAAATGTAGTTTCAACATAGAAATCATCATTTATCCTGTCTTTAGCTGTCTTAATGACATGGATATCTTTTTCATCTTCTTTGAGATTTTGTTCATCATCATTAACGAATCTCGCAAGATTCATCGTAGTCAGATAGAACAATATTTTTTGCTGCCACCTTTTAAAATTCTGTCCATTGAATTTTTCAAGTATTCCCCAGCTCTCTGTGGATGGTTTGTACCACAACAGAACCCCATTGGGTATGAGCTTGAACTGTCAAGGCTGGTGACTCAGCTATCACCTCATTATTCCTTGCATTTTGGTTTGCTTCAGTTGTCATTTTGTCTGAAATCACAAAACCAAAAGTGTTATTTTCCTTACAACGAAAAATTATACGGGTTCACTTAGATCAAACTTAAAGAAAATTCTCAAGTTAGCCTGGAAGGGTCAAAAACTCAACCATTCGTGGTCTAGCCTCTCGTAGAATATTTCTATTGAGTATTTATCAGGCCCCAAATACAAATATCTCTACTAGATAATTTCCAAAGAATACTAGGAGGGTCTAGCCCCTGCCTCAACAATCTAGAATCTTTAAAAATATTCAGTTCCCATAACAATATCTTTCAATATATAGATATAGAAATATCATTAATAGATATATTAAACATTATAATAATATAAAATATATCTAACATTCAAATATTATATTAAATGATAATATGTTTTAAGATTGTGGGAAAAATATAACGTAATTAGATATAATACTTGAATAAATGCAATATGATAAAACAATATTTATATCTACTATATTAAAGATACATAAATATTATAATTATAAATAACTATAATGTAAATAGCAATTATAATTAATCTAGAAAATAATTATAATGAACAATAATAACAACAAAATAAAACTGATTCGCCGCCTCCAAGAGGTTTCGACGTCTGTCTCCCAGGATACAACCGAACGACAAGTAACTTAATTACTTCGTTGAACCAAAAATGTCTGAACTCTACCACACTAAGAATATAAAACTTTTAACTAAAAATCATAATATAAATATAATAATATATTTATATACCTTAAGCAAG
This sequence comes from Humulus lupulus, assembly GCF_963169125.1. Taxonomy (NCBI): domain Eukaryota; kingdom Viridiplantae; phylum Streptophyta; class Magnoliopsida; order Rosales; family Cannabaceae; genus Humulus; species Humulus lupulus. The sequence goes on along the minus strand of NC_084795.1, from coordinate 53,872,258 downwards.
GATTTTTTTCCTATCTTTAACTACTCAGCCATGAACCATTTATTCAGGCTAAGTGAAAAGAGAAAATTCTCTTAAAACCAATGTGGGACAAAAATCTCATTTGGTTTTCCTATTCAACACAAAAAATTCTAACAAATACATCGTTTAAATAAAAAAATTTATACAATATAATAATAAAATAGTATAAACCATACTAAAAACCTCATTGAACTTATAAACTTATAAATATAACTTTATAAAACATTAGTTTTAAAAAAAAAAACAAAATAATATTAACAAGTGTGTGACTGCGCGTACCTATATAGTAGTATATATTATATATACTAGTTTTATATTCGTGTGGAACACTACTACAAAAACGGGCTTTCCCGAAAATTTTTAACTGTCGCTATTAAGCAACGACGACAGTCGACTAACTGTCGTATTTGCTTATGCTGGCGTAAGGGTAGCTACGCCGACAGTTAATATGTATCGCTGTTGCTGGCAACACCGATAGTTAATAGGTGTCGCTGTTGCTGGCAACGCCGATAGTTATTAGGTGTCGTCGTTACTGGCAACACCGACAGTTTCTAAGGGTCGTCATTGCTGGCAACGCCGACAGTTTTTAGATGTCGCCGTTACTGGCAACGCCGACAGTTATTAAGTGTCGTTATTGGCTCTCTATGGTGTAGTAAAATAATGCACATCAAAAATTAAATTAATTTAACATTAGTAACATTAAATTTATATTTGATTAGTTCTAACACTTTCTAATAAAAGAAATAAACTTATAAAAAAATTTATTCAACATTTTATAAATTTATTACAACAACATCAGTCAACAATCAAAAAATAAACCAAATTTACATATTACAAAGACAAAAATTACAAACTTAATCAAAATATATTTCATCAAAAAATAAACCAAATTTTCATATTACAAAGACAAAAATTACAAACTTAATCAAAATATATTTCATCAGATTGGTACAAATATAATCTCAGCTTATAAGTAATCAGTTTTGTGCAGCATGAACAATTTATAAGTATACTCGAGTATTTTTATATGAGTTGTTCAACTCTATCTTGTATTTTTTGAAGTAACTTGAGTGCAGCAGCTCTTTTGCTTTAGTTCGTGAAACACTAGAAGTTGTAGCTCTTTAGTTCCTTATGAAGAAGCTATGAAGTATAAGAAGCAACAAATAGAAAAAGTTATACATGTGAATGTTGATTCATTAATAAAATATGAAACTATAGTGCTGGTACAAACTCCAAACTCCAAACGATCACTCGGTATAAAAAAAAAACATACATAAAAAACAAATAATTTAATCAGATCTAAAATTACTCAATGAAATTAGTATCAAAAAAACAGATCTGAAAAGTAATTGGACACAGACAAAATAAAATCAAAGACTAGAAGAAAATACTCGAAACAAAAAATTAATCACAAAATAGAATCATGGATCAGATATCCTAAACATATTCAAACATTACAAAAGTTATAACAAAATAGATGAATGATCAGATTCACAACACTATACACAACCAGAGAAAATATAAAAAAAACAGATTCAAACACACATTTATATAAATATATATATTGTCAAACACATATTCAAATGTAAAAAATCTAAATAAAAAACTATACCCAAACCAGAAACAAATTACACAAGTATAATAATAATTGCATAATCATGGATATACATTAACAAGAGTTTGCAAGGTCTCTATATTCACAACCAACCACTGCAGTCTGTCACCAATAGCTCCAATCAACAAACAAAAGGTTTGTTTGGCATTGTTTTCTGTTTTTTAAGTTGTGTTATCAGAAATGAGAACAGAAAACTGTTTTTGTAATTTTCAAAAAACAAGAAGTGTTTAATTAATATTTTCTACAAATGATTTTATTGTTTTATTTTTTTTAAAACTTAAATATAATGTTAACAAATAAAGAAAAATATTTTAAATGTTTATAATAAATAATGAGATAAAATAATTTGAAAAAAAAATGATGAAAAATAATATGTGAGAAAGTAAGGAAAGAAAATTTGAAGAAATAAAAATTGAAAAGAGAGAAACTGATCCAAAAAAAAATAAGAGAGAATGTGATGAGAAAGAAAGTGAAGAGGAAGAAGTGAGTAGAGAGAAAATGATGAGAGTGGAAATGACGAGAGAGAAAAAATGATGAGAGAGAAAATGAAGATATATTAATTAATGAGAGAGAAAGTAATGTAAGAGAAACTGAAGAGAGAAACTGATAAGAGAAAAAATTATGTGACAATAAATGATGTTAGATAATAATAAATAAATAAATTATATGAGAAAAAAAAAGATAGACAAAAAAATTTTGAGAACAACAGAAAACAACTTTTTATTGTTCTCAAATTTTTTTTTTTTTTGTAACTTTATTTTTAAAAATTATTTTCTGAAAACAACTCCAGACACCTCAACTTGTTTTCAAAAAACAGATTTTAGCTTTTAAAAACAAAAAAATAGTTTTTTAGTTAAGGTGTCAAACACCCTCAAAGTCTCCACTTCGCCACCAAAAGGCGCAATCTGCCACTTAGCGCTCCACTCCAAGATATCCTGACATAGAGAAAAATTAAAGCTAAGAACACAAAAGGCAAAACAATAATACATCACAGCAAAGAGGATGAGCTATAAATAATGTAAAGCCACACACACCAATCCGAGAAACTCAAAGCCACAAAACAAACCACAAAGCCTTGGTTTTATAAAAACAACTCAAATGGAAATAATGTAACAAAAACAGAGAAAGATAAGCCATAAAATCTAAAAGCAAAATTGAGGTGGTTTCTACTGAATGATTATTTTTAAACCTTTTATGGTATGTAGTATACTAACAGATAATTATGGAAGAAAAATGCATCTATACAACTTCAAACCATAAAAAAAAAGTTTCAAAATTGATAGTAGAACAAAGTGATACTAATGTTGTCTCTCTAAAACAAAAAACAAAAAGCAAGAAAAGAAAAACAATAATAACATACATGGTTTCACATCCACCAAACTCATTAATTAAACTCATCAATATATAAACAAGATATGATAAAAGAAACAATCAAACCCTTCCTCTAGTATACAATCAGACATGCAATTAGATAATATCAAGAAACAATCAAACCCTTCCTCTAGTATACAATCAGACATGCAATTGGGTAATATAAGAAGTTAGACACCAAAACATATTTAAAGACTATGTAAAACAAAACATATGTGAAACTCACCCCAAAACATATAATGATGATTCTGAGAAAACAAATAGGCCTAATTAAATAATATATATATATAGGAACAATACTCTCATTAAAACCATGTAAATGATGAAATTAAACTGTAGAATCTGCAACTCAGATTTACTTAAATCGAACAAACGAAGGGACTTGACAGGGCCATAAAGCAAATAAAACGAAATATAGCATTAAAAACCATTACTCCTTTAACTAACAAGCAATTAATATTGAGAAAGAGGTACAATAAATCTTAACTGAATTGGACCCTTTTTTTTTTGTACATATAGAAATGATTACATACAATGTGTGTGTACATATAATCAAAAAATTCAAATTAATCAAAACAAACCAAAACAAGAAAGACAACCAAAAAATTCAAATAAAAAAGATAGAAAATCTTCAAGTCGGTTTAATCCAATAACCAAAACAAACCCATCTCCAAAAATATCCTCTTCCATAAAAGCATTACAACACTAGACCAAAATAGCATAAATCTTTGAATTTATTTTTATATTGTAATCAAATAACAATCTAATTAACAGTTATATATTAAATAATAAATTTTATCTAAAAATGAAAAACACAATCCAGCGTGAACAATATATTAAGCACAACATAAACGAGTGAAATTGGAAGAAGAAGGAGAAAAAAATTGTACCATTCTTGAGGTTTTGCTTCTGAGCTGAACTAATGAGCCACCACCCAAGCCACCGTCAAGCCTCCTAAGCTCAGCCACCATGAAACCTACCTACAAACAACAACCACAAGTGTAAACAAAAAAAACCCAGAAAAAACCCAGCCACAAAAACAGAAGAACTCACCCATGTGTTGGATTCGTCTGCTGTTCGTCCACCGCCATCTCCTCGTTCGTGAGCCCACCTTCGATCTCTACCCGTTCGTGACCGCCTATTCGACCTCTGCCCATTTGTGAGCCTCGTCTTTCATGCAAGTGAGACGAAGAAGGTGAAGAGATGGAGAGGCTGAGAGAGAAAAAAAGAGCGCGCGCGCAAGAGAGAGGGATGGAAATCGAGAGTGAAAGGGCAAGAGAGGGGGAGGCGGCTTCTAGTGATAGAGAAAGAGAGTTTTGAGTGAGGGTTAGTGTTAGGGTGAATAAGTAGTTTTTATTAGTTTAATAAATATATTATATATTTTGGTTTTGGTTAATAGATTTTTCAGTTAAAAAAATATTTATATATAAAACATATTTAATTAATTATATAATATAATAGATAATTTATTAATAGCTAATATTATATACTATTAATTAATAATTTTTTCTCTATTAAGCGTTTTTATTAAATTATAAAAATACAAAAAATAATAATAGTAAAAAATTATATGGCATTACAATAAAATAATGTAATGTTAACATATATAATTATTTTTAAAAGAGAATTATATATTGTTCACATATAAAGTATTTTTCAATGTTCTTTTTTACTAATTATTTCAAATATAATTAACTAATTTAAAAAAATAGAATATAATAATAAAAAAACTACAACTAATAAACTTGTAGAGTTTTTAAAAATTATTATAAAGTTTATCCAATTAATAAAGTAAAATATTTTATAAATATTGTAATTAATACATCATTTTTATAAATATATTTACATAATTTAATTTATTTTTAAAATTATATTATTCATTAATTATAATTTTAGATTTTTTATTTGAATTTTGGCGATAGTTTATACCTGTCGGTATTGAACTTTTGTTAACTGTCGGTGCTGGGGTCAATAGTGACAATTTTTAACTGTCAGTATTAGTCTTAAATTAATTGTCGGCGTTGGGGTCAACGGCGACAATTTTTAACTGTCGACAATGATCTCAAATTAACTGTCGACGTTGGGGTCAACGGCAACAGCTTTTAACTGTCGGCATTGGTCTCAAATTAACTGTCGGCGTTGGGGTCAATAGCGACAGTCAAAGGCAATGGTGACAATTATTAACCGTCGGCGTTGGTTTCTATGCCTACAGTTTTTAACTGTCGGCGTAGAGTCACGCCAAGCAATTACGACAGTCAGTCAACAGAGTTGACTGTCGTGGTTGGGTGTCGGGAAAGCCCAGTTTTGTAGTAGTGATCGGTGGGTATCCGTTCGGGGCTGGCAGAGAGCAAACGAGAGTAAAAGGGAGAAAAATAAGGAGATGATCGGTTATGGAGGGAAAGAGAAAGAGATTTGGGGATTATATTTTTTTATTTACTTATTTTATTAATAAAATTTGATTATATTCATATAAAACAAATTTGATTATAATGATTTTTAAATTATTTTTTCGTGACTCATTCATTAATTAATTGTTTTATTATTTAGGTATTTATTAAATTACAACATAATTTTTTGTTATTAATGTATTTAGAATAAATATTATTATTTTTATATTTTTAAATTAATTTATATTTTATTTTATAATTTTGAACTAATTTAAAATATAGTATAAGTATATCTTTATTTAATTTTAGAGTATAATCATACTTGTTAATTTTCTTAAAAAAACATGGATAATTTATATGGAAATCACAAAAAAAAAAGTATAGTGACAAAAATTAATAATTTTTTAAAATAAAACTAAGTAAATGTATATTGTATGTTTGCTTACACTTAGTATATATAATATAATGCGTATTTGTGATTTGTGATATAAATACATATATAATAATATAATATTATACATATTGATATTATATTATTATAGATGTTTAATTATTATTTTTTTATGATTTATTGTTTAGTTGTTTTGTCATTTAGGCATTTGTTAAATTTTACAATATATGTGTTATTTTTTATATTTTGTTTTGTTATTACAATATTTAGAATGAGCATTTTTTATTAATTTTATATTTTTGAATTAATTTATACTTTAGATTATTTTATAAATTTGGGTTAAATTAAAATAAAGTATAATTATTATTTTTTACTTGTAAAGTATAATTATATTTGAAAATATATAGATAAATATTAAAAAATTAAATGTATAGAGATAATTGTAAAGGCCCTATTTATTATAATATTATATTAAATCCTTTTTATTTTTTAAATGATTTTTAATTTTAATTTATTAAAGTATTGTTGTATTAGTTTTAAAAGAAGAAAAAAAGTAGTATTGATGAATTTTCACATAAAAATCTTTTTTTTATTAAATACATAATATAAATTTTATTATAAATACAAATGTTAATAATATGAAAAGTTTAGAAAAAAAAAATCTAGTTTTAATGGTTTTTAATAAATACCTAATTTTTATAAATATATATTTACATAATTTAGTTTATTTTTAAAATTATATTATTTATTAATTATATTTTTAGATTTTTTATTTGAATTTCAGCGACATTTTATAACTGTCGGTATTGAGTTTTTATTAACTGTCGGCGCTGGGGTCAATAGCGACACATTTTAACTGTCGTCATTGGTCTCGAATTAACTGTCGGCATTGAGGTCAATAGCGACACATTTTAACTGTCGGCATTGGTATCGAATTAACTGTCGGCGTTGAGGTCAATAGTGACACATTTTAACTGTCTGCACTGGTCTCGAATTAACTGTCGGCGTTGGGGTCAATAGCGACACTCAAAAGCAATAGTGACAGTTATTAGCTGTCGGCGTTGGTCTCTTTGCCTACAGTTTTTAACTGTCAGCGTAGAGTCCCAATAAATAATTACGACAATCAACAGAGTTGACTGTCGTGATTGGGTGTCAGGAAAGCTCAGTTTTGTGTAGTGGAAGGCACGAAACCCCTTAATAAATAATTTTATATTTTTTAATGTTTTTTTTAATACAAAATTAATATTATAAATTACGTACAATAATATTAAAAGTTTAAATTATAATTTATATTTAACTATACATTTTACAAATCCAAATATATAATAAAATAAATTCAAGAAATAAAAAGCACTTAAAATATACAATATTTGTTTAATTAAAATATAAAAATAAGAAAAAAAAAAACCAAAATAATGAAAAATTACACTACTACAAAACTAGGTTTTTCCGACACCCAACCACGACAGTCATTGACTGTCGTAATTACTCAGTGCATCTCTACGCCGATAGTTAAAAACTGTAGCCATAGAGATCAACGCTGACAATTAATAACTGTCACAATTGCTTCCAATAGTTAAAAGTTGTCACTATTGACTCCAACGTCAACAGTTCATTTCAGACCTATGCCAACAGTTAAAATCTGTCATCATTAACCCCAACAACAACAGTTCATTAGAGACCAACAGTTAATAAAACATCAATACCGACAGTTATAAACTGTCGCCAAAATTCGATTAAAGAAAACTAAAAATATAATCAATGAATAATATAATGTTAAAAATAAACTAAATTATGTAATAAATATATTTTTTAAAAATATGTATTAATGAAAAACTTTTCAAACTATATTTTGTTTTGTTTCTAAATTTTTAATATTATTAACTTTTGTATTTAAATAAAGAAATTAATACATAATTAACTTTTGTATTTTTAAAAAATCAACTTTTATTAAAAAGAAAATTATATTTTTCTAAATTAAGAAATTAAATTAAATAAATAAGTTTATTTTAAAATTGGTTCTATTTGGTGTTATTAAAAATGAAAAAAAATATACGTTGAAAACTCTATTTTTCTATTAACATTTTCGGTCTCTCTATCTCTCTCTCTCTTTCTCTTTCCCCAGCCCGCCTCATCCCTTCCCTCTCCTACTCATCTACGTCGCCACTGCCCAAACTAGATGGACCATTTGCAGCCACCCAACGGTGACACGCACGGCACCAAGACCTTCCCCAGTCCCCAAAACCCCTTACCTCAGAGCCTCGTCATCCCACTCGCCGACCTTCATCACAACAAGCCCCCCGAAGCTTTTCACCGCCGTGGTTTTAGAGCCTTTTTTCGATGGGCTCTTACATCGTATAGAAAAGTATATGGCATGGTTGAACTCGGGACAATGAGAGGAGCAAAACCCACCCAAGGATCAACCTCACTAGTTATCGGAAAAGAAAGATGGGTTCATCGGATTTCATGGAGGTCTGAACCTTCTAAGCCCAAACCAGGCCACCACAACTCGTTTCAAGATAAACCACCACTACTAGGACGTTCCTCGAGTCTTGGGCTTCGAAGATCAGTCATTTTTTCCCAAACCACCATCGTGGAATGTTGGCGTCGCTGTCGTTGCCAGATCTCCATCGTGGGTCTCGGTCAACGACCACTCAAAGTGAACGAATACTTGTTTTGAACTTTGAAAATCACATTCGGACTCTTAATGATGGCGCAAATGTTGGGTATAAATTTCTTAACCCAACTTTATTGATTCTTGAGATTTTGAAATTAATTGTGAGTTAGGAAACTATAACGCCCTACTACTCAATGATCACTACACTGTATTTTAAATAGTGCTAAACTCGCTAAATGAGTCATTTGGCCATAATCATGTAGCTAAACGTGATAAATGGTTTAGGGTTAAAAATTTTGGTCAAAAGGTACCACTGTTTCACTAAAAACGTTTACTTCCGTACATGGGATCCCAAACTATATTCAAAAAGGTTAATTACAATTAAAAAGTTAAAACCATCCAACCTAAGCAGCAAAATAGGGTTTGACCCTAGTTCCCATGAGAAACCCCGCTTGTGGTGGACGAGCAGCCGCATATGTGCACATTGTCACCTAAGCTCTCCAACTCAAAGATGGTACAACTTTCTTTTCCCCTTGCCTGCACCATATAGCCCCTATGAGCTAAGGCTCAGCAAGAAAACTTAAACATGATCATAAGCAATTAATGATATGTTACCAATCCATAATAAGCATTCCTAACAATAATAGTCCTGCTCATGCATGCATATCATTAATATAAATGACTACAACAACATATAGGGTTTGTTGCCATAATTAATTGACTAATAAGTCAAATCGAGGCTCAGTGCCCTAGGATATGGGAGTAATAAGTCACCCCGGGGCCCTTAGTTCTATCCTCTGTATAACCAGCTTTAGAGCTGGCCCAGCATACCTGACGCTGAATTTCTCCACAACCAATAGGTCGAAGAAGCGTATAATGTGCTCCTGATTAGGCATAACCATATCGACTGGTGCTTAGCACGCTATTGTCGCCCTTGACTTATAAGCCAATGCTTTCGACCCGCACTCTCTATGCTAATGTCGTTCTTGAATTATAAGTCAAGTCCGGGGCCCAGCCCTAGGATATGGGACTAATAAGTCACCCCGGGGCCTTTAGCCCTATCCTCTATATAACCAGCTTTGGAACTGGCCCAGCGTATTTGGCCCTAAATTTCTCCACGACCAATAGGTCAGACAAGAGTATAATGCGCTCTTGATTAGCCTAACTATAACGACCAACGCTCAGCGCTATTGTCGTCCTTGACTCATGAGTCAATGCTTTTCAACCAGCGCTCAGTGTTATTGTCAACCTTGACTCATAAGTCAATGCTTTTTTACCAACACATGATGCTATTGTCGACCTTGATTCATAATTCAATGTTTTTCGTGAAGTGCTCGGCGCTATTGTCGACCTTGACTCATAAGTCAATGCTATTCTCAATTATATAATGCTAATAGGCAATCATCATATAATAAATATCCAGATACAGAGCATTCAGCATGCTTAATCAATCATAATCATGCATATTCTCAGAGGCCCAAGCTCTGATCAAATCTATATTCAACATTCAGACCATGCCCTAATCACGTATGTCACGTATTGGGTGCAGTTTTCTTACCTTTAGTCCAACCACAGGAGACAAATAACGACCCTCAAGCACGATCTCGGTTCCGAGCCCTTAGCGATAACCTCTGATTATATTGTTTTATAGCTAAATTCCTGAGGTTGTTAAGTTTCTAATCTTCCCTATCGTTATGACTCTAACATTGCTTGAATCCGGGCCCTAAAACTCGAGTTTCCTTCAAAAATGCTAACGGCGTCAAATGAGCGAACGGGTGAGAGAGAGAGAGAATATTGAACGTATTTTGTTTCAGACAAATTACTTCGAGCTTAAGTAACCTTAAGCAAATTCCAAGGCTCAGGGTCCCCAAAAACTTCCCCGAGGGTAAAATAGTCAAAATCCCATAATTACCTCTTGATCTCACTAATTCCAAATATATCCTCAAATATTTATTCTCATTACCCAATAACCCGATAATGTACTAAATACCAAAAATACACATTGACTCACTGTAACGCCCCAAACTCCAGGGACCGTTACGGTGTGCCTTGTAAACAGTGCTAAACTCGCTAATCGAGTCATTTGGCCAAAATCGTGAACTAAGTATGATTAGCGGTTTAGGGATTAAGAACTTTGGTTAGGATGTAACGTTTCACTAGAACGTTTTGTTTATACATTGGGATCCCGAAAATATAATTTTCAGAGTTTATTACAGAAAATATTTACAACAGGCCGTTCTAAGCGGCAAAACAGGGTTCAACCCTAGTTCCACTTTAAAACCTCGGCCGTGGCGGACGAGCAGCTGCATATGTACACGTCATCACCAAAGCTCTCCAACTCAAGGATGGTCCAACTTCCTCTTGCCTTTACCTGCACCACGTAGCACCCGTGAGCCGAAGCCCAGCAAGAAAACACAGAATAACATGATATAATATCAACAATAACCATAGTAACCATTCAGGACTATCACTCCAAGCAAATAGGTGACAATAGCCAAAAGTCACAATAATGAGCATCGCTCCTTCTAGCCATGTGACGATAGGGTCACCAGGGCTTAGCTGATAAATGATCTTTTCATAAGTTTGATTAGGACAGGTGCATGGTGATTAGTCACCAACATAACCTTCCTCACGACTCTAGAGTCGAAACTATGGACAGCGTCCCTTAGCCATGTGACAAACGGTCACTGGGGTCATATACCTTGGCTATAATCATCTGGTCGTAGACCAGGCAAGTGCTTATGGTTCTCATTGACCTTCCGGTCGGTCCAGCATTAATACCCCATATGAGGCATTCAATGCCGACCTTGATTGGATCCAATCTTTATTTGGCCCGGCGTTCACAACGCATTGCCACTTCTGACCCTTGGGTCGGTAAAACGCGACCAGTGCTCAGTCCGTGGTGAACCTAACTGATAAGTCACAGCTTCACAGACGGATCTGGCACCATTGTCGATTCTGACTAATAAGTCAGCGCCAAACACAGGAAGCCATGCCACCAACATATACCACATGTCCAATATCCAATAACAAGTATTCAGCATGCTTACACAACATATATTAGTACAATTAGGACTATGCATTAACGCAGAGGCTCAAGCTCTGAACGGTATCACACCCAGTATACAAAGCATGTCCTAATCACATGTTTCTCATGCATCATATGCAATATATCCAGCAATCCAACATGCACCAATAACAGCCATGCATGTCACATTTAACAGTCAACCAACATGCATCAAGAATAGCCATGCATGTCATACATAATAATCAACCAACATGCATCAATAATAACCATGCATGTCCCATATACACAGGGTGCAGTTTTCTTACCTCAAAGCCGAGCTAGAACGATTAAAAGAACAACCCTTGAGAACGATCAACTTTTAGTCCTTTAGCAGTCACCTAGTCATAACCAAATATAAGGTATCATTAATAAAAATGATAACTGAAGGTTCCCAAACCAAAACTCAGCCCCCGAGACCTCAAATACTACCCAACCGGGTACTAAGTCCAACCCCGAGGCCTATGGTTTGAATCCCTAAGCTAAAAACCACTTTTTAGCAAATTTGGCCTTAAGGGCCGCGGCCCCCAAAAGCTGTGCCGCGGCACGCCCCAAACAGAGAGGCCCCCATCTGCCAGACGCGCATGGGCCGCGGCACGCAAAAGCTGTGCCGCGGCACCCAGCCCAGTTCAGCCTAAAACCAGCACGCGAACTCAAAATTTGCCCCTGCGTTTTCCCTTAGAACCAGCCCCTCAAATTAGCCCAAAACCCTTTCCAAACACTCATTCAAACCTCTAGACACCACCCATAACCTCCCCTCATCAAAACCCAATCTAATCACCTATCAAAACCCCTTTGAATCCAAACTTCCAACAAGAAATCAAAGCTGTAAAACCAAAGAAGAAAACAGAGTATCACCTGAGTTCAAAGACTAAAACTCACCTCAAACACAGCTTTGAATCCCCTTTGATGGTTGTTACAGGTTCCCTAGCTGCCACCTTTAATCCCCTAGCTCAACACTTCCATTTGAGCTCTCAAAATCCAAGGAAAGGTGAGGAAGGATGCTTGTACGGGATGGAAGGGAGAAAGAGAGGATATGCTCTGTTTTACTCTGCCTTCTACAGCCTACTAAACCTCATGTATATCCAAGCCAAATGACCTAAATGCCCCTAGGTCTTTTAAAGGCTTCTAAACACTCCCAAGGGTAAAATCGTCCTTTACAACCTACAGCGTTAATCATAATTAACGCTCTCCAATTCCCGCTATTCTCAATATTCTCAATCATCAATAAATCGTATCTCATTACCCTTTAATTCCCGGTAATGCTCTAATCATTAAATTCACCCCGAGACTCACCCCGAGCCCCGAACTTAAACCCGTTATGACTAGACCGAACGCTTACACCCCATGATCGTCTTATGTCGATAAGCTCGAACCAATCCACCTTATAATGTGGCTATACTAGTCAATCACAATCATGCACCCAAAATATACAATTACGCCCACAGTGGCCAAATTACCAAATTACCCTCATAATTAACATATGAGCCCATATGCATGCATTCACCATCATATAATAATATAATTCACGTAAACATACATATAATCATTAAATATTATAATAAATCAATTATGGCCCTCCCGGCCTCCTAATCAAGGTCCTAAACCTTATTAGGAAATTTGAGGCATTACAACTATCCCCTCCTTATAGAAATTTCGTCCTCGAAATTTACCCAACATCTCGGAACCGGAGTTCCACTCACTGGATACAAATTTCCTTAAGTCATTTCCTAACTTTAGTATTTCGATAACCTTACCTTAACCCAAGGTACATTCAGTAGAACCTCATTACTTATGTCATAATCTGAACTGGCTATTCCTTACCGGAATACTTAACCTAACTTTCAGATTCTTTATAATTCAACTCATAAGTTCTTTAACCCATGTCCACTGCATGGAAGTATACAATTCACTGCACACAACTACCAGTGCCAAAAGTAAAACTGAATCAAAGTCATCCTGTTCAAACCCATTCAAGATCCAACTGTTGAAACAAGTTAGGGCTTAACTTATCTCAATTCCTCACCCCTTCTACCATGGTGATACCTCAGAGAAGATACATTCTCCTACTTGGAATTCCATATTTCCACTACCCAGTTCAATAAAACTGCTCTGTCTACACTGAGACATGAGCAACTAAAATTCAAGCTCCAGCGATCTCATAACTTCCCTGAACCACCTCAGGACTCAGATATGTATATATATTTCCTCACTCATCTTATAAGATGTTCCTCCAATAATAATTAAATAACCCTCTCTCTCTGATTTACCACCAGTCTGAGAGTATTAATCTGTACTGAGTTCCATTATATACTCATCTCCTTCCTAACCCTTCCAAAACCTGGAAGTCACAATAAAGTCTTCATCTGATAAGATAGACCTTGAGTTCACGAAGGCTCTCTATCCTTACTGATAAAATAAACTCACTTGGACTACCAGTCCACAATGTCTTAATGCCAAATCATACCTATCCATCAACCTGGGAATCCCACCGCGAAATTCACCACGATGCTCTCTTATTCCCACTATAAAATACCCAAAGGTTGTAATGGCCTTGCTGTTTCCTGATATTCTGCCTCGATCTGCTAACAGGTTAAGAACTTTACACATGCCTTAATATATGTCCCTTCATCTCAGGCCATCACTATAAAGCTTTCACATCATGTAACCCTTTCACGATGCCTGAATGAAGCTAATAAAAGAATAGCGTGAGATTCATCCGGAGTCTCTCAGTTAATCTCAATGTCCATCGGATCCCAAATCCGATCTCTATACCACCATAAACTCATGTCTGTCACCAAACAACCTTTAGCTAATCCAGCTAAAGCTTTCCATTCAATCTTGCCCGTTTGTGGCTCACTTAACCATCTTTCCCTTTTACCTTTCTCGAGATAATAATCTTAAACAATAAACTGGCCACTTGGCCCACCAGAAACTCTACTCCAGTTCTGGTCAAATTCTCTAATCAACATGTCGCATAGAACATCACTTTTCTCTATCACTAGGATGTCATAACAATCCTCAAACTAATCCTGGTCTATAAAGACCTAGCACTTTCCTTCCCAAGGCACCTGCAATATCTTTACTATCCATGGACACTCCTGTCCCCAAGGCACCCTTCACTCTTGGCAATTCTCCGCAGAGAAAACACCACTATACCATCGTCCGAGACGTTCATAAATCCCATTCAAATCTACCCTTGAATGCGCTATACATCTTATTCACAAACACTTAGCATCAAACAATTCTCAAGATATGCTCAGCACTCGCAGTGCTCTAATCCGATACCAACACAACCCTTTACTTGATTTTCTCACTCTGATCTCTAACTGGTCTTAACCAGATCCAAGATCCACCTTAAAAGATTCCATCTTACTCAGCAACTAACTCTTTAATTCTTATAACCCCACTGAGCCACTCGAAACAATGTTTACATCTGATTCCATCTCTGGTAATAAACCAATCACCATTCTAATCTTCTTTTAATAAAAAGAAGGCCTGGCAGACCACCTGGAAACACATTTAAAAACACACAGACTAATCCAGTCTGTCCTGATCTCACTAACACAATCTAGGTGGTATCCACCACACTGGCTAAGAGTTCCATGTACCTCCCTGCACAAACTCCAGCCCTCACATCCGGTATCTTAAACATATCAAATCCATGCACAGTGTCAATTGTCACAAAACTTTCCGCTTTCAAGCTCAAGAATTGCTGCACTTTCCTTGCCATTCAAGACCACTCTTTAATTACTTAACCAATCCATACCTGGGTCAAACCAAAGCCAGTCATAACTAACTCAGGGAAACCACTAATGAGTCCCTTTCATAACCCAACTCATCTCTTAGATTACCGGTACCGTCTTCCATTTCCCATCACAACATAACCATGTGATCTACATATATCATCAATATACCCTTCTCTATATACATACCAACAAAAGAATAGCATGACGCTAAAGCCGAACAACATAATTCAAAACTCAGAACTAGAAGACTGAACTGTCGTCCCCGAGGAACTGGTCTTAGTCCCTGACTCTGATTGCCCTGGAATAAACACTCGAGTTGGAATCGAGCTGTCTATCCCCCTTTGCTCAACCTTCTTCCGCACTGGGCAATTCTTCTTACGATGTCCAAACATTCTGCAAAAGAAGCAGGCCTTTACTCGGCACACTCCAAGGTGATGCCTCTTGCACCGAGTGCATACCGGATATGTCTTCCGGCCTTCCCTGTTACTTGCTCCAATAAGTGGAGGTACCACTATCTGAGCTCCATACTCTCCAGCAAGAGCCTTCTCTACCACCTGAGCATAGGTAGAGACTTCACACACTGGGGCAACCCTAATGCCCTGAGCTATTCCAGGATTCAACACCTGAATAAACCTTTCCTTCCGAGCTATGTCTGTGGGTACCATGTCTAAGGCGAACTTGGCCAACTCATCAAATTCAGTAACATACTCGGTCACTGATGTACTGCCCTGAACAAGATTCAGAAACTCATTCATCTTGGCAGTCTTAGCTACATCACAGTAATACCTCTCATTAAACAGCTGCCTAAATTCTTTCCAGTCCATCACAGCTGTATCACGTGTCTGGGATACTACCTCCCACCATGTCCGGGCATCATCCCGCAATACACATGTAGCACAGATCACCCTATCATGACCCACCAGTCCCATACTATCAAGAATGGAGCTGATCATGCTCATCCATTGCTCAACTCTGAATGGATCTAGGCCTCCCTCAAAGATTGGAGGATAAAACTTCAGGATTCTTCCACAGAGAAATTCCCATCTATTCTCAACCCTAGGCTGAGCTGAAACTGATGCCACCCCTGGCATAGCAAAGGAAGAGGTACCACCCAACAGACTCCGTTGTTGCTTCAAATACCTGATCTCTTCCTCCTGCCTCTGCAATCTTAATTGCAAGTCTGTAAGCGTCTGCTGAACATTCAGAGATGCAGACGAAGAACTAATACCCTGGCTGTAACTCTTAGCCCTTGTATAGCTATCACCAGGCCTCATAATCTGCCTTGAATATAAACCTGCTGGTTCAATCTGCAATAACTTGACCCATTAATCATAATAACCATGTCAAGGGCTTTCTCCCACGGGATAAACCTTACCACACCACAATCATAAACCACTTGTAGTGCTGCAAACATGCCCATGGCATTCATACATTATTCATAATCCCTGCTCTTCCAATACTCAAACCATGCCTCAACTCCAGCATGCAAATAACACAATTATATATATATATATATATTCACAGAGCAGGTAATCATATGATGACAGTCATATATATATTCACGGAGCATATAATCACATAGTCAAGAGCCAGCCTCTATCAGAATCTCATGCTCCCTAATACAATGTGCAGGTAAATCATTCACATTTTATTTAAACAACTATACACATAGCTACAGAAATAGTTACCATTCCTTGAGTGAAGCTATCTTCAGTGATGCGTGTACATGCCCAGCTTGTCTTCAGGAACCATAAACCTTGGCTCGCTCTGATACCAACTTGTAACGCCCCAAACTCCAGGGACCGTTACGGTGTGCCTTGTAAACAGTGCTAAACTCGCTAATCGAGTCATTTGGCCAAAATCGTGAACTAAGTATGATTAGTGGTTTAGGGATTAAGAACTTTGGTTAGGATGTAACGTTTCACTAGAACGTTTTGTTTATACATTGGGATCCCGAAAATATAATTTTCAGAGTTTATTACAGAAAATATTTACAACAGGCCGTTCTAAGCGGCAAAACAGGGTTCAACCCTAGTTCCACTTTAAAACCTCGGCCGTGGCGGACGAGCAGCTGCATATGTACACGTCATCACCAAAGCTCTCCAACTCAAGGATGGTCCAACTTCCTCTTGCCTTTACCTGCACCACGTAGCACCCGTGAGCCGAAGCCCAGCAAGAAAACACAGAATAACATGATATAATATCAACAATAACCATAGTAACCATTCAGGACTATCACTCCAAGCAAATAGGTGACAATAGCCAAAAGTCACAATAATGAGCATCGCTCCTTCTAGCCATGTGACGATAGGGTCACCAGGGCTTAGCTGATAAATGATCTTTTCATAAGTTTGATTAGGACAGGTGCATGGTGATTAGTCACCAACATAACCTTCCTCACGACTCTAGAGTCGAAACTATGGACAGCGTCCCTTAGCCATGTGACAAACGGTCACTGGGGTCATATACCTTGGCTATAATCATCTGGTCGTAGACCAGGCAAGTGCTTATGGTTCTCATTGACCTTCCGGTCGGTCCAGCATTAATACCCCATATGAGGCATTCAATGCCGACCTTGATTGGATCCAATCTTTATTTGGCCCGGCGTTCACAACGCATTGCCACTTCTGACCCTTGGGTCGGTAAAACGCGACCAGTGCTCAGTCCGTGGTGAACCTAACTGATAAGTCACAGCTTCACAGACGGATCTGGCACCATTGTCGATTCTGACTAATAAGTCAGCGCCAAACACAGGTAAGCCATGCCACCAACATATACCACATGTCCAATATCCAATAACAAGTATTCAGCATGCTTACACAACATATATTAGTACAATTAGGACTATGCATTAACGCAGAGGCTCAAGCTCTGAACGGTATCACACCCAGTATACAAAGCATGTCCTAATCACATGTTTCTCATGCATCATATGCAATATATCCAGCAATCCAACATGCACCAATAACAGCCATGCATGTCACATTTAACAGTCAACCAACATGCATCAAGAATAGCCATGCATGTCATACATAATAATCAACCAACATGCATCAATAATAACCATGCATGTCCCATATACACAGGGTGCAGTTTTCTTACCTCAAAGCCGAGCTAGAACGATTAAAAGAACAACCCTTGAGAACGATCAACTTTTAGTCCTTTAGCAGTCACCTAGTCATAACCAAATATAAGGTATCATTAATAAAAATGATAACTGAAGGTTCCCAAACCAAAACCCAGCCCCCGAGACCTCAAATACTACCCAACCGGGTACTAGGTCCAACCCCGAGGCCTATGGTTTGAATCCCTAAGCTAAAAACCACTTTTTAGCAAATTTGGCCTTAAGGGCCGCGGCCCCCAAAAGCTGTGCCGCGGCACGCCCCCAAACAGAGAGGCCCCCATCTGCCAGACGCGCATGGGCCGCGGCACGAAAAAGCTGTGTCGCGGCACCCAGCCCAGTTCAGCCTAAAACCAGCACGCGAACTCAGAATTTGCCCCTGCGTTTTCCCTTAGAACCAGCCCCTCAAATTAGCCCAAAACCCTTTCCAAACACTCATTCAAACCTCTAGACACCACCCATAACCTCCCCTCATCAAAACCCAATCTAATCACCCATCAAAACCCCTTTGAATCCAAACTTCCAACAAGAAATCAAAGCTGTAAAACCAAAGAAGAAAACAGAGTATCACCTGCGTTCAAAGACTAAAACTCACCTCAAACACAGCTTTGAATCCCCTTTGATGGTTGTTACAGGCTCCCTAGCTGCCACCTTTAATCCCCTAGCTCAACACCTCCATTTGAGCTCTCAAAATCCAAGGAAAGGTGAGGAAGGATGCTTGTACGGGATGGAAGGGAGAAAGAGAGGATATGCTCTGTTTTACTCAGCCTTCTACAGCCTACTAAACCTCATGTATATCCAAGCCAAATGACCTAAATGCCCCTAGGTCTTTTAAAGGCTTCTAAACACTCCCAAGGGTAAAATCGTCCTTTACAACCTACAGCGTTAATCATAATTAACGCTCTCCAATTCCCGCTATTCTCAATATTCTCAATCATCAATAAATCGTATCTCATTACCCTTTAATTCCCGGTAATGCTCTAATCATTAAATTCACCCCGAGACTCACCCCGAGCCCCGAACTTAAACCCGTTATGACTAGACCGAACGCTTACACCCCATGATCGTCTTATGTCGATAAGCTCGAACCAATCCACCTTATAATGTGGCTATACTATTCAATCACAATCATGCACCCAAAATATACAATTACGCCCACAGTGGCCAAATTACCAAATTACCCTCATAATTAACATATGAGCCCATATGCATGCATTCACCATCATATAATAATATAATTCACGTAAACATACATATAATCATTAAATATTATAATAAATCAATTATGGCCCTCCCGGCCTCCTAATCAAGGTCCTAAACCTTATTAGGAAATTTGAGGCATTACACTCACCCCGAGTCAAGTGTTGGTCTCGTTGTGACTTTCCTGCTAGCTTGCTCCTTAGGATCGCCTCGTGCCGAGTAACCCAAATATATTCACATAATGATGTGGTCCTACACATGTATCACATATATGCAAAATATACCCATAGCAGGCCAAATTACAAAAAAAAAAAATTGCCATTTTAACCAGAAACAAGCCCACGTGCATATTTAATACACCTAACACATGCATATCAAGTCATATTATAATATAACTCACATAATCATATAATTTCCATAATTTTCTATCATCGCCCCCTAATCAAGGCCCTAAGCCTTATTAGGTAATTTGGGATGTTACAACTATCCCCTCCTTACTGGAATTTTGTCCTCGAAATTTTATTTGAACAGCTCGGGATACTAATCCAGCATATCTGATTCCAATTCCCAGGTCGCTCCCCTAACCTTGATTTTCCTTTTAATACCTTAACTAAAGGTATGATTTTTTTCCTTAGGACCTTGTCTTTTTGTTTAAAATTTGAACTGGATGCTCCTCAGAGGATAATTCTGCCTCCAGTTCCAGATCCTCATAACTCAACACATGAGTCTCATCTAATACATGTTTCCGCCAATCTATAGGCCACCTATCTGATCCTCTCCAAGATTTCAAACGGTCCTACAAATCTAGGGCTCAACTTTCCCTTTTTCCCAAATTTCTTCACCCATTCCCATGGTGAAACTTTAAGGAAGACATAGTCTCCCACTTAAAAATCCACGTTCCTACATTTCATATCAACATAACTCTTCTGTCTACTTTGAGAAGCGATCATCCGAGCTCTAATATTTTCAATGGCCTCAGTGGTCCTCTAAATTGTCTCAGGACTCAAATGTTTCCTTGCACCCATCTCATCCTAGTAAATGGGAGATCTACACTTCCTACTATACAACATCTCATAAGTTGTCACTCTAATAATCAACTTGTAGCTGTCAATTATAGAAAGAAAAAAAAACCCTATTAAAGGAAAATATTCATTCCAAGACCCTTCAAAGTCCAATATACATGCTCTTAGCATGTCCTCCAATATCAGGATAATCCTCTCTGATTTACCATCAGTCTGAGGAGATAAGCAGTACTGAACTTCTGTTGTACTCATCGCCTTCAATAAGTTTCCCCAAAACTTGGAAGTAAAGACAGGGTCCCTATCCTATAGGATAGACCTCGAAGTCCCATGAAGGCGTACTATCTCTCTCACATAGATATATGCATACTAGTCAACTGTATCATTCATTCTCACTGATAAAAAGTGAACTGACTTCGTATATCGGTCCATGACCTAAACTAAATCATGTTGGCCCACTATCCTGGGCAATCCCACACGAAATCCATCGTGATGTCCTCCTACTTCCACTATGGAATACTCAAAGCCTGTAATGGCCTTACTGGTTTATGATATTCTAGCTTGACCTGCTAACACGTCAGACACTTTGCCACGTACTTAGTTATGTCCCTCTCCATCCGAGGCCACCAGTATAAAACTTTCAGATCTTGGTACATCTTCATGGTGCCTAGATGTAGAGAATAAAGGGGTAGTATGAGATCCATCTAGAATCTCTCATCTGATCCCACTATCCATCGGAACACAAATCTGATCCTTATACCTCAATAAATCCATGCCTGACACTGTATAGTCCTTAGCTATTCCAGCTAGGACATCCCCTCCAATCCTTCCCATATGTGGGTCACTCAACTGTTTTTCTTTGATCCTCTCTAAAAGAGTAAACTTAAGCGTAATGTTGGCCAACTAGCCCACCATTAACTCTACTCTAGCTCTGGTCATATCCTTCAACTGACGTGATGCATAGGCAAACACCTTTTCTGTTTGCATAAGAACACAACCCAAATTCACTCTCGAGGCGTCACAATAAACCATAAACTTGTTCTAATCTATAGAAAGACTCAGAACTGGAGTTGTACTCAATCACTGCTTCTGTTCTTGGGAGTTGTTCTCACACTTATCTGACCATGCAAACTTCTGATTTTGCGTGTCAATTCTGTCAATGAGATAGCAATCCTTGAGAATCCTTCCACAAAACACATGTAATGCCCTGCCAATCCAAGGAAACTTTTAACCTCTGAGGTGTTCCTTGTCCTTGGCCAATCTTTGTCTAAGAATATACCAAAATATCATTGGTAAAGACGATCATAAACCAATTTAGATACTCTTTGAACACCCTGTTCATTTGATCCATAAAAGCAAGTGGGACATTAGTCAAACCACAAGACATGACTAAGCACTCTTAATGCCCATATCTGATACGAAAGGCAGTCTTCTGCATCACCCTTCTCCTCGATCCTCAGCGGGTGATAACTAAATTGAAGATCTATCTTGGAGAATACCATCTTACCATGTAACTGAACCTTTAGTTCCTTCAGCTCTGCTAGAGCCATTCAATACGGTGCCCTAGATACTGGTTCTATCCCTAGCACCAAGTGAATCACATCTCTATCTCCTTGTGCAGAGGTAACCCTGTCAGATCCTCTGGAAACACATCCAGAATCTCTCAAACTAATCTAGTCTCCTCTAGTTCCACTGGCACGGCCTAAGTGGTATCTACCACACTGGCTAGGAATCATATGCAACCACCTTGCAATAGATCTCTAGCCCTCAATACTCATAGGTATATGGGGTCCATGCATAGTGCCAACAAATACAAAGGGATCCTCACCCTCAGGCCCAAGGGTTACCATCTTTTTTTTTTGCAATCTATCATTGTCTCATACATGGCTAACCTATCAATATCCAAGATCATATCAAAGTCAGTCATAACCAACTCTATCACATCGATTGATGACTCTATTCCCACAATAATCTAACCCATCTCTTAAGAGATACCGGTACGGTACCAAATTCTCATCACAACATAACCACGTAATCCACATACCAAGTCTATGCCTCTACTAGATACAACAAAACAAGGAACCACATGGCACCAAAACCAATCAGCATAATATAGAATCAGAACTAGGAAGCTAACCTATCACTACTGAGGAACCAGCCTCAGTCTCTAACTGCGTCAGAGTGAACACTCGAGATGAAGTCAAGCTATCTGCCCCCTTTTGTTCATCTACATAAGAAACATGCCTTTGCTCGACATTCTCCCAGATGGCACCTCTTGCACTGAGTGCATTCCAAGTAGAGTTTCTAGTACTTATCCTTGCCCTAATGGCCTATCTGCATATTTCGAAAACCCCTTTTCTAGTCCAGGGGTACTAAAAATGTTGCTAACTTTTCTTTCCTTATCACTGGGGCCTCCGCCCCTACCTGATCCAATAAATAGAGGTATCATTGCCTGAGCTCTGTGCTATTCAGCACCCTCCCTCTATATCTCATTTCATGTGCTCTCAACAACAAGAGCCCTCCCTACCACCTGAGCATAGGTAGAGATCTCATGTGGTGGGGCGATTCTAACGCCCTGAGCTATCCAAGAATTCAATCCCTGGATAAATCACTATTTCCGAGTCACATTTGTGGGTGCCATATCAAAAGCAAACTTGGCCAACCCATCGAATTTGTTAACATACTCTGTTACTGTCATATTTCCATGAACCAGGCTTTGAAATTCATTCGTCTACGCAGTCTTAACTGCATCACAATAATATCTCTCATTAAACAACTGCCTAAATTTCTTCCAATTCATTGCAGTTGTATCTCGTGTCTAGGATACCACTTCCCACCGAGTCTGGGCATCTTCCCATAACACATATGTAGCATAAATCACTCTCTCGAGACCCACCAACCCCATACTGTCGAGGATGGAACTGATCATGCCCATCCATTACTCAGCTCTAAATAGATCTAGGCCTCCCTCAAAAAATGGAGGGTAATATTCCTGAAATCTCTCATATAGTAATTCCCACCTGTTCTCAACCCTAGGTTGAGCCAAAATTGGTGTCACTCCTGACATAACAAAGGAAGAGGTGTTCCCTAACATAACCTACTATTTTAAACACTTAATCTCTTCCTCTTGCCTCTGCAACTTTGCTTGCATATCTATAAACACCTGCTGCCAATTCTAAGGGGAAGGTGGAGGGCTCAAGCTCTGGCTATAATTTCCAGCCTCAACATAAACACCACTGGTTCATAATAATTGCCTTGGGTACATAACCTCTGAATTTTTCTGCAGTCAATAACTTGACCCATTAAGCATGATGATCACATTAAAAAGCATTCCCCACGGGAAAGTGAAACAACACCACATTCACCTACCACTGTAGTACTAAAATACATGCCCATAAAATTCATGCATCAATCAATAAGCCCTGTTCTTCCCGACATAAATATCATGCTCTCAACTCTAGCACACAGATAACACATTCATATATCAATCGAGCAGGTAATCGCATAATCATATCAACAGTCAAGGGCCCGACCCTATCAGAATATCTCATGCTTCCTAATAAGGCAGGCAGATAAGGCATTTAAATCCTATTTAAGCAGTTAAATACATAACCACATTAATATTCACCATATCCTAAGTGGAGCTTGTCTTTAGTGACGAGTATACATGCCCAACTTATCTTCAGGAACCATTAACCTTGGCACGCTCTGATACCAAGTAGTAATGCCAACTACTCAGGGATTGTTACACTGTGTATTTTAAATAGTGCTAAACTCAATAAAAGAGCCATTTGGCCATAACTGTGTAGCTAAACGTGATTAATGGTTTAGGGTTAAATTTTTTGGTCAAACGGTACAACCGTTTCACTAAAAACGTTTACTTCCGTACATGGGATCCCAAACTACATTCAAAAAGGTTAATTACAATTAAAAAGTTACAACCAGCTGACCTAAGCGGCATAATAGGGTTTGACCCTAGTTTCTCAGAGAAACCCCACCCGTGGTGGTCGAGCAGCCGCATATGTACACATCGTCACCGAAGCTCTCCAACTCAAGGATTGTCCAACTTTCTTTTCTCCTTACCTGCACCATATAGCACCCATGAGCCAAGGCTCAGCAAGAAAACTTAAACATGCTCATAAACAGTTAATGATACGTTACCAATGCATAATAAGCATGCCTAGCAATAATAACCCTACTCATGCATGCATGTCATTCATATAAATGACTACAACATCATATTGGATTGGTTTCCATAATTAACTAACTAATAAGTCAAACTGAGGCCCAGTGCCCTAGGATATGGGACTAATAAGTCACCCCGGGGCCCCTAGCCTTATCCTCTATATAACAAGCTTTGGAGCTGGCCCAACGTACCTGGCACTGAATTTCTTCACTACCAATAGGTCGGACAAGCGTATAATGCGCTCCTGATTAGGCATAACCATGCCGACTAGCGCTCAGCACGCTATTGTCGCCCTTGACTTATAAGTCAATGCTTTCAGCTCGCACACAACGTGCTAATGCTGTTCTTGACTTATAAGTCAAGTCTGAGGCCCAGCCCTATGGGACTAATAAGTCACCCCAGGGCCCTTAGCCCTATCCTCTATATAACTAGCTTTGGAGCTCGCCTAGCATACCTAGCGCTAAATTTCTCCATGACCAATAGGTCAGACAAGCATATAATGCGCTCCTGATTAGCCTAACCAAAACAACCAGCCCTCAGCGCACTATTGTTGTCCTTGACTCATAAGTCAATGCTTCTCGACTAGTGCTCAACGCTATTGTCAACATTGATTCATAAGCCAATGCTTTTCGACCAGCACTCGACCCTATTGTCGACCTTGACACATAAGTCAATGCTTTTCGATCAGCGCTCGACGCTATTGTCTACCTTGACTCATAATTCAATGCTTTTCTCAATTATATAATGCTAACAACCATTCATCATATAATAAATATCCAGATACAGAGCATTCAACATGCTTAATCAATCATTCACAACATAATCATAATCATGCGCATTCTCAGAGGCCCAAGCTCTGATCAAATCTATTTTCAACATTCAGACCATGCCTTAATCACGTACATCACATATTGGGTGTAGTTTTTTTTTTTACCTTTAGTCCAAGCACAAGTTACAAATGAACGACCCTCGAGCACGATCCCAGTTCTGAGCCCCTAGCGATAACCTCTGATTATGTTGTTTTCCAGCTAAATTCCTTAGGCTGTTAAGCTTCTAATCTTCCTTAGAATCGTTATGACTCTAACCTTGCTTGAATCTGAGCCCTAAAACTCGAGTTTCCTTCGAAAATGCTGACGACGTCAAATGAGCGAATGGGAGAGAGAGTACTGAACATATTTTGTTTCTGATAGGTTACTTCGAGCTTAAGTAACCTTAAGCAAATCCCAAGGCTTAGGGTACCCTAAAAACATCCTCGATGGTAAAATAGTCAAAATCCTCATAATTCCCTCCTGATCTCACTAATTCCAAACATATCCTCAAATATTTATTCTCATTACCCAATAACCCAGTAATGTACTACATACCCAAAATACCCCTTGACTCACCCCGGGTCAAGAATTGATTCCGTTGTGACTTTCCCGCTAGCTTGCTCCCTAGGATCGCCTCGTGCTGAGTAACCCAAATACATCTACATAATGATGTGGTCCCACACATATATCACATATATGCCAAATATACCCATAACGGGCCAAATTACAAAAATTGCCATTTTAACCAGAAACGGACCCACATGCATATTTAATACACCCAAACATGCATATCAATTCATATTATAATATAACTCACATAATCATATAATTTCCATAATTTGTCATCTTGGCCCCCTAATCAAGGCCCTAAGCCTTATTAGGTAATTTGGGACGTTACAGAAACTATGATGCAATTATGTATGTTCTAAATGTATTAAGAGTTAATTAATATACTGGATTGAACTGTGATATATCTGTCTACTCTGGGACTATTTATGTGTTATGTTTGCAGGTTTTAAATATTTGGGGATGTCCAATTTGCAGTTGTTATGCTGGCCGATTTTATAAAAAAATTAGTGAACTTGTGTTGAGTTAAATTTATAAAATCACATGTTATTCTAGGATCGATTAGAATAGCGATTTCTAAAGATTAGCGAATTTTGAATATGAATTTTAAGTTGTATTATAATAACACTCGAGGCTAGAGTGATACTTTATTAAGAACTATTATAAGCGGCATAGTATTATAAGTCATTGGTGTGACTTTCATAATAGTGTCAAGTTAATATCCAAGGAAAACAATGGTTTTGGATTTTAAAAGAGAAGGCAACTTATGATTTTAATATTAGTGACGAAATTTTCATAATAAGTTGGCTATTTTATAAAGAAAACTTAGTAGATCTAACTGCAATTATTTGACATAAAAAAGTCTCACTTTTGTAAAAGTATGGAAAATGACATCATGCTGATTTCTTATTAGTTATTTTGGAATATAGTTCTCATTTCATGTAGAATGTTAAATTTTTGGAGGAGTCGGGGAGTGATGTTGCACATTAAGTTCATGATGCCAAATTTCTACAAGAACTTGTGTTTTTTAGATCTTTTGTCAAGTTGTACTATTTTTTCTCTTCTTTTTTTTCATACTTGTACACACTTTTATTTTAGGGAATATATTCATTATCTTTTACTCATAATATATGATTAAGTATTCTATGTTTACACATAATTTGTTTTTTAATATAAATGATTGAGGTTAAGGATTACCTTTGTTATATATATATATATATATATATATATTGCATTTATGTTATGATATTGAAGCTAAGGATTACTTAATAGTGTGGAGGTATTTTAAGCAATTTTTAAAAAAAAATTGGTATGATTTTCAACGACATTTAATAACTGTCAGCAATGACGACAGTTAGCCGATTGTCGTTGTTGCTCAATAACGATAGTTTTTAACTGTCGCAAAATCCCAATTTTTTAGTAGTGTTAAACTAACTAAACATTTTTTTTAACTCAATACTCATTTTATAATAATTTAATATACTATTTCTTTCCTTTTAATAAATGAAAGAATTGAAAATGTGTAAAAATAATTAATTACCACGTTGAAATATTCTGGATTAAATAATAATAATAAACACCATACATCAAATAACTTTGCCATGCCATTATTTACACACAAAAAACTAACTATAAACAAATAAAAGCGATTTAACAAAATACAAAAATTGACTATTAAAAAAATACAGAAAACGACAAAAAAATTTGGAAGAGATTGAAATATAGGATAAATATGAGTATTTTTCATTATTAAATATAGCAGAGTAAAAAATACAAAAGACAAGGTAAAGATTAAAATGAAGGAAAGAGTGAGGAATTTATCTACAATATAATATAGTCATGATAAAAACCACAAAAGAAGGAATAACTAAGGAAATTTATTCACAATTGTGTATGTAGTATAGATATATAAGTAGTACTTTTGTAAATTTCACGAAAATATTTATGAATAAATTGGTCCATTGGTATATAACTGAAATACCACTTAATTATATATTTCTCTTCTAAAGGGTCACTATTTATGGCTCCTAAAAATGTCATCAAAAATATATATTATTTTTATGTTATAACTAAATGCTTGATGTAATTACTATATGCTAAAAGTTGTGATATTAACCTAATAATTATCAAAACAAAACAATAATATTAATATTGATTAAATTACAATTATAATAAAATCTTAGTGAGAACATATATTTAGGGAGGGTCTATGGTATGGTAGTCATTTTTACTCTACTAGTATGATGTGCTCATTATATAGACACATGAGGGTTTTGACTCAAGTATTTTTTTTTATGATGATGTTCATTGTAGTTATAATAAATCTCCTGTAAGTTTTTAAAAATTTCTAAATAATATAAAGTATCGAAAATGAAGTTCAAAATAACTATTTTTACACTAGTATACAGAAAAAATACAAGTGCAATAAACTATTTAAACTTTATTTTCAGAATAATAAATTATTTAAAATTTCTCAAAAACTTGTGGTAGATTCATTACAAGAACAATAATCACGTCATGAAAAAAGAACTAGAATAAAGAGACCCTTATGTGTTTAAAGAGAGAGTGTGTCGTACATGCATAATAATAACGACAACGTATAACATAACTCCCCATATATTTATTTATAACTATAAATTAATAATTATTTAAATATTACTAATTATTTTCATAAAATGAAATTAAGAATAGAAACAAATTATCTGGCAGGGGTTTTTGGCTGTATGCTTTGGCTGCATGGGCGGGACCATGGCGGCGGGCTTATAGCTGCGCACCCTTTCCGACCGGTTAGGAAAGTTCGGTAGAGTGTAGGGTAATGAGACATGTGTGGGGAAGCTCATCTTTGGATGTACTTTTCTTTTATTTGGCTTTTGTTAGGTGTTTACGTTTTTTATTTTTTTAGTGGAGTTTGTATTCATTCAATAAACTTGGAAAATGTTACAGAGTCCACTTTAATCACGCAAGATCTTGAATTTGTTGAATTATTAAAATAAAATCAAACACGTGCATACTCAAGATCTCACATTCCTTTAAATTTTCAAAGATATATATTTTTTAAAATAAATAGACTTTAAGTTAAATTAATGAGACCTTATTATCCTATTTGAATTTGATTGATTGTAGGAATTCTAGTCTTAAAAGATAGGGTTTACATTATTTTAGATCTCTCTTTTAACCATGATCATCTAAATCTGAACTTAGTCTATTATAAAAGAACTTTACAAAATAAAAATAAATGTGTATATGCTAAATATTGATAATCTCGGGATAATTCAGTTTTTAATATTACAACAATGTAAGTAAAAAATTTAATGAAAAATTAATTTAATTTATAAAATTATTAAATATTTTTAAAATGTCATGAAAATATATATTTTTCAATGTCATGTTTGATATTATCATAATTTAAGTAGTCTAAATTTTTAAAAAATGATTCACCATTTTTTTTGTATTTTTTTATGTATTTAAAACAATAAATAAATAAATAAAAAGATCATTTAGAGACCTAAATGATATGATTTGGAAAGATTGGGGATCTAACTGATACAAAATCAATTTTTGGGACCTAAGTATTACAAAGTGTAAAAAATTGAGACTACAGCTGAAAAAAAATTATTTTATTAATTAATTAATATAAAATACATTAAAATTGTAAAATAAAAAATAAAATTTTAATTAATGAAATAAATAAATTATAAATGGAAACAAAAAAATTAGAGAAAGAACAAAACATCAAAGTATCGATTTAAAAGGATTTGAGGTTCTATGCTTGCTTAATCAGGACTTTAATAGAAAAAATACACTTCATGCTTCCGTTATCTAAAAAATATGCTTGTGATTCAATTTTGGACAAAAATACCCATTTGTTGAAAATTCCCCCCTTTTTACTTACCACCAAACACTCACTAGCAGCCCCTCTCTCTCTAAACAATACACCACCCATGCATCCACTTTTTCAATCACAACGGTTTCTCATCGTTCTATTTTTCTTTCTCTAATTTTGTCCCAACCAAATCTTTCATTTTCTGAAATTTCGACAAAGGCGTCTACTAGTTTCAACGTTGAATCGACACGCCTCAACTATGCCTCGATTCCATCTTGATAAAATTCGATGTTTTTTCAGTGAAATATTTTTATTTTTAATTGATTCGATGCACTTTTGATGCAATTCAATGTCATTTTGTTGTATTGTGAATGTTGAACTGAATTCTGATTCCATCTTGATGGAGTTCGATATGTGTTCAATTAATTATGTTTGTGATTCAATTTAATTCAATGCATTTTCCATGCGATTTATTTTTGATACCATCTTGATGTGAGTCGATAAAAACTAGATGATTTATTTTATAAGCTTGTTAATTCGATGAGTTCTTGATGTCTTTCAATGATTATTTAATACATTAATATTAAGTTAATATTTAATGTATTTTGAGACTATTCTATGATTTTTGTATGAGATAAATGTTGTGTAAATTTAGTACGCAAGTATATGTATCACATACAAGTAATAATAGAGATAAGTAAAGATTGTTCCCACAATGATTGATTACCAATTTCCAATAATTCATTTTCTACTTCTGTTTGGCTAACAAAATTTTAATTTCAAAAATAACAAGAACACAAATAACTAAAATTAACAAATGAAAAATAAAAGAAGCAAATAACAATTAATTCAATGGATGAAAAACTAGGTATTTATTTAATATAGCTATTAAAAAAGTTGAGGTTTGGTTTGTTTCTCTCCCATGGCGAAGAGGAAGAAGCCAATTCGTAAGCTAGATCAACGGGTAGGAGAGCAAGGTGAACAGCTGAGTTTGGTAGAGAAATCTCCAATTCATGATTTGGACAATGATCGGATGTCGGACGGCCAATTTTCTAGAGTAGGTAAAGAAGATGAAACGTGTGATGCAGTTTTGCCTCACCAATTTGAGGAGATCTCTGGATCGGGAGAGAAAGATGATGATTCGACTCAACCGATGGACTCATGGGAAGATAAAGTAGATGAAGAAGATTATCGAGCTATAACTCAAAAACAATGGCAAAACTTCACGACTAGTAAGTTGTCCTTTTCGGACCAGCAACTTGAATTCACTGAGCCATTATACAAGGAGGGACGGAAACTTGCAAGAATTGATGCTGAAGAGGTTAAAATACAATCTGTTAATTGGAGCTCGGCAGTCATTTGCATGGTGCTAGGTGCTAACCCACCAATGGTTGCTTTTGAAGGGTTCATAAAGAGGGTTTGGGGCCATCTAGGGATAGTTCAGATTTCAAGAATGACTATGGATCTGATTATGGTCAAGTTCAATGATGATGCAACCAGAGATCATGTGTTAGAAAATGGCATTCTTCACTTTGATAGGAAGCCTGTTATTGTTCGGCCATGGACGACAGATCTGAATGTTATTCGTCTTGTGCAATCTGTACCTCTTTGGATTCATCTACAAGATTTGGGACTTCAATATTGGGGTAGTAAATGTCTCAGCGCCCTAGTGAGTACAATTGGTAAGCCAATTATGGTGGATAAATATACAAGGGAACGATCTCGTATTCAATATGCCAGAATTTTGGTAGAAATGGAAGTTACTGAGAATCCTCCTAAAAATATACAATATATTAATGAGCATGGCCAAATTATGGAGCAGGGGGTTGATTATGAATGGTTACCGATTAAGTGTAAGACTTGTGCGGGTTATGGTCACTCCATGGCAGATTGTAGGAAGGCCCAGAATACTCAATGGGTTGTGAAGGAGTCTATAACTAAAACGGAGACACAGGGTATGAGCTCTGAGGGAATACAGGAAGGAGTGAAGGAGAAGCCTGCAAATCAGACCAGGTTTGATGATGGTAAGGCTCAGGACAATCTAGTCGAACCCACTCAGCCTCCAAGTGAGATATCGGTTAATAGTGATAAAGGTACTCAGGCTAGCCAACCCTAGTGTACCCCGAAAAGAATTGCTGCACCAGCCAAGGAAGGAAAGAGTTCAGGTTTAGCTGCTAACAATTCTGGTCAAAAGAATAGGAAGTCTAATAAGTTTGGGGTGCTACAAGAGCACATGGTCAGTGATAAAGAAGGTAACACTATTTCTGTCTCCTCATATGGATAATTGTAATAATTTGAGTTGGAATGTTAGAGGGCTTAATGGTTCTAATAAGCATAGCCTTGTTAGTGATCTTAATAACAGAAATAAAGTTGGAGTAGGTGGTCTTTTAGAGACTAAAATGAAGGGAAACAAAATAAGGAGGTTCATGGAACATCATTTCCTGAACTGGGATTTTTATACCAGCTTAGTCATAGAAGGCCGTCTGTTGATTATCTGGAGAAAGATATTTGCACAGGTCAATATCATTGAGGAATCTAATCAATATGTTCATTGTGTGGTGAAGTTGGCTGGTTTGCAACAAGTTTTTTGTGTCACTTTTGTTTATGTTGTTAATTCGATTGAAGGGAGGAGAACTCTCTGGGAAGGGTTGTAAAGGCCAGCTCTTATAGACAAAGCATGGCTAGTTTTAGGGGACTTTAATGCCCTTTTTTCAGGTCAAGATAGATCAGGTGGTAAGCCTGTTTCTGATCTAGAACTGGTTGATTATATTCAATGGCTTGTAGATACTCATGTTGAACCTCTAAGAAGAATTGGCTCGTTTTTTACTTGGACCAATAACCAACATGGTGCAGGTCGAATTTACTCGAAAATAGATCATGCTCTTACGAACGAAAAATGGATTGATATGTTTCCTCAGTCTAGTGCACTGTTCAGCTGGGAACCTATATCAGACCATTGTTCCTGTATTATGAGATTGCAGCCATTATTGAAGATGGGGTTAAAAATTTTTAGGTTCTATAATTACTGGACAGAGCATCATGAGTTCCGTGACCTGGTTATAGATAGCTGGAGGTCTCCTCTTAGAGCCACTAGTATCAAAGCAATATTTTTTAAGATGCTGAGACTTAAAATTGTTTGAAAGTTTTTAACAGGGATAAAATAGGTGATCTGAAGGCTGCCTTTTACCAGGCTAAAGAGGCTTATCAAGAAGCTCAATTGCAGGCTCAAACCCACCCTCAAGTGTTTAGCTATCAGGAAGATGAGAGAAAAGCTGTTGCTAATTTTTCGGTTCAGGAAAAACATTATCACAGTTTTTTAATTCAGAGGAGCAAGATCTCATGGCTGAGACAGGGTGATATAAACACTTCTTTCTTTCATGCTTTTTTAAAGAACCGTAAATCTGAAAATGGTATCGTCTCTTTCATCTCAGAAGAAGGAAAAGTTGTGGATAATTTCTCAGAAGCTGTCTCTCATTTATGAGTCATTTCAGATGCTTTTAGGTAGTCCTAGTTCGGCTACAGGCAGAATTAATATTCAGAATGTTGAGATGGGCTCTAAGCTTTCTATTGAGCAGCAACTGAAGCTTCTCAAACCTTTTTCAAAGAAGGAGATCAGGGACTCATTGTTTAGCATTCCTTTTACCAAATCTCCAGGGCTGATGGATTTGGGTCTGGCTTTTTTAAAGCTAGTTGGCAAGACATAGGGGATGAGGTTTGTTCATCAATATCTCAGTGTTTTGAGTCAAGTTATTTCCAATCAGAACTTCATGAAACAACTTTGTCTCTTATTCCTAAGGTTGCTAACCCCTCCCGGGTGGTTGACTATAGACCCATTGCTTGCTGCTCTACATTGTACAAGTGTATGGATAAACTGATATGTAATAGACTGGCCTTAGTTCTCCCTGATCTTGTACAACCAAATCAGGGAGCATTTGTTAAAGGTCGCTCTATAGCCCATAATATAATGATTTTTCAAGATCTCATAAAAAACTATGGGAGAATTTCCACTTCATCGAGATGTGCCATCAAGATTGATTTGAGTAAGGCCTATGACACTGTTGATTGGGATTTTCTTGAGGACTTGTTAAAAGCTCTAAATTTTCCTCAGAAATTCATAGGATGGGTTATGTCTTGCATTTGGAATACATCTTATTTTCTTTTGATGAATGGCAGAGTTCAAGGTAAATTTAAAGGTAAAAAAGGGCTGAGACAAGGTGACCCCATGTCACCTCTGTTGTTTGTTCTTATAATGGAATATTTGACTAGAAGTCTTCAGCTTGCTACGATTAATTCTCCCTTTAGATATCACCCTATGTGTCAAAGTCTCAAGCTAATTAATATATGCTTTGCAGATGATTTGCTTTTATTTTGTAAGGGTTCTATCTCAGCTGTTAAAAGTGTCAAGGAGGTTCTTGATGAGTTTGCTGCTGCCACAGGGCTTTCAATCAACTCTCATAAGTCTCATATTTTTTTTGGTGGAGTTTCTAGCCTTGACAGATCTCGGATTGCCCAAGAAGTACAGCTGACTGAAGGTACTTTTCCTCTTAAGTACCTTGGGGTTCCCATGAGGCCTACCAAATGGAGACATGAAGATTGTGAGGTTATCCTTCAGAAATTTCGTTTAAAAATTCAGAACTGGGCGAGTAGACATCTTTCCTTTGCTGGTCGCATACAACTGATACATTCTGTTTTGCTGGGGCTTCGAAACTACTGGATGACAGTTTTTGTCTTGCCTCAAAGCATTATCAAGGAAATTGATAAACTTTGTAGGGGCTTTCTGTGGGGCACTTCTGGGCAGAGAAGCAAGCTTCACATTCCTTCTTGGCAGAAGGTTTGCCTCCCCAAAGCCTATGGAGGTTTGGGATTCAGAGATGGTTCAATATGGAATCGTGCTATTTTAGCTAAGTATGTCTGGGATTTATCAGCTAAACCTGATCTGTTATGGGTCAAATGGATTAATTCCATTTACCTGAAAGGAGTTAATATTTGGAGCTATGATCTGAAGGCTAATTGCAGCTAGTATTGGAGAAAGCTTTGCAATCTTAGAGATCATTTTACTCCAGCTGCAATCCTCTCTGCTGGTGCGCACAGGAAGTTCAAGTCAGCAAGATTATATAACAGCATTCTTGACCAGCAAAGGGCTGATTATTATAGGACTGTTTGGAGCAAAATTATTCTTCCTAAACACAGATTCATGCTTTGGCAAGTGATTAACTCGCAGCTTCTAACTAGGGACAATCTCAACAGGCTGCATATTCAACTGAATTCCTTGGTCTGTCCGGTCTGTGAGAGCTTTCCTGAAAGTCATTGTCATCTTTTCTTTGACTATTATCTCTCTAAGTTGGTGGTTAAAAGTATTTTTGGCTGGTTGGGGTATGCTTCTTGGCCTACTGATTTTAAAAGCTGGCAAGTTTGGCTGGCTAGAGCCAGAGATGGTGTTCCTGCTGCTATACTGAATTTGGTGTGTGCTGCTGTTATATACAACATTTGGATGAATAGAAATAGGTGCCTTCATGATGGTTATTCTTTGACTGTTGTGAAACTAGTTCAGGAAGTTAAATACATAACTAAATATAGGCTATACATAGTGACTAATAGGCAACTATCTGATAGAGATCAAATGTATATTCGGTCCCTTCATTGTAATTAGTTGAGGTCTTTTAGTGGTTTGTTTCTGACAGGTTTTCCTGTTTGTTTTTGAGTCTTTGACTCTCAATTGTATTGTTCATTGATTAATGAAGTTCATTCTTCTTCTTGATCAAAAAAAAAAAAAAAACTAGGTATTTAATTTCATCATCTATCGAGTCTATTATGTCATCAATACAATTTTTACTATTCATATTCTTCTTATGATAGCAGGCTTACAAAAGCAATGTATATTCTTACTAGCATATATAAATCTCAAGCTATATGCAAGCTTTCTACATCTCTGTGATAAGTTTTAATATACAGCAGGCATGAAGAACAAAAACCTAAAGACTATACAAATCATACAGGTGCTCTCGTTCAATATCAAAATTTGTGTCTAAACAATTATAGCATAATAACTCTCACTTCTCAGATTTTGAATTAAAAATATTTAAATCATACAAATGGTTGTCAAGCATTCACAAGAATTAAACACAAATTAAATAGATCACAATTATAAAGAAGAAATCATAAAACTTGCATTGAATAATAATAGAGTATCAAAAGACTACATTAAGACCCTATAAAATAAAATTAGTTCATGATCATAGTGTTGGGGATTTATGGCTTACATTTTCTAAACCAACAATGAATAATGAGACTCAATTCAATAATTCAAACACTGGAGACTAATTAAGAACCATATTCTAAGTATGAATGCAAATCTTGATAAGTAAATAAACATATTCTAAGTATGAATGCAAATCTTGATAATCAAGGATTAAACAATTAATTAATTATAACATGAATTTAGAAACACTTAATCACAATATAACCATGGATTTAATGTAAGAATAACATAAATTAGATCAAGAGAAAGAATATGCATTTGTGGAGAGAAAACCAAGCTACATAAAATCATAAGTCTATGATTTTATGTGAATCACAAAATGTAACAAGGCTTGGCACAAATGAAGATTTGTTGTCCAAAAATATATATTCCTAGCCTCCTCCTTGAGAATGCTTGAAGCTACTGCAATGGAATGAGATTGAGATTTACAAACCTTGAATCTTCATGCAAGTCAAGCTTTCTTGATGAAGATCTTGGAGAAAACTAGTAATCTTGAGAGCTAGAGGAAAGGTTTTAGAGAGAGAGAGAGAGAGAGAGAAATGTGAGTGATCAATTCACCAATTAACTCAAATAAACCCTTTAAATAGTATAAGAACCCCATTAGACTCAACCAATGAGATTAGAGAATTTTAATTTGAATTTTGGATCCAAAACACGTCACTATACGAATCTATACGGACGGCCCAAGCGACACGTTGCCTGGCACCAGGCAATGCATTGCATGAGTGCTCTTTTCAAAGGTGAGCGACGTGTCTCATTGGTGCTCCAAACATCCCCAACTATTCTCAAACTTTTTGAGTACTCTTATATACTTCAAAGAAACACTTTGGACCCAAAAATATGATTTATAAATGCCTATACCACAAGTCAACTCTATACCGTTATGGTTTTAGCACATCTTTGTGTCTAACAAATTTCACTATTGTTGACCACAGATTTGACCAACGACGAGTAGACGTCAAAACTACACTAAACCTTCAAGAGAAAAAATGACACTGATGATTTTTATAGTGGTTCAGCTCCAATGTGTTGGTAATAGCCTAGTCCACTTAGAGTTACAATTTATAGATCTACACTAAAGATCAGATGAACCTGAGTCAACTGAGTTTCTTCAGTGTAAATGAAAAAAATGTAATACTTCTCTCAAAATACAAATACTCTCTTAGGAAAATCAGAATCCGACCTTCTAAATGATGCCATGAGCTCTGTATTTATAGGCCCATGGTCGTACAAACCGAAATCCCTCATAATCGAGATCTTTCTATTACTCTCACAATATTTAGTTAATAATAATATTTAAAATACAATAATACACGACTTCTTTGGGATAATCTGAGAGATTCCCGCGTAGGCACGATTGATTCTAGTCTAAGCCATTGCTAGAATTTTGCTTGCATAACAATAATTTGTTCAGTAAGTCGACTCGAATCCTTGGAGAAAAACTGGTCGGTCAAAACACTTGACTGGTCGGCCATGCACTCCACCGGTCGGCCAAACACCTCACTGGTCGTCCAAGCACTTCACTGGTCAGCCAAGCACTCCTCCGGTCGGCCAAGCACCCCTCCGGTCAGTCAAGCACCTCACTGGTCGGTCAAGCACCTCACTGGTCAGCCGTAGCAGGTAACTGATCAGTCAAGTATCTCTTGCCACTTGTCACTTTTATTGCCACATCATCATTTTCAAATTTTGGGGATAACATTTGCCCCCCAAGTTTATTATATGATATTCTCACATAATAAACTTTTTTCTCCACTGCTAACGGCATAAGAAAAACTAACTTTACACATTTTCCCGCCTCTGCAACAAACCATGACGTCTTACCAAACCACAATCACTGTAATTAACTGCTCCCAATTGTGGGGGAGAGAATATACCCAAGAGAATTCCAAGCGTCTAAGAATAAGTGACAATTTCCATTTTTCCCTTTAAATAGACCCATAAGTGTGCTCATAACTCACAAGCAAAAATAAAACCAAAAAGGCTCCCAAACCTCTTCATTTCCCCTTGGCCGTGACTTCCCAAAGCTCCTCCCCCCTTGGCCGAAAACCTCCAAGAACTCCAAGAAGGGCTCCAATTTTCTTCAAGCAAATCCAAGGGTTCCTCAAGAAATCAACACATTTGGGTAAGCTCTTCTTCCTCATCTCCATTTATGGTTTTTTTTTCATAAAGCTAAAGAAAACTTGTAGGCCGAAACCCCCATTTAAAATACACCCATGAATTTTTGTTTGAACCTTTGATGAATGATGCATATTGTGGATGTTTTGATGTAGTTTAGGCTATGGGTAAATCAATTTTGTCTTCAGTTTCATGAAAATTTGAAGAAAAACTAATTTTTCACCCCAAATTGCATATTTGGGTTCATGGGTATTTGATGAGTTACCAAGATCCTTAGAACTTTATAAACCTTTCAAATCCCACACTTTGATCTTGTTGTAGTGTGCTTTGAGTGAGAAAAATGTGTTTGTGTATATGCCTTTTGGGATTTGGGTCTTCTCGAAAATGGTCTATTAAGAAGCATACCCATGACCGATCGGTCATATTCCTCCCTGCTCGGATGCAAGGAGACCCACTCAGAGATGCCCATGACTGCTCGGACACTGATCCTGGCTGCTGGGACACGATAGAAATCACTCGGGGGAACACTGCATCTACTCGAATTATCCCCAGCCGATCGGGGGACTCATTGACTGTTCGAAAGATACACCCAGCTGCCCATCTTCTCGGATGACACGCCCAGCCAATCGGGTGCACACATCCCCTCGGATGATACGCCAGCTGCCTGGACGTGCACGTGCCATCCGATCGGCATCACTCGGCCATGCCGCGCTATCTACCTAGACACCACGCGGACTACTCGGGCATCATGGCACCCGCTCGGCCATACCATGCCACTTACTCAGGCACTACACGGTCCATTTGGAAGGCTCACTCATCCGCTTGGGCACCCTGCGGATTGCTTAAAGGACACACGCACACCATCTGCCCAGCTTCACGCGGACCACTTGGAGGCACGCCCATCCGCTTGGGCACACACTCATCTAATCGGTCATTTTGCATGCATTCGTTCGGACACACGAATGCCCCCAAGAATTTGGGCTTGCAAACTTTCTTTTTCCTTTGTACACTTTTGTTTTGGGGAGTAGAACATATTTTTACTACCCAGAAAAATATTTTTCGAACAGTAAATAAATGTTTTTCCTTTGCAC
Organism: Humulus lupulus; assembly: GCF_963169125.1. Classification (NCBI taxonomy): domain Eukaryota; kingdom Viridiplantae; phylum Streptophyta; class Magnoliopsida; order Rosales; family Cannabaceae; genus Humulus; species Humulus lupulus. The sequence continues at coordinate 53,832,856 of NC_084795.1, read as the reverse complement.
TGATTAATTTATGTTTGTTTGGTTACTCACCTCCCCATACTTTCTTTTTTTGTAGATGAATCGCTTCGACTATAGGGGAGGTGACAACCATACAAACTCTGACACTTCAATTTCGCAATCAAGCGACACTCATCAAAGTAGCGACTCTTCATCCAAGTCTCCTAGCAGTCGCACCCCCGAAGATCGCCTTCGCCGCCTTTAAAAGATCCTTCCCCGGTCAGACTTATATTTCCTTCACGAAGAATAGTTTCTCAACCAACAGGCTGAACATCCAGAAATGAGGGTGAAGAAATCCAACCGACTTCCTCAGGACCAAGACCCTCAAGTGGCTCGTAGAGCGGCATAGAAGTTAGTGGAACGTAGTGAAGTTCAAACTGCGGCTTCTTCAAGACCGCCTCGCTAGAACCAAAAACCCAGCAAACCTCAAAGAAAAATCATTCAGAAATTTACCACCGAGATTCAAGAATTAGTTGTTCAAAAACCAAGAAAAGACGGAGATGAAACACCCTCTTGGTTCACAGCCAAACCTTCCAAACTTAACCTCTGCATGTTTGACAAACACATTCAAGCTTCGGGCCTGACAGGGGTTAACGTGATATGCCCGTGTCCTCATCAAAGAGCCAACAAGCCTGGTGGACCTTACTGTGCCTGGTCTAGGTACCATGTATTCGCAGGAGCTACTAGTCCGCTACACCTTTTCTTTCGGTCAGTAGCGGACTACTTCAATGTCTCTCCTTTCCAAATTGCTCCCAATGGAATTCAAGCATTGTCTGCTTTATACATTCTATACTTCTTGCAAGGTTGGGATCCACCCACACCTCATGAAGTGCACTACCTCTTCGACTTTAGGACCAACCCAAGCCACAAGAATACAGGTTTTTTCCACCTATTCCACAGGCACAAAGGGATCAAATACCTCCACGGTATTGCTCATAAATCAAATCCCGCTATACAGAATATTTTCTGACTTCAGATATTAAGGCCAACAACTTAGCCTTCACACATGCGGGTCCGTTTCACCAGCCTCTGCCTGCCAAGGAAATGTGTTCCCGAGCAGAAGAATTGGCCAACTTGTCCACCGAGGAGAAGAATGTAAAAGAGTTGGTCAACGTGGACAATCTTCAGATGGTGGGGCTATTACCAAGCAACCAAAACATCATAGGGGAAAGTACTACTGAGGAAGCAAATGCAACTGACCAGTCCAACGCTGACACTGAAGTAGTGACCGATCAGTTCTCTCCTGAACCATCTCCCTACTCTCGTAGACCAGGCGACCTTATTATTAGGGAACCCCTTCTAGAGGACCAGCGTAGACGTGTCACTCCTACCCAGCCTGGGAAAGGAAAGACCATTGAGCTCCATAGGGACTTGAGCTCATCATCTAAAGAAGAGGACGACTTTCTTGATCAAATCCTAAACTCAGGTTCAATAGCCATAGTTTAATGTTTGGTTATAAGTAATTTTCCTCGAGCATGGTTGTATGGAATCTATAGGTTGTCTGGTAATAGTAAAATTTTTATTTATCTATATATTGCTCCAATTTTTACTAACAAATCTTGTGCTTCACTCTTTTGTAGATTCAGATATGTTCAAGCAATTCAACACTACCCTTGCCCAAAAGAGGAAACCTGGGGAGGGAAGTAGCTCAAATCCTCCAAAAAAAGTTCCAAGGACAATATCGACCAGCCAGGGAAGATAACCCGAGCAGCCCATCACGATCCCGCAGCTGACTCCCTCATCAATTTTTCCCTCTGCGAGTTTAACCCCCACTCGCTCAACTGGCTTAAGTGAGCCCCTTCACATCGCTGGCAACATTGGGAAGGAATTGCTTGAGCAAACTCTTCACGATGCTTCAACAATTCAAAGCTTTGAATCTCTGCCTCGGCTCAGTGTTGAAGTCGTCCTGCAAAGGGGGCTTGCCCAACTGATGAATGTAAGTATTTTATCATAAGACATCCTAGTTTGTTATTATTTGCTTTTACTTGTAGTAACTTTCTGTTTTCAACTGCAGTCCCTTATTACAATCAGCCATGCTCAGCACCGAGCAGTAGACTACAAGGAGTTGATCAAGGTCTTGAATGATCAGCTGATGGAAGCCCAAACCAAAGTAGAAACTCTAACTTCCTCTGAAAAGGATCTCAGATCCAAGGTTGAGCAGGTGGAGAAGACCATTGCCGAGCGGGATGGATCTCTTAGGGAGCTGGCTGATGAAAACCAAAAACAAATTCAAATTAACAAGATGTTGACTGATCAGCTGGAAAAACTGACTTGTGAGAACGAGGAGCTGAAGCGAGAGAAGGAAGTCGATCTCGCCCGCTATGAAGAGATTTGTTTCAACTGCTTCTACCAGGTATGGAAGTTGAACAAGCCACTCAACCTCGACTTTCTCACAGAAGAGGCCAAGGCAGAAGAACTTTCCAAGTGTGAGGCAAAGGACGCTGAGGAGGCAGCCAATCCTGCTGGTGTTACACCTTTTTCTCCTACGTTATCGTTCTGACTGGAGGAAGTCACTGATGCTGAGGATGGTGTTGATCAACCTGAGTGACAATCCGACCAGGGAGTCCCATAGCCGACCAGTGAGCCTTTAGCTGACCAGCGAACTCCTTATCCAACTAATAGACATTTATTTTATATCTTGTTATTATACTTTGCTCGTATGGCCGAGCTGTTGGCATGAACACTTTACTTTTTTAGACTTGAGTCATTTTAAAAGTTTTATTATGATAGATGCCTTATATTTTCATATGAGTACTTAGTTTTCTAACTTAGAAATTCTAAACATTTCATAAGTCACTACTAAGTATGCTTTCTCACATTCTTATTGCTCTAACATTTTATGAGCATAGCGTTTTGTTTACACACGAATAGTTGTTCTTAACTTAAAATTTTGAAAAAATTCCAAGTTACTTAAGCTTTGCGAAATAAGTTAGCTTAACGGCCTTTTTTGACATAAAAAATTTACAAGTCAGCCTAAAAACAAATATCTTTGCTCGTGTTCTTATTGCTTGTGTTGAATTATATACCAGTATACCCTATGTGCCCCCTAAGTGATTGAGGGTTGAAAAATCCTTGATCACTTGCTACTTGACCGAATTTTTCCGAGCAGTTATTACTCGTGAAACACATTGAATATAAAGAGGATATTTCAGCAGTTAAACACTGCAAAAACATTCAACCATTTAAACACTGGCCATTTATCTGATGGATATCAACCAGTTGAACACTGTTCGATTTTTTCCTCTCAGAAAACCTTTCTTGTTTTAAAATGCACTGACAGTTGAACACTGCCAAAGTAAGAATAATCAACACATATGCAAAATTTGTAGCAAGATTCGACCCCGCTGTGCGTGATCTCTTTTATTACTCGTAAAAATAAAAACTAAGGACAAAGCGTGTCTAATTACGAGTCTCAAACAAAATAAAATTGTTCAAAAATAAAATGACCGATTAGCAAATAGCCAATTCACAAACAAACTTAAATAACAAGTTAAACACTTGAAACTAAGCTATTGCTCTGTAAGCAGTATTTATTGATAATATTTCCTTAAGTGCTCGCCATTCCAATAGTTCCTGATAAGCTCTCCATTTAATCAAGAAAGTTTGTAAGTGCTGGGTGGTAGGGCTTGCTCAATCTGATACGGTCCCTCCCAATTTGGTCCTAGCACTCCAGCCGCTGGGTCTTTGATGAACACCTTTCTGAGGACCAAATCTCCGACCTGGAACTTTTGATTTCGAACTCTGGAATTAAAATAGCGGGCCACCTTTTGCTGATGGGCATCAACTCTCAAGCTTGCTTTTTCTCGTCTCTCTTCAACAAAATCCAAAGATTCAGCTAACAATCGGTGATTCTCCTCCTGGTCATACGTGGTTCTCCGATGAGATGGTGGGTCTACTTCGACAGGCAACATGGCTTCATATCCATATGCCAAGGAAAAAGGGGTATGACTAGTTGTTGTCCGGGCAGTAGCCCTGTATGACCAAAGGACCTCTAGCAATTTTTTCCCCCAAGCACCCTTAGTTCGTTCTAGACGATTTTTTAGAGTATCCTTCAAAGTCTTATTTACGGCTTCAACCTGCCCGTTGGCTTGCGGATGAGCTACCGAGGAGAAACTTTTCGTAATACCATGTCTAGTACAGAAATCGGTAAACAAGTCACTATCGAACTGAGTGTCGTTGTCAGAGACTATCTTCTTGGGCAGACCATAGCGACATATTATATTTTTAACTATAAAATCTAACACTTTCTTTGAGGTGATCGTTGCTAGTGGTTCGGCTTCGGTCCACTTGGTGAAATAATCCACAGCAACTACTGCAAACTGTACTCCTCCTTTTCCTTGGGGCAGTTTCCCGATCAGATTAATTCCCCATACTGCAAAAGGCCATGGACTCTGCATCTGCTTCAAGACATTTTGAGGTGCCCTGGGTACTTTAGAAAATCTCTGGGATTTATCACACTTCTTCACATACTCCATGGAATCCTCATTCATTGTAGGCTAGAAAAATCCTTGCCGCAAAATCTTTTTAGATAGACTCTGCCCCCCAGCATGATCTCCGCAGAACCCCTCGTGCACTTGGGTCAGTAAGTTTTTCGACTGGTCGGGTGCTATGCATCTTAGCAGTGGCATAGAGTACCCTCTTCTATACAATACCCCATCCATCATAATATACCTAGTAGCTTGCCTCATAATCTTCTTGGCTTCATTACGATTATCTGGTAGGACTCCTTGCTCAAGGTAAGTAATAATGGGTGTCATCCAAGTGTCAGCTATTGTGATGGGCATGGCTTCTCGTTCATTAATACTCGGTTTTGCCAAGCATTCCACTGGTACTATATTCAAAGTTTCAACATCTTTTGCAATAACTGATTTTGCTAGAGTGTCTGCATTAGACTTCTGCTCCTGTGGTACCAGCTTAATAGTATACTCTTCAAATTGTGCTAGCAGATCCTTGGTTTTATTCAAGTATGCCATCATGCGCAAGCCCCTTGCTTGATATTCCCCTAAGACTTGGTAGACCACCAATTGGGAATCACTGTTTACTTCAACCGACCGGGCACGAACATCTCTAGCCAGGCGCAAGCCTGCTAGGAGGGCTTCATACTCCGCCTCATTATTAGAAGCGTTAAACCCGAACCTCAGCGCGCAATGAATTCGGTGCTTCTCCGGCGTGATCAATATAATTCTTACTCCTAAATGATGTTCGTTTGATGACCCATCAACAAAAAGTTGCCAAGTAGGAAAATCCTCTCTCTGCCCAGTCACATGCTCTTGCTGGTCGGGAATATCAGGAATCCCAGTACATTCAGCAATAAAATCCGCCAAGGCCTGTCCCTTAATAGCAGACCTTGGTTGATATTTGATTTCGAATTGGCCCAATTCAACCGCCCATTTAAGTAAACGACCAGATGACTCTGGCTTCTGTAAGACTTGGCGTAGGGGCTGGTTGGTAAGTACTTTAATGGGATGTGCCTGGAAGTACGGTCGCAATTTGCGAAATGCAAGTACCAAGCAATAGGCCAACTTATCGATCACGAGATACCTTGACTCTGCTTTATCAGCCGCTTGCTAACGTAGTACACCGGATGCTGCACTTTATCTTCTTCTCGTACTAGAGCAGCACTGACAGCATGCTCTGTGACTGCTAAGTAAAAAAAAAGGTCCTCCCCATCAACTGGCTTTGAAAGAACAAGAGGTTGAGCCAAGTTTTCCTTTATGGCTTGAAAAGCTTGCTCACATTCTTCCATCCATTCAAATTTTTTGCTTCCTCTAAGCAAGTTAAAAAACAGGACACAATTGTCTGTTGATTTAGAAATGAACCTGCTTAGAGCAGCAATCCGCCCAGTCAAGCTTTGCATATCCTTAATCCTGGCTGGAGACTTCATTCCCGCGAGCACCTTTATCTTCTCTGGATTTTCTTCTATTCCTCGCGAGTTAACAATAAACCCAAGAAATTTTCCAGAACTTACTCCGAACGAGCATTTGAGGGGATTCAACTTAATGCTGTACCTTCTCAGTACTGCAAAGCATTCCTCCAAATCTCATACATGTCTTTCAGCTTCCTTTGAATTTACCAACATATTGTCTACATACACCTCCATGTTTTTTCCAATTAAGTCACAGAACATGCCATTCACTAAACACTGGTAGGTGGCTCCCGCGTTCTTCAAGCCGAATGACATGACCTTATAACAGTACAACCCTATGTCTGTTCAGAAATTGGTATGCTCCTCATCGGGAGGGTGCATACTAATCTGATTATACCCTGATTAAGCGTCCATAAAAGACTAAGTTTCATGACCAGAGGTCGCGTCAACCAACTGGTCTATTCTTGGCAAAGGAAAACAGTCCTTAGGACATGCTTTGTTCAGATCGGAAAAGTCCACACAAGTCCTCCACTTTCCATTGGACTTGGGCACTAATAATGGGTTTGAAACCCAGGCGGGGTAATAAGCCTCCCTTATAAACCCGTTTCCCTTTAGTCGCCCCACCTCCTCCTTGAGAGCCTTTGCCCGATCCTTGTCAAGCAATCTTCTCTTTTGCTACACTGCTGAATAGCTTTCATCCACGTTGAGCATGTGGCTGATCACAGTTGGTGAGATACCCACCATATCCTTGTGAGACCAGGCGAAGACATCTTGATTCCTCCGCAAAAATTCTACTAGTTGTGCTTTTACTTCTAACTTCAACTTTTTTCCAACCTTGACCCCTCTGGTCGGGTCATTCTTATCTATTGGGACCTCCTCTAATTCTTCCGTAGGTCCCACCTCACTATCATAATCCCCAAAGCGAGGATCAAAGTCCATTCCCTCGCTTTGGGCAACGCCCTATTTGGTGAATTCATCATCGGATGGGGCTTGTTGCTCACTGAAACCAAGAGTGCTTTCTTGGCCAACCTTTTCTAACATTCTTTCCTGATCAGCTATGACTGTAATGCTTTGTCGGTTGACATCCATCTCCTCTACCTCTTCTCTTTTTGCACATACAATCATATTGTTTTCCTTAGCCCCTTTTCGCGCTTTAGCTACCGAGGCATTATAGCACTCTCTAGCTTCTCTCTGGTCTCCTCGAACACAACCTATGCCTGCACTGGTCGGGAACTTCATAGAAAGGTGCCATATAGAGACTGCCGCATGCAAGGTTGTGAGTAGTGGTCGACCAATAACCACATTATAAGCTGACGAACAGTCAACTATCAATAACTCCGTCATAACTGTCTCGTGCTTGGGAGCATCTCCTGTTGTGACTGGTAACTTAATCGTTCCGACCGGTGACAACCCTTCTCCAGTAAATCCATAAATGACTTGAGAGCATGGATTCAAGTCATTAATGGATAGTTTCATCCTTTCAAAGGATGATTTGTAAATGATGTTCACAGAGCTCCCCATGTCGACTAGACATCTCTTTGGACTATCATGACGAGGGGGTCATTATGAGTATATCTCACATGTCGTGCATCATCTTCAGTGAAAGTGAGGGACTCACTTTCATACCGTGGGCTCTTCGGAGGTCGCTCTTCTACAGTCATGACCTCGGACGTCAATGCTGCGTCCAACTCATGTCGGAGTGTTCGAGCATATCTCTCTCTTGCCTTGTTGTTATCCCCAGCCAGATGTGGACCTCCACATATAGTGTCTAGAGTGAAGTCCACAGGCTAGGGTTGCAAGGGTGGAGACCGCTATCACTTAAACCCAGGATTATTGTTACTTCCCTCTCCCTAGGTCTTCTCTGCTCGATACTTTTTTAATTTCCCTGACCGGAGGAGAAACTCTATCTCATCTTTGAGATGATTACATTCATTTGTGTCGTGACCATAGTCTCCATGGAAACGACATAACTTATTTAAGTCTCTCTTACTCATCTCCTTCCTGATGGGTGGGGGTTTTCGGTAGGGAACCTCTTGATGACTCGCGAGATATATCTCTACTCGGCTGGTCGAAAGAGTGGTGTAATTGGTGAACCGAGGCTCATACTTAGTTGGCTTGTCGTTTGGTCCCGACTTAGCCTTCTTTTCCTCATGGTGGTCAGACCCGTTATTTCCACGTTTCTTTCCACCACTTTGTCCATTTCCACCATTCTTAGGAGAATCAGTTGATCCGCCCGGATTGTTTAGGCCTTTCTCTCCCTTCTCAATCGCGTCATCCAATTTCATATATTTGTCCGCCCGGTCAAGAAATTGTTGTAATGTTGAAATTGGATTGTGCTGAATACTGTCCCATAAAGGACTCCGATAGATTATTCCAGAAGAAATGGCAACCATCTTCCCCTCATATCCAACCGCAGTTGCTCAGTTGGCTTCTCTCATGAACCTCTGTATGTAGTTCTTGAGAGATTCATCTTTCCCTTGTTTAATATCTGCCAAGTGATTGGCATAAACCAGAGGGGTCCGAGCAGCATTGAATTGCCTACAAAATTCTCTCCTAAAACTCTCCCAAGAAGTAATGGAGTTCGGCTTAAATTTCCAATACCACTCTTGGGCAGTATCGGATAATGTAGTGGGGAAAACTCTGCAGCGATAGTCATCGCTCACTCCGAGTAGCTCCATTTGGTCTTCAAAATTCCCCACATGCCTTATCGAATCTGCCTTTTCTATATAAACTGGCAGTACCGGTGCTTTATACTTCGCTGGCGGCTGGGCTGCTCTAATTCGAGCACAGAATGGGCTACCACTCCTGTGGTCTACCGGATCGATTGCAGAAGGTCGTTTCGACAGACCTTGAACTGCTACCGTTAGCGCATCAAGCTGGGCTTGGATGCCCGGGGCCACTGCTGGGGGCTCAAGGTCTGGACCGCTTGGTTGGGCGCTCCTATCTGGCGTACCATCATCAAGTATTTCTACTTGACTAGTAGGTCAATTCAGATCTCGCCGTCGATCGGGACAGTCCTTCTCTTGTCGACAATGACATCTCTTAAATCTTTCTGAGAGGTATGCCTCCCTAATCGATCGAACACTGTGCTCCAAGTTTTTTCGGAAGGCTTACTGCGTGGGACATGCCCCTTGCCACTGCGCTGCTGGTTGGGATGCAGTGGTGGCCTTCCTGTCTGTGTCGGGCGGTCTTTTCCTCCTCGCTAGTTTTTGTCATCCTTTTCCTTCGACTGGTCGGTGTGATGAATATCAGCTTCATCACGACCATGCCCATCTTTGAAGTGCGAAGTTTCTTTACCTCGAGGAGTTCTGTTTTGTTCCTGCCCTGGTGGAGTCTTCTTATTGCCTGATCTGTGACTTCTGGATCTGGAAGTTTCTGATCGGTGGGTCCTATAGGGGGCTCTAGAGTTCCCCTTTGGGTTGAGGCAGTGCCAGATCGAATCCTATCCTCTTCCCTACCAGGAGGCTTACTCCTGCTTCTGTTCGGTCCTCGATAATTGGGCCTGTCAGTAGTTTTTCAACCAGCATTTGTGGTCCTTGCTCCTTGGGTAGCTGCTCCTCGCGCTGCAGCTTAGGCATTGGCTTGGGTTAACTGAGTAGCCGCCTCCAGACCGAGTGCAGCCTCACGGTGTCGCCTATCGGCCTCCTCCTACCGTCGCCTGATCTCTTCGCTCCTGGTGTTCATCTCCCGTCTTTGCTGCTCAAACGCAGCCTTTTGTCTAACCATCTCCTCCTGGAAGGCCCCCATGGCTTCCTGGAGTTGTTCAACCTCTGGAGTCATGTCCTCGAGCAAGACTCTAGGCTCAGTCTCCTGGACTTGAGGGCTAGGACCTTCTGATCTAGCAGGCTCTTTAGAGGAACCTGGCTTCTTGGAGGCTGCATTGGTGTTCTTAGGCGCCATAATGCTACTGTAATTGTCTGTTTTTCTCTTCAGGCTCTCAATGAAAGCACTAAAATGTTGACCACAGATTTGGCCAATGACGAGTAGACGTCAAAACTACACTAAACCTTCAAGAGAAAAAACGACACTGATGATGTTTATAGTGGTTCAGCCCCAATGTGTTGGTAATAGTCTAGTCCACTTAGAGATACGATTTATAGATCTACACTAAAGATCAGATGAACCTGAGTCAACTGAGTTTCTTCAGTGTAAATGAAAAAAAATACAATACTTCTCTCAAAATAGAAATACTCTCTTAGGAAAATCAGAATCCGACCTTCAAAATGATGCCATGAGCTCTGTATTTATAGGCCCAGGATCGTACAAACTAAAATCCCTCATAATCGGGATCTTTCTATGAGATCTCATAATATTTAGTTAATAATAATATTTAAAATACTACAATACACGACTTCTTTGGGATAATCTGAGAGATTCCCGTGTAGGCACGACTGATTCTAGTCTAAGTCGTTGCTGGAATTTCTCTTGCATAACAATAATTTGTTCAGTAAGTCGACTCGAATCCTTGGAGAAAAACTAGTTGGCCAAAACACTTGACCGGTCGGCCATGCACTCCACCGGTCGGCCAAACACCTCACTGGTCGGCAAAGCACTCCTCCAGTCGGCCAAGCACCCCTTCGGTTGGTCAAGCACCTCACTGGTTGGCCAAGCACCTCATTGGTCGGCCGGAGCAGGTAACTGATCAGTCATGTATCTCTTGCCACTTGTCACTTTTATTGCCACGTCATCATTTTCAAATTTTGGGGATAACAACTATGTATTTGACCAATCATAACACATAGCGATCACATCCATCAAAGATAAATAAAAGGAAATTAAAAGAAGAAATAGAAGAAAATGAAGAAGGAGAGGACTCTCTATGTGTTTCTCTCAATGTTTAGCAGCCTAAAAATGCTTTTAAAAAGGCACTGAATGTGTTTATATAGAAACCCTAACGATTCTATGTGAAAAGACATTCTTGCCCCCATAATAATGTAATTTTCTTTCTCTGCACGAAAAATGTACATACAATAGCACTCACGACGCTAGTTCATACTTTGTGGAACTCTATTTTTTTGACTTCGATAGCACTACAGTGTATTTAACATTCAATACTAATCCCCCATATTCATTGTATTTAACATGTTTCTTCTCATTTCACTCTATTATATACTTGACCATTAAAACCTTAAACAAGAAGCAAACAAGCATAAATATGCATAAAACAATCATAAGTAACTAAAGCATAACCTAAAACGAACCTAAAATGATCCTAACAATAACTTGATTATATTTGATAAGTGCTTGATATATTTCGATGACCATGCATATAATTTTTGATATAATTCAATATGATTGGATGAAATGGTAATGACTTGCCATTGTAGTTAAATGCATATATAAATTTAATGCAAGCACTATGGAAACACTACTACAAAATGGTCATTTGTGTCAGTTCTCAATTGCCACAGTTGATTTTTTGCATCAGTTTTAAAAGTGCCACGAAATCCAATGACGCAAACCAGTCTGACATTCGCGTCAATGGAGCACTGATGCAAACATGGCATTTGTGGCAGTTTTCCACTGACGCAAATGTCAGGCATTTGCATCAGTGCTCCACTGACACAAATGTCAGGTTTGCATCAACGCTCCACTGACGCAAATGATAGGCTGGTTTGCGTTAGTGCTCCACTACCACAAAAACTAAAAAACGTGATTTATTGAATCAATTAGGAACTGCCACATAATTTTTTAACTAGGAAAACTGTAAATGTTTATGCCAATTCCCCTGGCCTATTTTGATAAAAAAAAAACCAGCATCAGAAATAGAAAAACAACAACAAAAATAGAAAAACAGCAGTGTAAACATGAAAAGGAAAACACCATAATAAATAAAACATTTGTATATTTAACATTTGTTTTTAAAATCTACAAAAGTAATTCAGATTTCAAAGTAACTCTATGCATATAGTTATAACTATTGTATTCTAAACTTCTAAGCATTAAACAATTAAACTAAAGTTTCCTCACCAAACTTGCTAATTTGCTAACTGAAATACGCCAAAATTGATTTAGTCCACTTCTCATTGATTTCGTTAGTCGTATATGGTGCTATATTCTTAAACTATTTAAGAAATATTTAAAATAATAAGTTAGAATTAATTCATCCAAATAAAATCATAAGTGATAGTTTAAATAAAATTCAAAGAGTAAAATAATACCTCATTTTTCAAGTAGGTCTTCGGTCTAGGCTGTGAAATCAATTCTCTAGCGAACTTCATATTGTAATAGTGACACTCGGTAGACCCAGTTTGGTTTCGACACTATTACAATATAGTTATACAAATGTAAGTATCATATTTAGCAAGTTATTACAATAAAAATATGTCCAAAACTTTAATAAGATAAATTATAATTTACTTACTTTAGGAACACAAACTTTTAGTTTAATAAATCTCCTAAAAATGATGACAACTCTATCATTCCCTTATCACTCCACCCATGTTTGGCTTTTAAGTTATACAACCCAAGCAATGTTGATAATTTAGTGAACCTTTTACAATTAGAGAAAATGAGTTTCTCAGCATCTTCTAAGATGGGCTGAAATTTAACTAGATCCACATGTGATTCATATTTTGCATCATCAATCAATTCTGCAATATCATCAACTACATAATCCATATCAAAATACTTATTATTCTTAGATGGTCCCTCATCAGTGACTTTCATTCTTTCTCCATGCAAAAACCACATTTTATAACTTTTTTCTATCCCGTTCCTAAATAAGTGATCATTTATTTTAACAATTGTCTTCTTGACAATGTTACCAAACTCAACACAAGGACAAGGAATACTATTAGGAGATTGAGTATTCCTTGCACAAAATTACAAGAAAAACTCAACTCCATTCCTATATTTCACTAATAACCTATCTGTTGACATCCAATATCTATCCATTTTCAAACTTCACACAAACAAAATAAACCAAACAAACAAAGCAGCAAACATTAACAAGTAAATTCATGAATTACCTAATTGGCAATTAAATAAAGGAAACAATATCTCCAAAAAAAATGGGTAGCATTTCCCCTATTTCTATTACATTTCCCAAATTTTAAAACGTACATGTATACAAAACATAATATACACAAAAGTATTCAACATATCAATCAAATATGCATAATTCTCATATTACTAAATCTAAAAAAAATGGACAACATTTCCCCTATTTCTATCACATTTCCCAAATTTAAATGAACATATATTCATCACATAAACACAATAAACCAATTAATCAATTAAACATGCATAATTCCAGCCTTATATCACCGCAGCACATAGTCCTAGAACCTATCTCCACTAATTTATAATTCTTACATTCCACTAAGTTCAATATCTTAATTATATTACCTCCAATATAAAATTCTCATAAGCTTGATCTCAGCAACAAATTTGTCAACAAAAAACCTATTCAAATATACCATTAAACAAAAAATAAATGAAAAGTTTAACAAAATATAAAGAAAAATATACTAAAACTATTCTAACTAAATAAATAATAAAGTGGAACTTAAAGAAAACACATAATTTAATTATATATACCCATTTAAATACTTAAACCCGAAATTAATTTTTTTTTTTTTAAAGTTAACAAAACATAAAAGAAAAATTTACTAAAAATAGTCTAACTAAATAAATAATAAAATGGAACTCAAAGAAAACAAACAATTTAATATATATACATATTCAAACTATTAAACCCAAAATTAAAAAGTTAAAAAAAATATAAAAAAAAAATTAATAAAAATATTAAACTAAATAATTAATAAAGTGGAACTTATAGAAAATATATAAATTAATCTATATACGCATTTACATAATAAAACCTGAAATTAAATTTAATACAAAATTAAAAAAGTTAACAAAAAATAAAGTAATTATAATAAAAAAGTTATAAGAAATAAAATATTAAAATGCAAAGTTTAAACCTAAAATAATTACATAATCATCGATATAAAACTAACCGAAAATTTAAAAATTTGAAATATAGATATTTCATAAAAAAATCACAAAAATTAAATTTAATTCATAAAAATTAATAAAAGTTCACTTACTTGTGGTAATTGAGTAATGTGGATTCTTGAAGTAGCAAACCCTAAAAAACTAAGAAAGTTTTTGGGTTTTCAAACAATAACCGTCAAAAAAAAAAATCTACACAAAAAATTCAAAAAAAAAAAACTATGTATAAGGTTTATAAACATATATAAATCATCAATTTAACCTTAAAATTGAAAAGAAATGAAGAAAAAATTACCAAAATGAGTCAAGAAATTCAGAAGAGTCGATGGCTTTCGAGAGAAAACATTCAAAAAGTTGTAGGGAAAATGAGCATCTCTGGGACGAAGGGTGTTGTTATAATCGGCAGGAGCGTTAGCGTCAACAACACATTTGCTTCAGTGGGGCACTGACACAAACGTTCCGTTAGTGTCAGTTAGGCACTGACGCTGACGTTTTCGTTAACAACGTCAGTGCCTAACTAACTCAAACGGTCCCCACTACACCGTCAGTGTTGTAACTGACGCAAATTCCCTTACATTTGTGGCAGTACCCAACTAACAAAAATGTTAATTTTCAGTCAACGGCGTTAGTCAAATGCGTTGACTGGCTCGTTTGACTAGCACAAAAGGGATATTATGGTGTAGTGAAATTTGATAGTATATCTTGATTACTATTGTGTAGTTCGATGCTACATTGATAAGTATTGATGATATTTAGACAATTTTTTTTTCTTAACTTAGTAATTATTGAATTTTTGTAGATGGTGAAGCTTTAGTTCATGTTGAGGATTATTTCCTAGCCACACTACTTATAAAGGTGGGGTTGTGCTTAGGGGTGTTCAAAATTTACCTAATCTATTCTGCAAGGCCCAATCCAGTCTAATTTGCAGAATGTGGATATCTGCTTTTGTGTTGAATAAATACACTTTCTATATCAAATGTAACTGATTCAATTTAATTCACATTTATTTATATACTAGATAAAAGCAACATGCAATACATGTTTGCTCAGTTATGACTAAAACACTGAGATAGTTTTTAAAGAAACATATATTTATTATTTTAAAATTTTCAATTCGTTAATTATATTTTAGTATTAATTCGCATTTATTTATATACTAGATAAAAGGAACATGCAATGTATGTTTGCTTAGTTATGACTAAAACACTGAGATAGTTTTTCAAGAAACGTATATTTATTATTTTAAAATTTCAATTCGTTAATTATATTTTAGTATTATATGAAAAACAATAATTGCTTTTGTTAAGATAATTATAAATAATATATTTTTTATACATATTTTCTTAATAAAATTAAATTTTGGAAAGAGTATAGCATATTATTATTATTATTATAAATGGCAAAATATAGGAGAAAATGTGACATTAACTCGCTAATTGAGGTGTTAGACCAAAAGTGTGGTTAATTAAAATAAAGACTCTTTTAAATAAGATTTTGGAATAAAATTTTGGACATTCATTTAAATCATGAAAATGTTACATTGGGATCCCAAAATACTGTTTAGAAACATATTTACAAATCAAAAGATTACTTTACAGTCGACCCAAGCGACAAAATCAAACATTTATATTCACTCCTCAAAATATCCCAGTCCTGGCGGCCAGGTAGGCCAAACATGTACGCACCACTCCTTGCCCTCCAACTCATGGTTGGTCGACATTTTCCTTGCTCATACCTGCACCACAGAGCACCCGTGAGTCGAGGCCCAGCAAGAGAACTTCACAGCAGAGCATACAATAATTTATTTCAACAAATACATAATTAATCAAAGACAACAAATAATTACAAGTCTCTATTGGAATACATAACATTACAACAGTATAAAAGCACAATAGCACAATGGCATATTAGTATAACAATAAAGTAGCACAGCAGCGACCTTCGTTGATCGGGGTGCGCTATCAGACACCATGTTCGCGATCTTAACCGAGCGAGTTTGTACAACACCCTTAGAGGGTCTCGCCCTGGTAGCCTACATTCAGCATGCTTGACGCCAATACCGGCCCTTTGCCGCTTCCGGTTCTTGCCACTCTCGACTCTTGCTGCTTCCGGCTCTTGCCGCTTCCGGCTCTTGCCGCTTCCGGCTCTTGCCGATCGGTCACAATTACATGACATAATAGCAATAAAGAATACACACAACACTACACACCACATAGCTCTATGGGCACAAACATTTCTCTTACCTTGTGTCCCGATCTGACAGCCCAAAGAGATCCTGAGCACGATTCCTAATCCCGAGCCTGAGCAGTAAAACCTAGTCACAACACATTAATAAATAGACATCCATCAATTCCTAACCAATTAAAAAATTCAGAATATAATTCTAGCCTTCGGGATCTTGAATTCTACTAAACCGAGTAGTAGAATCTTTCCCGAGCCTAAAACCTTCATTTGGCCAACATTGTCTATTTGAGCCACGACCCAGCCCCTTAAGGGCCGCGGCGCGCTCAAGTCAGGGAGCCTTGGGGCTCTCATCAAAGGGCCATGGGCCGTGGTGTAGAGTCCAAGAACTTTACTTAGCTAATTGTTAGTAGTATTATAGTATATTTAGTGCTATCCTTGTTACTTTGGATTTTTGGCTCAAACCGGGAGTTATTTGGACACTCATAGTAGTACTTATAGATTTTCTAAGTTTAACCTATAGTTTAAGAATATTAAGTATAACCTAAGGTTTGATTAATGTGACTGATATTAAGGATTATATTATTATATTATAAGGTTTAGACATCAACCAATAGGATTTTAAGCACATGTTTTGAATGGTAATTAAGGATTAAGTATTTTTGAGGATTAAATTAAATAAGGGTAAAGTTTGAATGTTATAGGGTCAGTCAGCAGCTTTGAGTACGTTGAGGGCTTAGTCAAGGCTGTTTACTCCATTCAAACTTAGCTAAAAATGTGTAAATTCGTGTTTAAATATTCAGCGTATGCCGATATATCGCAGCTATAGGGGGCGATATATCGCAGCACGTAGATACGGAAAACACGAATCGATGCACGGTCGCCTCGGGAACAAAGGTCCAGGTGATATATCGCCTATAGGGGGCGATATATCGCCTCCACCAGCATGTTTTCAAATACTTTTGAATTCTTTTCCTTACAGCCATTCAAACTCCTTCAACAGTCCAGCATCTTTTGAACGAGTCTTTAGCCTCTGCTGAACGATTATTCAAATGATTTTCACCTAAAAAGCCATTATTTTTATTCAAGTAAAATCAAGATATTTTCATTCCCAAACTCTATAAATAGGACCTAGTACCCAGCCATTATTCACCATTTTCTCTAAGTTCAGAAGCTGCTAGTGTTAAGTGAGTGTGAGAGTGTAAACACTTGGTTTGGGGAAAAACTATAAGCTTAAACATCATAAGCTTATCAAACACTTTAGGAAGTGAGTTCTATAGTATTTCGGTGGAGGTTAGATTGATCTTGCAATCTTTGAGGTAAACCCAAAACTCTAGTTCCTTTCTGTATTTTATGTTATTTCCTTTCTCAAAACCTTCTACTCAGTCCCCTAACCTTATTCTTATTTTGGTTAGGGAATCCAAGCTCTTAAGCATATAAGTCGGTAAGTATGTTTTTTTTTATGGTTTAGTCTTTCCATCTCTTTCATTTCATCTCCTTTCTTAGACTCACTCTTTCTTATGGTTTTAGGAGTGTTCCAAAAGTCCCAACTCAGTCCATAATCCCGGTAACTTTGGTAAGGAAAATAGGCTAGAATCAATATGTGATGTGCTTATGTTATCTATATGTTTTATGTTATTAAAAGTGTTATGATATGTATATGTGTATGTTTGTAGGCTTGGGCATATGACCCATATGACTAACAAGACCCCAAATGGGTTATGGGCATATGACCTACTTAGCTAGTAGGACCCCACTAATCCCATGGGCATATGCTTGTTTAGTCTATGGGACCCCAAGTAATAATGGCCATTATAATAAGTGTATGTTATATGTGTTATGTTAAGTCTTTATGTTTTCTTATGAAATTATGTATATGACTTTGTGTTAGATTTTCCTTACTGGGCATTAGGCTCATTCCTTTCTGTTTTATGTGCAGGAAAATAAGCTTAGAGGCGGTAAGATTCGTGACGCTTGGAGGATGTGTATCGATGATGAATGGAGTCAAGGGGCCGGGCGTTAATCGATTCGAGGATGTAGTTTCGGTTTTATATCTTTTTATATGTATTTTCCGCACTAATTATGTAATGTTTTATTATTTTAAATTATGTTTTTGTTTTAAAGACAATGGGATCCCATATCCGTTTTGGTATTTACTTTGTAAATAACTCTTATTTTGCAAGTTATTCAATAAATTATGGTATTTTCGTAAAAATGTAAGTTTTATGTATAGTTTCGTTAATGGTCCAAATAGTTTAGATTAGTGGGTCATTACACGTGGTGCGCCTCAGCCTACGCCGTAATGCCTAGGCAAAATTCTGAGGCCCCTAAGCCTCTGTGTTCAAGCGGGCCGCGAAACCTGATGAACATGGTCGCGGCTTGAGCCCCAAAACCCAGAAACTCCACCATTTTCATACTTCTAAACCTACTGCAAATCAATCCAAACATATTATAATGCCCGAATTGAGTCCTAAAATACTTTCACTATACCCAGAGCAGTACATACACCCTAAAAATTGAACCAAAATCTCATCATAACTCAACTTAGTCTCTTGAGTTCAAAACCTCCCAAAACACTAAAAAGGACAAAGAAATTCAACGAAAAGCTTGCTCTAACCCTTACCTCTCTATTGATTTGACCCTGAGCCGATTTCCTAGCACTTCAAGCTTCAATTCCTCCGCTAATCCTAGCCTTGATCTAAAAACTTTAGTGACTTCCCTTAGAATTTTCCAAAACATCACCAAAAGGAATGAGAGAGAGAGAGAGAGTGAGGGTGTAATGCCCTGGATAGCCAAGACCGTTACACTATGTGTTTATAAAGGTACAAGACTTGCTAATCAATTCGGTTAGTTGGAAACGTGTTACTAAAAATACAATTGAAGTAGGGTTAAAAGGTTGTGGTCTTAAAAGTTTCACTTCTTATAATCAAACATTTTTACATGGGATCTCGGAAGTAGTAAAGTTAAAAGACAGTTTACAAAATTTCAGGATTAAAATACAGTTACTAGCCACTCTAAGGCAATAGACAGTTAGGCTTTTCTCGTCATGTACCACTCCTCGGCCGTGGTGGCCGATCAACTGACTATGTACATTCAGCCCCAAAGCTCTGCTTCTTAGGACTGGTCCACTTTTCCCTTGCCTTTACCTGCACCATGTAGCACCCGTGAGCCAAGGCCTAGCAAGAAAACACAATAACAGAGCATAATCATCAAACAAACAACCAGATAACCCATATAGTATAATCATATACTCAATATTACAAATATTCACAATAATCAAGTATTCAGTATACCAAGCTCATCATTTCATACTAATAATCAATTCACATATGATAACCAAGGTCAATGCCCTTAGGCCGCATCCTCTATTTATCCCACTGACTCCGCCCTGCTTAAACCGAGCTCAGTGATTATTAAGTTGTCCTCTGCTACCAGTGGCCGAGCCGCGCCCTGTGCGCAAATATTGATTACGACACTCTTAGGTCGTTTATCACATGTCCCATGGCATAATACCATCTATGACATAGACAGACATAGGGAGCTCTTAGTCCCAACACAATTACATAATTGGGTGAAGTTTTCTTACCTTTAGATTCCGATAGCTTTGTTCAATTCAACCCTCAAGCACGATCCCGTCTGAGCCCTAGCGTACACCTAGTCACGGTCACAAGTTAGAACCATACCAAACTTCAATTCCAAAACCTAGCCTCGGGACCAATCCCGAGCCCTCGGGAGGCCCTAAAAAATAACCCAAAAACCCCCTTCTAGAAATAGGGTAGCGCTACCGCACCCAAAAGTGGGCGCTACAGCGCTACAAACAGAGCCAAAAATGCCCTAGACCACAAGGCCTAGCGCTGTAGCACCCAAAGGCTAGTGCTACAACACTAGTCACACCACAACCAACCCTGTTTTTTTCTTCCTTCGATTTTCCCCGAGCCAAACCTTTCCAAAACTTTTCCAAACTTTAACCAAACATCAAAACAAGCCTACCAACATCTCCAACTCACCCCAAATGACCTAACCATATAAAATTCAATCACATGCACCCCAAAATACAGAAATCACCATGGCTGAACTTAGAGCTCAAAAACTCAACAGAAAACAACTAAAACCTCATAACTTTAGAGCTAGAATTTCATACCTCCAATGGAGATTCTCAACCTAGATTATCCTTAGTGTCCTTTCAGCCTCAAGCCTTTCACTTCCTCAAGATTATCCCCCTTGTTTCCATCCAAAACTCAAGTTAGAAAATCATCTCAGCCAAAACCAGAAACACAAGAGTAGAACCTACAAACTTACCTCAAATGGATGAATAACCCCTGCTTTACTCTCAAACTCAATCAAAGTCTCAAGTACAAAGCCTTAGCCAAGAGCTTCTCTGAATTTTAGCTCCAAAAGACCCCAAGAATTGAAGATGGAACCCCAAACAGAGAGAGAGAGAGAGAGAAGAGACTCTCACTTTTCCTTCTTTCCTTTTCCTTCTCCCTTTTCTTTTCTTCAGACTTCTAAAACTTTCTACATAATCCACTAAGGCATAAAGTAGCATGATCCTTATCTCTGATTCTAAACCCCAAAAGACCATATTGCCCTCCCACTTAAAACTAAGCTTTTAAACATCTTAAGGGCATTTTAGTCATTACACCCAATTGCCGCTAATTCCTCGAATGTCTCTAATATTTACTGCTTACTTCCCGACACCTAACTAATCACCAATTATATTTCTCAATATTAAAATAGACTCCAATATATTTCCTAAAATCCCATAAATACCCCCAGGCTTGCCCCAAGTCGGGTATAAATCCCCACCGTGACTTTTTCGCTAAATCGCTCATTAGAATCGCCTCGAGTCACAAGCTACAAATATATCAACATAATAATGTGGTCTCAACAATTTATCACAGATATTTACATTTATGCCCTCAATGGGCCAAAATTATGAATATGCCCTTCTAACCTAATTAGGGCCTACATGCATACTAATACACATAGTCATGCATCACAGATATCCAAATAATCATATAACATGCTTTTAATCATTAAATCACATATAATCCAATTATGCCCTCCCGACACACTAATCAAGGACCTTAAGCCTTATTAGTGAATTTGGGTCGTTATAACTATCCCCTCCTAATGAGAATTTCATCCTTGAAATTTACCTGAATAAATCGGGATACTGATCCCGCATCGCTGATTCAAGCTCTCAGGTCGCCTCCTCGACCCTACTATTCCTCCACAACACTTTAACAAGAGGAATCGTCTTATTCCGTAGTACTTTACTACTTCTGGGATCCCATGTAAACATGTTTGATTATATGAAGTGAAACTTTTGAGACCAAAACCTTTTAACCCTACTTCAATTGTAGTTTCAGTAACACGTTTCCAACTAACCGACTTGATTAGCAAGTCTTGCACCTTTATAAACACATAGTGTAAAGGCCTTGGCTATCCAGGGCATTACAGAGGGCTGAGAGGAGTTCTATTTTCTTCTAAGTGTTTCCCCTTAGTTCTAGGATCCTCAGCTGCCTAAGTCTAAGTTCAAGTTTATCCCCCAGCATCCAAAATGTCTTAAATTCCCTTAAGTCTACCCTTGGCCACTTAATTCCTCCGAGGGCAATCCCGTCATTTGCCACATCCTATTAATTCCTCGAGTGTTCCTATAAATCCTCATTTAATCCTTACATACTTAAATAATCACTAAATCACTACCCGTTACCCGGTAAATCCCGAACACCAACTATGTTCCCAAAATACCCCTAGGCTCACCCCGAGCGGGGTATTCAACCCAGTTGTGACTATTTCGTTATTTCGCTCCCTAGGACCGTCTCAGATCACACATCGCAAATATATCACCACAATCTTGTGGTGTTAACCACAACACACATATAATTTGCATTTATGCCCTTAAAGGTCCAAAATTACACATATGCCCCTATTAATAGAAATGAGCCCACATGCATATTTAATTCACCTAAACATGCATCTATAAACACATTATCCTTTAATCCACATAATAACATAATTTAATCAATTATTACCCTCCCGGACGCTAATCAAGGAACTAAGCCTTATTAGCAAATTTGGGACGTTACAACTATACCCTCCTTATTAAAATTTCGTCCTTGAAATTTATTCAAACATCTTGGGATACCAATTCCACAAACCTGACTATAACCCCAGAATCAGGTCCTTTACCTTGCCACTACTTGCAACACCTTCACAAGAAGGCTAGTCTTAATCTGTATGACTTTATCTCTTTTATCCTGAATTTCCACTGGCTTTTCCTTACAAAATTAGTTTTACTGAATTTCCAGGGTCTCCTACTCATCACCCCTTTCTTCAACATTGGCACCGGTAACACCTTGTGAGCCTCTACCCATGATGGGGTAAGGCCAATCTGTAGGCCCTTGGCCTAATCCTTATTAGGATCACACAAATATATATCAAATCTAGAGTCAAAATCCTCTTTCCTTTTCGAACCATCTTATCCTTGTTAGTTCATAATACCCGGAGAACACAAAGTCCTCAATCCTAGAACTCCACGTTCCAATATCTAGATTTGCGAACTCTCATGTCCTTCTAATACCTCAGACACTCCTGCCCTAACAATCCTTAATAATTTCACTGGTCCTCTAGCCATTCCTGAACAAGGATTCTTCCTATTCCTGGGTTCATTTTCTGGAATAAGCACTTCCTGCTCCCAGTCTCACAATATCCTACTCAAAGCCACTCTATGACCCTTTTCCAGAACCTGGGAATATATGGGTCTCAATATGACACTATCGACATTGGTGTCCAGTGGAGACGTACGATCTCCTTTCGTACATGCTACATCATTTGATACCCCACTCACACAATCATAGTGTGTTAACCCAAATAGGTCAAGTCACAACATTTGCATCCACTCATCTCATCTATAATCCAAGGTGATCCACCCCTAGGGTCCATAATCATATCCCTCCATACTAACTCCAGGAAACACTAGAGTCATAATAGCCTTTCTGGCTCCTGATTATAATCTCTTGTTTACTAAACGATTAGGTCGTGCGCCTCCCGATATACAAATTGTAGTCTTAACACCCATTCCAACTTGCTAGATACAATAATCCTAAGGGGTAACCTAAGGTTCATCCCGCATCTTCCCCTTAATGCCAGCATCATTCATATCACTCATCTGATCTGCGTATCTTAACCCATCTATTCCAAAGTGGTAACATTCTTAACCATTCCTACAAGATCTTATTTCAGTGTTTCACCATTTATTCGCAGAAATATATTTGCCAATTATCAATTGCACATTCCAAATCAATCTCGGTCATTATTTCTGTCTACCCGTGACTAACCGACACTACCGTCAACTCGACATCCTAGGTAGAACATCCAAATCCCATGCAGAGCATCTATGTTCTTATTACTCTTTCCATCATGAAGCATGAACAACCTTCATTTTCAGTCTACACACGGGCGCATCCTAACTTTTGTCGTACCACACCAATATCCCATGTTCTAACCAAGGACAGTGTCCATGGCACTGTCCTTTTGTACCACTCCATCACATGCATATCCTAATACCATGACGTGCTAACTAACCCTTATTCTAACTTCTGGAAATCCGGTATGCAACTATCTATTCATACTAACTTTAGGTTCTTATGTTACTTCAATCAAGGTATGGCTGATTTCACTGTGCTTCTCACCCCTAAGATGTTCCTTTAGAAATTTCCTTATGGTTTCCATCTTAATTACCTCATATGTAACGACCCAAAATTCCCTAATAAGGCTTAAGGGATTAGTGTGCCGGGAGGGCATAATTGGTTTATATGTGATTTAAATGATTTTGATGCATGATTCCGTGATAAGCATGCTTATATGATTATATGGATATATGAAATGCAAGTCTACGAGTGTTAGTATGCAGGTAGGCCTTGTTTAGCTTAAAGGGGCATATTTGTAATTTAGCCTGTTGAGGGTATGAATGTGATTACATGTTATTATTGTGAAGACCACATTATTATGTGGATATATTTGCAGCATGCGGCTTGAGGCGATCCTAGAGAGCCAGTTAGCGGGAAAGTCACAATGGGACCCAATACTTGACTCGGGGCGAGTCGAGGGGTATTTTGGGTATTAGACAGTTATTTTAGTTATCGGGTTATGGAAATAAATAATTGGAGATATATTTGAGGTTAGGAAGCTTAGGAGGGAATACTGAAGAAATTTACCATTTTTCCCTCGGGGATGTTTTTGGTACCCCAAGCTTTGGGATTAATTTAATTTACTAAGGATAGATCAAACAAAACTAAGGAAAATAGTGGAAACTCCTAAACCGACCCTTCTCTATTCTATTTCTCTCTCAAGGAAATCATTGAAACCAAAGGGAGATTTGGCTGGAAACTCAGGGATTTGAGTTGGAACTTTGGAGATTAGCTCAAGTGTTAGCTAAAGGATTCAATATCAGGAATTGAGGTAAGTCTTGAATTACATTCTTGGTCATTAAATTCTGTAGTTTTGGCTACGTTCTAAGTATTTTTGGGTTCTTTATATTGAAGATTGAATTGAGGCTAAGGAATTGGGAATTAGCTCAGCAACTGCTTGGTGGACTTATTCTTCAGTAAAGGTAAGCTTTTAAGGATAGTTTAGCATCTGAATTCTGGGAATTTCTGTCTGTTCTAAGAGGTTTATAAGCTTTTGGGTTTCAAGGATTGAAGTGGGATTTTGATGAGTTTCTAAGTTGGGTTTTGCTGTTGGTAATGTGTTAAAGTGTTTGTGATAATTGATTTATGCTTTGGGATGGTTTTGGGTTGGATTGAGTGAGGTTTGGCTGCTAGAAATGGTGATTTTTTGGGTTCGAAGGGGTTGGGTCGTGGCTCAGTTCTTGGTGTGCTGCGACCCTCTAGAGCAAGTGGGAGCTGAGGAAGAAGGGCGGGCTGCAACATGGGGAGTGCTGGGCCGCTGCCCGTGTCTGTTGTTTAGTGAGGCTAGGCCTCTGGATGGATGTGGGCCGCAACATAGAGGGCTTAGGGCCGCGGCCCTTAAGGACATTTTTGGCTTTGAGGAGGTTTTAGGTGCAGGGACCTAACCTAAGGTGCTCGGGGTCGATTCCACTACCGTGTTTGGCGGGATTCGATTTTCCGAGAACTTAAACAGAAAACCTTTATTCAATTATTATTGATGGAATCCCTTATCTTGGTTGTGACTAGGTGTACGCTAGGGCTCAGGGAAGGGATCGTGCCCAAAGGTCATTTCTTGTAATCAAAGCATCCAGAGTTAAAGGTAAGAAGACTGCACCCGGTTGTGAATTTATGACGGGACTAAGGGTTCCCTATTCTTGTATGCATTATATAAGGTGGTATTATGCCATGTGAATGTAAAAAAAAAATGGTCTAAGAGTGCCGGAGTTTATATTGGCGAATAGGGTGTGGCTCAGCCATTGGTAGCCGAGGACAGCTTAATATTCACTGAACTCGGTTTAAGCGGACCGGAGTCAGTGGGATAAACAGACGGTAATGCTTCCTATTGAACCATTGTTTGAATTCCTCCCAACCCATCATGACAACATTCTGGGTTTGGGATATGACTTCCCACCATGTTCGAGCATGCTTCCGCAACATGTACGTGGCATAAGCAACTCTATCATTTCCTTTCGCTCCTACATAGCAAAGGACGAAGCTAACCATGCCCGTCCACTGTTCAACTCTGAACAGGTCTAAACCTCCCTCAGAAGTTGAAGGATGACACTTCCATGATCTTTCATATAGTAATTCCCATCTGTTTCCACCCTCAAGTTAAATCGTAACTAGTGCCATTGTTGCCAACACACACAGGGTAGTGTTCCCTGAAAGAACCGTTGTCTCCATCACCTAATCTCTTCCTCTTGCCTTTGCAATCCTGCTTGCATGCTAGCAAACACATGCCACCAATCCCAGGGCCGATGGATGATTCTGGCCTTAACTGCCATCATTAACACTACCTATTCCAGTTGACTGCCTTGGATACAAAACTTCCAAATCTATCTGCAGTCGAAAGCCTGGCCTACCAGCCTTGATACTCTTATCCAACACTATACCATAGCAAGGCCAAACAACACAATAGCCATATAATACACATATTAGGATGCAAATCCATAAGACTCATGCATCACTCATCAAACCTTAATCCTACAAAACACAAACATATCCATCATGCTCCATATTTTAGCAGATAAGGCAACTCAAATAAGCAGTTAAAAAATATTAGATTTAATACCCACCAACTTTGAGTTGAACTTGTCTCTGGCACAAAGCGAAAATGTTCGGTTAATCTCCAGGAACCATAAACCTTGGCACGCTTTGATACCAAGTTGTAACACCCTAATTCCCTAGATCCGTTACCATATGATTTTAAAATGTGCCATTAGTTCTATAATTGAGGTGTTAGACCAAAAGTGTGGTTAATTAAAATAAAGACTCATTTAAATAATATTTTGGAATAAAATGTTGGACATTCATTTAAATAATGAAAATGTTACATTGGGATCCAAAATACTTTTTAGAAACATATTTACAAATCAAAAGGTTACTTTACAGTCGACCTAAGCGACAAAATCAAATAGTTATAACCGCTCCTCAAAATACCCCAACCGTGGCGGCCAGGTAGGCAAAACATGTACACACCACTTCTTGCCCTCCAAATCATGGTTGATCGACCTTTTCCTTGCCCATACCTGCACCACAGAGCACCCGCGGGTCGAGGCCCAGCAAGAGAACTTCACAGTAGAACATACAATAATTTATTTCAACAAATACATACTTAATCAAAGGCAACAAATAATTACAAGTTTCTATAAGAATACACAACATTACAGCAATATAACAACACAATAGCACAATGACATATCAGCATAACAATACAATAGCACAACACCCGCCTTCACTAATCGAGGTGTGCTATCAGGCAGCAAGTCCGCGGTCTTAACCGAGTGGGTGTGTACAACACCCTTAGAGGGTCTTGCCCTGGCGGCCTGCATTCAGCATGCTTGATGCCGATCCCAGCCCTTTGCCGCTTCCGGCTCTTGCTACTTCCAACTCTTGCCGACCAGTCACAATCACATGTATGACATAATAGCTATAAACAATACACACAACACTACACACCACATAGCTCTACGGGCACAAACAGTTCTCTTACCTTGTGTCCTGAGCTAACAACCCAAAGCGATCCCAAGCCTGATTCCAAATACCGATTCTGAGCGGTAAAACCTAGTCATAACACATTAATAAATAAACATCCATCAATTCCTAACCAATTAAAACTTCAGAATATAATTCTATCCTTCGGGATCTTGAATTCTACTAACCCAGGTAGTAGAATCCTTCCTGAGCCTTAACATTTGGGTTCCCGAACCTAAAACCTTCATTTGGCCAACATTGCCTATTTGAGCTGCGACCCAGCCCCTTAAGGGCCGCGACGCGCTCTAGTCAGGGAGCCCTGGGGCTCTCATCAAAGGGTCACGAGACGCGGTGCGCCTCAGCCTGCATTGTGATGGCTGGGAAAAATTCTAAGGCCCCCAAGCCTCTGTGATCAAGCGGATCGTGGCGCCTGAGAAACAGGGCCGCGGCTCAAGCCCCAAAACCTAGAAACTCCACCATTTTTAGACTTCTAAACCTTCAGCAAATCGATCCAAACATATTCTAATGCCTGAAATGAGTCCTAAAATACTTTCACTATACCTAGAGAATTACATGCACCCTAAAAATTGAACCAAAATCTCATCATAACTCAACTTAGTCTCTTGAGTTCAAAACTCCCAAAACACTAAAAAGGAGAGTGAAATTCAACAAAGAGCTTGCTTTAGCCCTTACCTCTGTGTTGATTCGACCTTGAGCCAATTCCTCAGCACTTCAACCTTCAATTCCTCAGCAAATCCTAGCCTTTATCTCAAAACCTAAGTGACTTCCCTTAGAATTTTCTGAAACCTCACCAAACGGAGTAAGAGAGAGAGAGAGAGAGTGAGGGTTGAGAGGAGATCTATTTTCTTCTAAGTGTTTCTCCTTAGTTCTAGCATCCTCAACTACCTAAGTCTATGTTCAAGTTTATTCCCCAGCCTCCAAATTGTCTAAAATTCCCTTAAGTCTACCCTTGGCCACTTAATTCCTCCGAGGGAAATCCTATCATTTGCCACTTCCTACTAATTCCTTGAGTGCTCCTATAAATCCCCATTTAATCCAAACATACTTAAATAATCACTAAATCACTACCTGTTACCCAGTAAATCCTGAACACCAACTATGTTCCCAAAATACCCTAAGGCTCACCTCAAGTCGGGTATTCGACCCCGTTGTGACTATTTCGCTCCCTAAGACCGTCTCAGATCACACATCACAAATATATCACCACAATCTCGTGGTCTCAAGCACAACACACATAAAATATGCATTTATGCATTTAATGGGCCAAAAATACACATATGCCCCTATTAACGAAATGGGCCCACATGCATATTTAATTCACCTAAACATGAATCTCTAATCACATAATCCTTTAATCCACATAATAACATAATTTAATCAATTATTTCCCTCTCGGCATGCTAACCAAGGCACTAAGCCTTATTAGCATATTTGGGACCTTACAGGTTTCAGTTCCCGCATAAGGCTCAAACCCCCTTAAGTGTCGTGGCCCGCCTAAGTCAGAGGCCCAGCCTCTCTTCTCATTGGACTGGCGCTACAACGCGACCTCGCGTCAGGAAACCACCCATTTACCTCGGGGTTCAGGAGGGTTGCAGCACCCCAAGAATAGGGTCACGGTGCGACCCCGCGATCCCAAAATTCTCATCTTCAAATCCTCTAAAAACTCACCCCAAATCTGTACCAAACTCAACATTAAATCACACAACATCCCTAGAACCTTCCAAGCAACAAAACCCGCGGTTCCAATGGATAAAAACCTAACCAAACCATAAAATCCAATTCAAAACTTAAGAAACATAAGGAAATGGAAACTCATAAATTCAAAGCTTAATTACCTTCTAATAAGAAACGGGCCCACATGCATATTTAATACACCTAACACATGCATAACAAGTCATATCACAATATAACTCACATAATCATACAATGAGACACATAAATATCACTTAAGCACATAATTTTCCATCCTGCCCCCTAATCAAGGCCTTAAGTCTTAATAGGTAATTTGGGACGTTACAACTATCCCCTCTTACATGAATTTTGTCCTCGAAATTTTACTTGAACAACTCGGGATACTAATCTGCATATCTAAATCCAGCTCTCAGGTCGCTTCCTCGACCTTGCTGTTCCTCCATAATACATGAACCAATGGTATAGTCTTGTTTCTCAAGACCTTGTCCTTTCTGTCTAGTATCTTGACTAGTTGTTCGTCATAGGAAAGATCTGCCCCAAGCTCTAGATCCTCGTAACTCAACACTTAAGTCACGTCTGACATATATTTTCGAAGGGGTGAAATATGAAATACATTGTGTACGGCTGACAGCGCTGGAGGTAAGGCCGACATATAGGCCACCTGACCAATCTTCTCTAGGATCTCAAATGGTCCCACAAATCTAGGGCTCAGCTTGCATTTCTTCCCAAATCTCCTCACCCCTTTCCATGGTGAGACTCTAAGGAAGACATGGTCTCCTACTTGAAAATCTACGCTCCTAGGTTCGGAATCAGCATAACTTTTCTGCCTGCTTTGAGAAGCGGACATCTGAGCTTTGATATTCTCAATAGTATCATTGGTCCTCTTAACTGCCTTAGGACCCAAATATTTCCTTTCTTCCGTCTCATCCCAATGAATGGGAGATCTGCATTTCCTACCATACAACATCTCGTAAGGAGCCACTCCAATGGTCGACTAATAGCTATTATTGTAGGAAAACTCTATCAAACACAAATACTTACTTCAGGACCCTTCAAAGTCTAGTACACATGCTCGCAACATGTCCTCTAATATTTGTATCATCCTCTCAAATGGTCCATCTGTCTGAGGATGATAGTCAGTACTGAACTTCAACTACGTACCCATGGCCTTCTACAAACTTCCCCAAAACATGGAAGTAAATGAGGGGTCCCGATCTGACACGATCGACCTCGGAGCTCCATAAAGGCACACTATCTCTCTCACATAGAGATCTGCATACTGGTCAAATGTATAGGTCATCCTCACTGGTAAAGAGTGAGCTGATTTGGTGTATCGATCCATGATAACCCACACCAAATCATGTTGACCCACTCTTCTGGGTAACCCTACCATGAAATCCATCATGATGTCCTCCCATTTCCACTCTGGGGTGTCCAGAGGCTGTAATATCCCTGCTGGTCTCTAATGCTCAGCCTTAACCTGTTGACATGTCAAGCACTTAGCCACATATTCTGTCACATCCCTCTTCATCCTAGGCCACCAATATAGCGATCTCACATCTTGATACATCTTCGTGGTGCTTGGATGTAAAGAGTAAGGGGTAGTATGGGATTCATCCAAAATCTCCCATCTAATAATAGTGCCCATCGGAACATAGATCTGACCCATGTACCTCAGCAAGCCTATATCTGACATTGTATAATCCCTAGACACTCCAGCTAGGACGTCCCCTCTAATCTTTGTCAGTTGTGGATCACCCAACTGACCTTTATTCTTTCCAACAGTGTAGATTGTAGCGTAATGTTGGCCAACTGACCCACCAGCAACTCTATTCCAGCTCTGGTCATATCCTCTGCCAACTTCCTGTATATATGTCCTGGACCCTTCTGTCTTAAGGCATATGCTACCACGTTGGCCTTCCCTGGGTGATATAGGATTTCACAATCATAATCTTCATCAACTCCAACCAACGCCTCTGTCTCATGTTCAGGTCTTTTTGTATAAAGAAGTACTTCAGGCTCTTGTGGTTAGTGTACATCTCACACTTCTCCCTATAAAGGTAATGCCTCCATACCTTTAATGCAAAGATCACTACTGCCAATTCTAGATCATGAGTGGGGTATCTCTGTTCACACTCTTTCAACTGACGTGATGCATAGGCAATCACCTTCCCTGACTGTATAAGAACACAACCTAAACCCTGATGTGAGGCATCACAGTATATCATAAACTTTTTCTGATATGTCGGAAGACTCAGAACTGGAATTGTAATCAATCGCTACTTCAACTCCCGAAAGTTGTTCTCACACCTATCTGACCACACAAACATTTGACTCTTGCGTGTCAGTTCAGTCAATGGAGTAGCAGTCCTCGAGAACCCTTCCATAGAATGCCTGTAATACCCTGCCAATCTAAGGAAGCTCCTAATCTCTGAGGCATTCCTTGGCCTTGGCCAATCTCTGACTGCCTCAATCCTGGCTAGGTCCACCTTGATCCCAACCCTACTGACAATATGACCAAGGAAAGTTACATGAGGTAAACAGAACTCACATTTCTTGAATTTTGCAAACAATCTATGTTCCCTCAGCCTCTGTAGAACCAACCTGAGATGCTGCTCATGTTTTGACTCTGACTGAGAATAAACCAGAATATCCTCGACGAAGACGATCACAAACTGGTCTAGGTAATCTCTGAACACCATGTTCATCAGATCCATAAAAGTAGCTGGGCATTAGTCAACCCAAAGGACATGACTAAGAACTCATAATGCCCATACCTAGTACGAAAGGCAGTCTTCGGTATATCTCCCTCCTTGATCCTCAGCTGGTGATAACCAGATCGAAGATCTATCTTTAAGAATACCATCTTACCTTGCAACTGATCAAATAAGTCATCTATCCTTGGCAGAGGAAACTTGTTCTTAATTGTTAACTTGTTTAGTTCTCTGTAATAAATACACATTCCCAGAGAACCATCTGTCTTCTTTACAAATAGGACTGGTGCACCCCATGGTGAAAAACTGGGTCTAATAAAACCCAAGTCTAACAGCTCCTACAACTGTACCTTTAATTCTTTCAACTCTGCTGGGGCCATTCTGTACGGTGCCCTAGACACTGGCTCCGTCCTTGGTGTCAGTTCAATAACAAATTCTATATCTCTTTGTGGTGGAAACTCTGGTAAATCCTCTTGAAATTCACAGACTAATCTAGTCTCCTTTGGTCCCACTCGCATGCCCTGAGTGGTATCTACCATACATGCTAAGAATCCTATGCAACCACCTTGCAATAGATCTCTAGCCCTCAATACAGATATCATAGGTACACAGGGCCCATGCACAATGCCAACATATACAAAAGGATCCTCACCTTCAGGCTCAAAGGTTACCATTTTCCTTCTGCAATCTATGGTTGCCCCATACTTCACTAACCAGTCCATACCTAGAATCATGTCAAAGTCTGTCATAAAAAACTCTATCAAAATCCACTGACAACTCTCTGCCATCCACTGTCACTGGCAATGATCTAACCCATCTCCTAGATACTACTAACTCCTTAGTGGGCAATAAGGTCCCAAACCCCATAGCATAATAATCACATGGTCTACACAGCCTATCAATAATTCTACTAGCAACAAAAGAATGTGTAGCACTAGAATCAATCAAAACAGTATAAGGGGTTCCAACACTAAAAAGCTGACCTGTGACTACTGAAGGACAAGTCTCAGCTTCTACTTGTGTCAATGCGAACACCCGAGCAGGGGTTGAGCTGTCTGCCTTTCTTGGTTCTTCCTTTCTTGCCTTCGGGCAATCTTTCTTTAAGAGTTCCACTATCCCGCACAAATGGTAGGAATTTTCCTAACACTCCCCTATATGGCACCTCTTGCTTCTAGTGCACTCTGGAAAAGTCCTCTAGCCCTCATTGCCACCCTCGCGACATATCTGAATACCATGTGGTCTCCTATTAGGGACTCGAGCTGAAACGGCATCAGGAGCCTTCCTTTTCAGATCATTGTGGCCTCTACCCCTAACTGAACTCATAACTGGAGGTCCCGCCCTCCTAATATCTCTCATGGTTGCGTTCTCGTGCCATATCTTTTTTTTCTGCACTCTCAGCTATGAGTGCCTCTCAACAACCTGTGCATAGGTAGTCACCCTTGACACAGTGGTAATGCGATCATCCTGGGATATCATAGGCTATAGCCCCTGGAGAAACATTTCCCTTCTTGTCCCATCAACGGGAATCAGGTACCCGACAAACTTTGCCAATCTATCAAACTTCAAGGCATATTCAGTCACTGATGTGTTGCCCTGAAGTAACCTGCTAAACTCTTCAGCCTTTGCAGCCCTAATGGCATCATTATAATACTTTTCATTAAACAGAGTTCAAAACTCTTCCCAATCCAGGGCAATAACATTTATAGTTTGGGATATCACCACCCACCAGATTCGGGCATCCTCCCAAAACATGTATGTGGCACATGCCACCCTTTCATTACCAACCATCATCAAAAAGTAGAGGATGGTGGTAACCGTGCTAATCCACTGTTCGGCCTTAGCCGGATCTGCACTGTCCTAAAAAATTGGAGGGTGCTATTTCTTAAACCTTTCATAAAGAGGTTCCCATTTATTCCCAGCCTCTGGTGGCTGCTCAACTATTGGCACCATCACAGGTGGTGCCTTTGGAAAAACCTGTAGGAACCTGTTACTGTCTCAGGAGGTGGATTTCTTCTTCTTTCTTCTTCCTGCCTCAATACCCTGGCTTGCAAATCAGCAAGCACATACTGCCAATTCAGTTAGTTAGGTAGTGATAACTATACCTCTTGCCGCCTCACGGTCCAAGACCAAGCATATAATCATTCACATTCAACAGTCATGCTAATAAACATGTTGATTCATATTCATATCCAAATCTAGTGCTAATAAGCACTTCCTAATATTTACAACAATTAACAATGCTAATAAGCATTTTTGGACATTCACACCCATATAACAATGTTAATAACCATTTTCTGGAATACATGTATCTATGACAATGCTAATGAGCTTGTCTTGACCTACATGTCCATATAACAATGCTAATAAGCATTTCTTTTTGCATTCACAAGCAATACAGTGCTAGTAAGCACATCCTTTTATATCATGCAACAGTTAAGGGCCAGTTCCTATCAGTATATCTC
Source organism: Humulus lupulus (assembly GCF_963169125.1). Taxonomy (NCBI): domain Eukaryota; kingdom Viridiplantae; phylum Streptophyta; class Magnoliopsida; order Rosales; family Cannabaceae; genus Humulus; species Humulus lupulus. Next base: position 53,798,817 of record NC_084795.1, on the reverse strand, counting down.
ATGCTACCTAATAAGGCAGGCAGATATCCTATTTAAACAGTTAAGCACATAACCACATAAATGGTTACCGAACCCTGAGTTGAGCTTGTCTTTAGTGACGAGTGTACATGCCCAGCCTGTCTTCAGGAACCCCTAACCTTGGCAAGCTCTGATACCAAGTTGTAATGTTCTGGTTAGCCAAGACCGTTAAACTGAGTATTTTAAATAGTGCTTAACTCGCTAAACGCGTCATTTGGCCATAAATGTTCATCTAAATGTGATTAACGGTCCAGGGTTAAAAATTTCGGTAAAAAGGAATGGATGTTTCATTTAAACGTTAATCTGTACATGGGATCCCATAATAAACATTTACAAAGTTGTTGATAGTTCCAAAAAGGTCATTACAACTCAAAAGTTACAACCCGTCGACCTAAGCGGCATAAATAGGGTTTAACCCTAGTTCCTATAAGAAACCTTGGCCGTGGTGGTCAAGCGGCCGCATATGTACACATCGCCACCTAAGATCTCCAACTCATGGCTGGTCCAACTTTCCTTTTCCCTTACTTGTACCACATAGCACCCGTGAGCCAAGGCCCAACAAGAAACTTAAACATGCTCATAAGTGGTTAATAATACATTACTAAATCATAATAAGCATGCCTAGCAGTAATAACCCTACTCGTGCATACATACCATTCAAATAAATGACTACAACGTCATATGGGCCAATCTCCCTAAATAAATGATTAACTGAATCATCTCGGGGCCCGTTGCCCAAGTACATGATTAATAAATCACACTGGGGCTCAGCGCCCTAGGATCTGGGACTACTAATAAGTCACCCTGGGGCCCATTGCCCTATCCTCTGATAACTAGCCTTGGAGCTAGCCCAGTGTACCTGGTGCTTTATTTTTTCCAGGACCATTGGCTTAGACAAGCGTATAATGCGCTCCTAATTAGGTCTAACCATATCAACCAATGCTCAGCGCGCTATTGCCTCCCTTGACTCATAAGTCAATGCTTTTCAACCAGCGCTCAGTGCTATTGCCGTCCTTGACTTATAAGTCAATGCTTTCAAATTATACAATGCTAACAGGCATTCATCACATAACAAATATCTATATACAGAGCACTCAACATGCTTAATCAATAATTCACAGACATAATAATAATCACGCGCATTTACAAAGGTTGAAACCCTAATCAAATAAGTATTCAACATTCAGGTTAAGCCCTAATTATGTATATCACATATTATGAGCAGTTTTCGTACCTCAGGTCCGAGTGTAAAGTAAAATAAGAACAACCCTCAAGCACGATCCTAATCCTAAGCCCCTAGCAATAACCTAGTCACAACCAAGTATAGAATCCCGTCAATAAGGAGTAAATAAAGGATTCCAGACTGAGTCCTAGCCTCCAGGACGTCAAATCCTCCTAAACCTAGCAGGATTAATCCCGAGCCCTTAGGTTTAAGTTCCCGCACTCAAATCCCTTCCAAGGCTCAAAACCCCTTAAGCGCCACGACCCCAAGCATTTGAGCCGCAGCCCGCCCAAGTCAGAGGCCTCAGCCTATCTTCTCACTGAACACACACCGTGGTGCAGCCTAACAGGCGTCGTGGCGCAATATCGCATCACGAAACCACCCACTTACCTCGGGGTTCAGGAGGGTCGCAGCACCCCAAGAAGAGGGGCGCAACAAGACCTTACGAACCCAGAATTCTCAGCTTCAAATCCTCTAAAATCTCACCCCAAATCTGTACCAAACTCGCCATTCAATCACACAACATCCCTAGAACCTCCCAAGCAGCAAAACACGCGATTCCAATGGATCAAAAACTCACAAAACCGTAAAATCCAATTCAAAACTCAAGAAACTTAAGGAAATGGAAACTCAAAAATTCAAAGCTTAATTACCTTTGATTAAGTTGTTATCCAGCTAAATCCTCCGGCTATCAAGCTTCTAGTCTTCCCTAGAATCGATACGATTCTAACCTTGCTTAAATATGAGTCCTAAAACTCGAATTTCCTTCAAGAATACTAACAACATCAAATGAAAGAGCGGGAATGAGAGAACGAGAGTGTTGAACGTACTTTTTATTATGACAGGTTACTTAGGGCTCAAGTAACCTTAAACAAATCCCAAGGCTCGAGATCCCAAAAATGCCCCCGAGGGTATAATAGTCAAAATTCCCAGAATTCCCTCCCGATCTCACTAACTCCCAATATATCATCAAATAATCATTCCCATTACCCAATATCTTGGTAAAGTACAAAATACCCCTTGACTCACCCCGAGTCAAGTATTAATCCCGTTGTGACTTTCCCGCTAACTTGCTCTCTAGGATTGCTTCGTGCCGAGTTACCCAAATATATCCACATAATAATGTGGTCTCACACATATATCACATATATGCCAAATATAACCATAGCGGGCCAAATTACGAAAAATTGCCCTTCTGATAAGAAACGGGCCCACGTGCATATTTAATACACCTAAACATGCATAACAAGTCATATCATAATATAACTCACATAATCATACAATGATACACATAAATATCACATAAGCACATAATTTTCATAATTTGCCATCCTGGCCCCCTAATAAAGACCCTAAGCCTTATTAGGTAATTTGGGACGTTATAATCTACCCACCACCCATTTGATCCACCAACAAGATTGATCTCACAAATCATAGCCGTAAATGGATCTTCAGTCAGGTTAGCCTATGGTGGGGAAGTGCTTGGCATGTTTTGACACTTACATTCCCATTCTGATTGTTGTTTCGAGGATTGTTGCTACAATTGGAATTTGGATTCGGCTTGCGGTTCTGATTCTTAAAATTTTTGCCATTAAGCTTCAAAACTGCAACAATGAACTTCTTGGCGTGTTTGTTTGAGACAATGAGCTCCTATTCTTTCTGGTCTTGCTTTCGTGCCTCCTCCTCAATGTGAAGGCAGGCAATCAAACTTTCCAAGGAAAAATCCTTAGTCTTATGCCTAAGAACATTTTTAAAGTCCCTCCAACTAGGGGATAATTTGTCAATCATAACACCAACTTGAAATTCTTCATCAAGAGGCATACCTTCAGAAATAATTTCATGAGCAATTTTCTGTAGCTCATGCGACTGCGTCTCTACAAGCTTATCATCAGTCATTTGGAATTTCAGGTAGTGACTGATAACATACTTCTTAGTTCCGTCCTCCTCAGTATCGTACTTCTTTTGTAATGCCTCCCATATTTCCTTGGGAGATTTGTCAGAGTTATAGTAATTATACAAATCATCAGACAGACCATTCAAAATAAAATTCTTAGAAAGGAAATAATTCTTGTCCCAAGACTCTACATCCTTAGTCTGTTTTTCTTTTTATTTTTCATTAGCAGACTCAGATACAACAGATTTAACAATGGTCAATACATTATTGACTTTTTTCATGGTAAGGAAAAATAACATCTTTTGTTTCCATCGTTTAATATGTAGACCCTCAAAATGAAAGAGCTTGTTAATATCAAAAGAAACAGAACCAAAAAAACTCATGGATAGACATGGCAGAAAGTAACGTCTTAAAATTTTTGCTGCAGATATAGTTTTCTGGGTTGAGTCGCGGACCAAGTCTCTATCTTAAGACGTTTCGCGGCTCTGCCCCAAGTGTGCACAACAACCTATCAACTGCTCTGTCCCTAGGATAAATCAGCCCAAATCATCATTGTACGATATCCTTCTGCACCAAAGGAAGTCGTTCACATACACCCCATAATTGCTTGAAAAAAAAATCAGAGACGAAAATCAATCATTTTTGAAAAATTAAGAATGTCGTTCTTTTCGTTGTTCTGTATATCTCTTTATTAAATATCCAAAAAATACAACTAAAAGGAAACGTTGGTCGTGGGGAAAGTGGTAACATGCATATCGTAATGTGAGAAAGAGTAGGAAGACTCACTTATTAGGCTAATTTAGCCTCGTTTAGAAAGAGTATTTGAGTTTGAATTAAGGTCGTATTGAGTTGTTTTGGAGCAATTTTATGCTTGTTTTACTTTGTTTCAGGTTCGAGCATGTTTAATAGGAACCTCAGGAGTTGAAGAGACTTAATGGATGCTAATAGATTACTCGGTGTTGGTACAACTCGACATTGCAAGTTTTGGCGGAAAAGGCAATTAGCGTCGCGACACTCAAGTTTTGAGTCGCGACTATCACACAATTAAGGGCCGCGGCACTGCAAAGTCCAGAAAGCAATTTTCAAGATGCAATCTGATATCAATCTCAGAGTCAAGGGGGAGGATCAAAATCGAACACTTCGAACTCAAGTGCCTATCTTGCAACTCTTGAAAGTGTTATTGATCCCAGGTGATATACTGATACTGGTGCCTCAAACCACATTACTGCAGACCTTGACAAATTAAATCCTACAACTGAGTATGGTGGCAGGGTAAGACTCATTGTTGGCAATGGTAAGAAACTAGCTATTTCTGACATTGGATATTCACTTTTGCATGCTGCTTCTCCTCAATCTAACTTACACTTAAGAAATATTCTTCATGTACCCAGAATTGCTAAAATCTTAGTTAGTATATCTCAAATTACAACTGACAATAATATCTTCGTTGAGTTTCACTATTCTTTTTTCTATGTGAAGGACAAGCCAACTGGGGTAATCTTGCTTAAGGGGACACTTCGAAATGGCCTTTATGTGTTTGATACTCTTCCCAAGTCTACACCAAACAAGTTCAACAATCAACCTACTGTCAATGTAGCTTGTGTTTCCAATTCAAAGTCTTGTACTAGTAGTGCTCTTAGAGCAAAATGTAATATGTGGCATAAGAAACTTGGCCACCGTTCTTTTAAAGTCTTACAACAAGTCTTTAAAGTCTGAAATAATCCAATTCGTATGAATAATAAACCAGATTTTTGTTCTGATTGTCATTATGGAAAAAGTCATTTTTAGATCTTATCCAACATATCAAACACAAACTTCAGCTCCCCTTCAATTAGTTCACGTAGATCTTTGGGGCCCAACTCCCATTCTTTCCTCCAAAGGATATCAATATTATATGCACTTTATATATGATTATTCCTAATTTACTTGGATATACCATTTCACAGAAAAGTCTGAAGCTATATCAATCTTTAAAATCTTTCAAAATTCAGTCGAGAAACAATTAGATAGGCACATTCTCTATGTACAAAGTTATTGGGGTGGGGAGTACATGCCTTTTGAATCTTTTCTAGTCAGCCAAGGCCTTCAATTTAGACATTCATGTCCTCATGAACATCAGCAAAACGACAATTTAATGAGCTTGAGTTTCCATATTCAGATCTCTTTATATCAAAAGCTAACACTTATGCTCCTATTGATGCTAATACTCATTGTTCTTTCTCTTTTGACATTGGCTTGAGAAATTGGATAGACATCCAGTTTGGAAGTCTTCCCATGACTACTTCTCAAAATGTCACCACTGAATCAGGTGCTGGCACTCTCCCTCATGCTCATCAACTTGCCTCACCTCTGTCACCCTCATTCCAGCCTTCACCAATCTGACCCAATGTCCACACCCTACCTGATATAACCATAAATACTCACCTTGATATACCACTTCAGCCCACTCATGACACACAAATCACTCATCCACCCACAACCACAACTATTGTCGCCATAGAGTCATCTGCCATTACTACTACCAACCCCACAAACACTCACCCAATGGTCACAAGGTAAAAACGAGGTATATTCAAACCCAAAGAATATCTCCATGTACTCCCCAAACATCCTTTACCTCTACAACATGTACCAATTGAACCCCAAACAATGCAACAAGCTTTGAAAGAAAACAGGTAGCGTCAAGCTATGGAAGAGGAGATTGCCGCTCTAGAAAAGAACAAGACTTGGGAAACTTTTGCCCTTACATCCCTCGTATAATGCTGTTGGTAACAAGTGGGTCTTTAAGCTGAAGTTTAATCTGGACAACACTATCAATAGGCACAAAGCTCGCCTTGTTGCAAAGGGGTTTCATCAAAATGCTGGTATTGATTATGTTGAACCTTGTAGTCCAGCTGTCAAGTCTACCACACTAAGAGTGATTCTTAGTTAAGTCAATAATGGGATATCAGACAATTAGACATCAATAATGCCTTCCTCAATGGTGTTCTCCAAGAATCTTTATATATGACTCAACCAGCGGGCTTCATAGACTCAGTCAAGCCAAACCATGTCTGCGAACTAACCAAGGCATTATATGGCCTGAAACAAGCCATTTACGCCTCGTTTGAGCGACTTCAACAGGCTCTTCTCAAATGTGTTCTTACAAACTCCAAGTCAAATATATCATTGTATATAAAGAATACCACAAATACATTACTGCCACTCCTTGTATACGTGGATGACAACTTAGTCACAGGTAACAACAAAGAAGTTGTCACTTAACTAATTTCAGACCTCAACAATATGTTTGCTTTTAAGGATATCAATTCTATTCATTATTTTTTGGGCATTGAATCATATAGAACTCCGGCCAGTCTCTACTTATCTCAGTCCAAATATATTGTTGATCTTTTAATAAAGCATCAAATGGATACAGCTAAGCCCCTTCCTACACCAACCGCCGCACATCAAAATTTATCAAAGTCTGATGGTGATCCAATGGATAACCCCTTTCTCTATAGATCCATCATTGGAGCTCTTCAATATGTAACCATGACAAGGCCTTATATTACTTACATTTTCAGTAAGCTTAGTCAATTTGTACATGCTCCCACAACTACACACTTCAAATCCTGTAAACGAGTCATTCGATACTTGAAAGGCACAATCAACTATGGCATATGGTTTAAAAGATCTCCAAAATTGCAGCTTATGGCGTATAGTGATGCGAAATGGGCCAACTGTCCAGATGATAGGAGATCCATAAGTGGTTTTTGTACATACTTCGATGGTAACTTGGTGTCCTGGCAGTAGAAGAAACAACCATTTATAGCTCGCTCAAGCACCGAATCTAAGTATCGAGCTCTAGCTCATACTACTACTAAGTTAGTTTGGCTCAATGCTCTCTTGAGTTACATAGGGTGTTGTCCATCAAAAACTTCTATCATATGGTGTGGTAATCTAGGTGTTGCAGCTCTTGTATCTAATCCAGTCTCTTATCAGCGAATGAAGCATATAGAAATTGATATACACTTCATTCGTGACAAAGTGTTAATGTAACACCCTAAACTCCAGGGACTGTTACAGTGTGCATTTTAAACAGTGCTAAACTCGCTAATCGAGTCATTTGGCCATAATCGTGTAACTATGTATGATTAGTGATTTAGGGTTAAAAAATTTGGTTAAGATATAACGTTTCACTAAAACGTTTACTGTATACATTGGGATCCAAAAAATATAATTTAAAGGTTAATTACAACAAAATATTTGCAACCAGCCGATCTAAGCGGCAAAATAGGGTTTAACCGTAGTTCCTCTTTCAACACTTGGCCATGGCGGTCGAACAGCCGCATATGTACACATCGTCACCTAAGCTCTCAACTCAAGGATGGTCCAACTTTCTTTTTCCTTTACCTGCACCACATAGCACCCGTGAGCCAAAGCCCAGAAAGAAAACTCAATATGCTCATGAACAGTAATAACATGTCATCAAATCATAATGTGCATGCCTAGCAATAATAGCCTTAATCACGCATGCAAATAAGTTCAAATAATGATGGTTGTGGGCCCTGTCCTCCTGTATCGATGACTATCAAGTCAATCCTAAACATATGAGTGATTAACAATTGAGGTTTCGATAACCATGTTGGGGCTTATAGCCCTAATCAAATGGGTGACTGAGGAGTAAGTCACTAACATGGGATCTACACCCTTAGAAGAGTGACTGATAAGCAAGTAGCTAACATGGGATCTACACCCTTAGATGAGTGACCGGTAAGCAAGTCACGAACCTGAAACAAATGAGTGACCATGAAGTCACTAGTGTGGGTTCCGTACCCTTAGCCATGTGACGATACGGTCACCTGAACCTTCTGGCCCTATCTTTGAGTAACTAGTCATAGAATTAGACAAGCACTTTTAGTTTTCATCGAACTTGAGGTCGGTCCGTCATTAATGCTCATGATGAGTCATTCAATGCAGATGTCGATTAGATCTAATATTTTCGGCTCTATGTTCATGATGCTTATGCCGCTCTTGACTCATAGGTCAATAACACATGACCAATGCTCAGTACCGCTATCAAACTTGACTAGTAAGTCACAGCTTCACAGTCAGTTCTGACACCATTGTCGATTCTGACTAGTATGTTAGTGCCACGCACAAGTAAGCAATGCTACCAGGCATATATCATAAGTCAAATATCTTAATGTAGGGCATTCAGCATGCTTACTTAACAATTGCTAGCATAATTACATTCAACATGCTTACTTAACAATTACTAGCATAATTAGGATCATGCACAAACACAGAGACTCAAGCTCTGATCAATCTCATATTCAACATTCATGGCATGCCCTAACCACATGTTTCTCGCGCATCACATGCATCACATACTAGGTGTAGTTTTCTTACCTCTGGTTCGAGCGAGAAATAGAAAATGAGTGACCCTTGAGAATGATCGATCCTTGAATCCCTTAGCAGTCACCTAGTCATAACCAAATATGGGATTCCATCAATAAAATCAATCACAAAAGGTTCCCGGACAAAAACCTAGCCTTCGGGACATCGAATCCTACTAAACTGGGTAGTATGAATGATCTCGAGGCCTAAGGTTTTATTCCCCAAGCCAAAAACTCAATTTTGGCCAAAAATGCTCTTAAGGGCCGCGACCCTAGATCCACCATGCTGTGGCCCGCCTTCCAAACAGAGGCACCAACCTCAAGCTTCTACACCCTATGCCACGACATGCCTCCAAAGCGCCGCAGCCCTACCTGGCCATCAGCCAAACCCTTGTTTTCTCCCATCAAAACCATGTTTTTTTCCCTCTTTTAATCCTTCCAAAACTTACTCAAACATCTCCAAATCCAAACCAACAATCCCCACAACAAAACCCAAGCTTTGAACCACCAAAAACCACACCAATTACTCAATTCTATAATCAAAAGTTCTAACTCAATACTAATTTCAAAACAGAGTAAAAACCAGAAATTTCATGACTGAATCTTACCTCAAGCTCAAGATTAAACCCTCTTCAATGGTTGAACACAAGCCTAGAACCTCAATCCTTGATTCCCACACTTGAATCCTCAAACTCAGCTTCAAAATTCAAGAAGAAAAGAAGAAGAAAATGATGAACGGATGAAAAGGAAAAAGGTGAAGGAGATGCTCTACTTTTGCTTAACTTTCCACAGCCTTCTCAAAGTTATATCTATCCTTAGGGTGAAAAGACCTAAATGCCCCTAGGTTTATCTTCTTTCCTTAACAGCCCCCAAGGGAAAAATTGTCCTTTCCCATCTAATCCTGCTAATCATAATTAACGTCCTCCAATTCCCAATACTCCCAATATTCTCAAATGCTAATAAATCACATCCCATTACCCTTTAATTCTCGTCAATGTTCTAATCACCAAATTACCCTGAGACTCACCCCGAGCCCCGAAACTAACCCCGTTATGACCAAACCGATAACTTGCATTCAAAGATCGTCTCATGTCAAATGGCTCGAACAAATCCCCATATAATGTGGTATTATTCATAATTCACCCACATGCATGAAAATGCACAACTACGCCCTCAAAGGCAAAATTACCAAAATGCCCTTATTATTAAAAATGGACCCATATGCATGCATTTATCATCATATCATAATATAATTCACATAAACATGCATATAATCATTTAATAATATAATAAATCAATTATGGCCCTCCCGACCTCCTAATCAAGGTACTAAACCTTACTAGGGATTTTGGGGCATTACAACTATTCCCTGGATAATTTTGAGAAGGCTTTTAAGGATAATTTTAGCTTCAATCTCCATATTCTCATAACTCAACTCATGAGTTTCCTTCCAACCCATGTCCTCAACATGAAAATATAAAATACATTGTATACTGCAGACAGTGTCAAAGAAAAAGTCAATTCAAAGGCAACCTGACCGGTCCTATCCAGGATTCAAACAGTCATAGCAATCTAGGGCTCAACTTGCCCTTATTCCTCACCCCTTTCCATGGTGATACTTTTAAGGATGATACAATCTTCTACTTGGAATTCCATGTTCCTGATTTTCAATTCAATAGAACTTTTCCATTTATTCTGAGAAGTGAGTATCCAAGCTCTAACCTCTAATATTCTCAATGGTCCCCTGAACTACCTCAAGATCCAAAATCAACATCTCACCCATCTCATTTCAATGAACAGGTGATATACATTCTCTATCATGCCTCATCTCATAAGGTGCTTTTCCAATAACTGAATAACTCTCTCTCTCTCTCTCTCTCTCTCTCTCTCTCTCTCTCTCTCTCTTTGATTTATCATCAGTCTGAGGATAATGAACTGAACGAAAATCCATCTATATACTCATGGCCTTCTACAACCTTCCTCAAGACTTGGAAGTAAAATCTGAGTCCTCATCTGATATGATAGAATTTGGATTCCATGAAGGCGAACTATCTCTCTCACATAGAAATTTGAATGTTGATCACCTGTGTTACTTGTCCTTACTTATAGAAGTGAACTCACTTTAAATATACTGGTCCACAATGACCCAAATCAAATCACGCTGACCCACTATCCTGGGCAGCCCCGCCGCGAAATCCATCGTGATGTTTCCTTATTTCTACTATAAAATACTCAAAGGCTACAAGCCTTATTGGTTTCTGATACTCTGATTTGACCTGCTAACAGGTTAGGAACTTTGCCACACATACCATTATGTCCCTCTTCATCCTAGGCCATCAATACAAAGCTCTCAAACTCTGGTACACTGTCATGATGCATGTATGAAGAGAATAATAGAGTAGCATGAGATTCATCTAGAATCTCCCTATTAATCCTAGTGTCCATCGGATTCCAAATTCGATCCTTATATCACAATAAACCCATACCTGACACTGCATAATCCTTAGCTAATCTAGCTAAGACATTCTCCTCAATCTTCCTATCTGTGGTTCACTTAATTATCTTTCCTTTGATCCTTTCCAAAATGATAATCTCAAGTATAAAGCTGGCCACCTGGCCCACCAGAAACTCTACTTTAGTTCTGGTTAGATCATTTAACCAACATGATGCATAGGCAATCACTTTTCCCTGTCACTGAGGTGTCATAACAACCTACTAACTGATTATGTGATCTGCAAGAAGACTCATAACTTTTTCCTGAAGCACATATAATATCCTACCCATCCAAGGAAACTCCTGCCCCTAAGGCGTTCCTTGACCTTGGCAAACTCCAACCAAGAATATATCACAATACCATCGATAAAAACAACATAAGCCTTGATTACTTTGGTCATCTAATTCATAAAACAACTTGGCATTAACCAAATCCTCAAAATATACTCAGCACTCCCAGTGCCCTTATCTGATACAAAAGCGATCTTCTGCATATCCTTCTCCCTGATCTCTAATTGGTACTAACCAGATCAAAGATCCACCTTGGAAAATACCACCTTATCCAATAACTGAGCCTTAAGTTCTTACAACTTTGCTGAAGCCATTCCATACAGTGCCCTAGACCTGATTCCATCCCCTGGCACTACTCCAATCACCATTATATCTCTTGATATAAAGGTAACCCTGGCAAATCCCCTGGAAGCACATCCAGAAACTCATAGACTAATCCATTTTGTCCTGAACCCACTGGCACAATCTAAGTGGTATCCACCACACTAGTTAGGAGTTCTATGCTTCTCCCTGCAATAGATCTCTAACTCTCAATACAGATGTCATCAACATACAAAACCCATGCACAGTGCCAGCTACCACAAGGACTTCCCACTCTCAAGCTCAGGAGTTACTATCATCTCCTTGCAATTTAGCATTGCCCCATACTTACTTAACCAATCCATATCCTGAATCATACCGAAGCCAGTCATAACCAGCTTTATCAAAATCATTGATGAGTAATTTTCATCATAACCCACCTCATCTCTTAAATCACCAATACAGTATCACATTCCCATCATAACATAACCATGTGATCTGCATATCATCTTTATGCTTCTCTATATGCAACAACCGATCAGATTTCACCCAATTTGCATATTTTTCTTCTGCTTCATACCTAGTAGCCAAAGGTGGTTCTGTTGGAGGTTTGTTACAAACAGTTGACATCATCTTTTTATAAGAAAAAATGGTCAACATGCCTCGAAACCAGTGTTGCATATTTTCAAGTTCAAAAACCAAGGATTTGAGAAAAGCATCGGTGTGTAATTCACCAATAGACATTTTTTCTGGGAATAAATAAATAAATACAAATATTATTATATTTAGAAAAATAAATATCAAAGTTTCAGAAATTAAAAGTGATGCATGAGCACAATAAAAATACATAAAATAAAGTTTAATTTCCACGATAAAACTTTCTAACAATTAAAGTGCTGCCTTAGGGTCGGTCAAATTAATCTTAGAGAATTTATAAGACATTCTTATTGTTTAAAACTTAAAATAACTCATTATTTTCTCTTTTAAACATTAAAGTACCGCTTAGTTTGGTCAAGTTATGATTATCCACTGCAAAAGCTTAATCATAACTTTGTGAGTGTAGCCCATTATTTTGGAGTTCATGACTTAACTTAGGACATGCCGCCTTAGGGTCAGTCAAACCTAAAATACATCATTAGTTCCTATCTGTGTAAGAAATATAACATTGTTATTGACATGTCTAGACACCTTCCTTAGGGGGACGGAAATAAAGTCCTCGCAAGGCGCTATTCATATATCATGGTGTTATATTAATAATGGAGACCACGGGTTATGTTGAGTTATCAACCCTCTCCCACTCACTATTTTGAAATAAGTGTTTTTAACCTAATTAATTCCAAATTAATTATAGATTCTTTAAATTTTATGAACATTTAAAATTGGTAAGAAAGCGAGTTTCTAGGTCCATATCCAAATTTAAATTAGCAATTATGTTCATCTAAACTTTACTAAAAAATAATTTTAAAATAAAGTTGGTTTAAAGAAATTAAGTCATAAAGACTTAAAAAAACGGTGTGATATTTTACCAAGTTTTCAAAGAATAAAACTAAGTAATTTATATGCAATCGGTTTTGCAAAACAAATCATATAAACATATAGGACAATCCTAATAATCATATTTCTACTAATGAGATGTATGATAATGACAGTGTGGGTTTTTTATGTATGGCACAAAATGTATGAATAGTTATCAATCACATGAGAACAATTATTTAAATAAATAAAAAATAAATGTTGAACCGGGTGCTTTTGGGTATTTCTAATTTTACAACCTCTTTATAAAATCAAAATAAAATAAAAACCGCCTTGATCTTCATCGGGCTTCTTCACTTTACTTTTGGTAGGATATGTGTCGTTGGTCCAGAATAATAATAAGAAAACAATTTTCAAATTATCTTGATTAATTAAAACAAAACTTTTAAATAATCATAATTTTATTTTCCTTCTAATTAAAATAACTTTTAATTAAAAAATAGAAACAAATTTAACTAAAATCTGTTATTTTGAAAAATAAATTTTTAAATAAGATATTCAAAAAAGTTTGTTAGGATAACAAAATTATCTCATTATTTAAATATTAAATTTCTAACAAATAGGATATTTAACATTTTAAAAATTAAAAAAATAACAAATTAATTTAAGAAAAATAAAAAAAAAATATGGACCAGTAAGACGGGGACACGTGGCACCTGAAGGTGCTGTCGGGGCCCACTGTACGGACGTTTGTACGACATCCCTGGCAGCGGCTCGAAGGATGGCCTCGGAGGAACGGTGGCTGAATTCTAAATCCCGGGCTCCGTTTTGACTTTATGTGATCAGAATTACAATTTTATGGTGTCAAAAATCAAATAAAATTACATAAATCCTATGTCCGTTAATGGCTTACACAATGATCTAATCATAAACAAATCATAACCCAAAAACACCATACTATTAACGATTCAACAATCCCAAGCATTCAATCATATTAAGCCATCCATTCATTCATCATAAATAAATAAATGCATAAAACTAAACCCACACAGATTCAATATATATGTGTGAAGATGACTCTGGTACCATTTGTTGGTTTTTATAGATCAAATCAGAGATTACATGCAGCAGAACAACAATCAAAATTATTAATTTAACCCCACAAGATTTCTAGAGATCTACTTCTTCACATACATATATATATTGAATCAAAGAGATGAATAGAAAATTACCTCAAGTCCTTCCTTGCTTCTATCTTTTTTGTGCGGCAAAAATCCTTGAGATCTCACACTAGGATCTTACAAAATGTTCTCAACACACAAAGAACGAGTCTGGGCTCATTATACAAAACAATAGGCAAGATCTATTTATCAGATGTTCTCAACACATGAGATCTGATAAAGTTTGGACCTAAATTTGTGAAGAACAGTGACCTATGCTTGTAGCACTATTCTCTTTCTCTCAGAGAGATTTCACGATATATTTTCTATCACTGAAAAGTCTCGCTCTAAAAAACTAATCTCCTATATTTAATATATCCAATATATTTAAAAATAAATAATATTAGTTATTTTAAACAATTTAAAAATAACTAATCAGTTATCAGATTTTTGTTTAAATAATAACATTTTAATCATATTAAAATATCTCATTATTTATTTAATATTTAAATAACTAAAATTGTTGAAGCAAGATCCTTCTAGAACCTTCTTGTGCGTGTAGCACAGTGACTGTGCACTGTGCTACACACCCACCTCATGCCAGGGAGGGTATGTGATTTTTCCCAATTTTCATCATTATTTAAATACCAAAAAATCCCAAAAATAAATTAATTCAAATTATTTATATTTTTAAATCAAATAATTAATTAATTTTCAATTAATTAATTACACATAATTATACAATAATTATGTTTAGTGCATAGAAAAATATTTTACTTATCAAATAAGTTATTTGGCCCATTTTTGTATTTATCTTTGTCAATGTTTGTTTGAGCCATTTTGGGCACCATGGACCCATAACATTAAACTCCAATAATTTAAAACTAAATAATTAAACTCTTTAATCATTATAGTTAATTTATTAATTATGATATTTCTCCACTATAAATTCAGAATTGAACTCTTTATAGATATACTTTTACAGAAATCTTATTTTAAGTTGTCAATTGATATAACCATCTTACAATAGTTCAACTCTCTACTTAATTAGTTCATAAATTAGAATGGAAGAATTGTCATTTTACCTTTCTAATTTACTTCTTATTCCTTAAGTACCATTAATTCACTAGTGAAAAATTAATCTATAATCTAATTATAGATTTGAGCTCAAAATCATTTAGTTCCATAATTAACCCTTAAGGGAACCAATATACGATCCGTTAGGAAAGATTAGATTCTGTATTGTTGATACATGTTCCCAGCCATCCATGATATTAAATCTCCAAAACAAAATTCATTAGCCTCATTCTATGAAGAGACCTTAACGAATGAATCAAAATATTTAATAAACATAAACAGGAGTTCATGAACACTCAGGATTTAGGTTGATCTATAAATGATCATCAGTTATGATATGAATTACAATCTTTATTATTAAATGGTTTTTGGATAAAGACTTTTATTCATATCGGTCATTTTCATATATAATCATATTATATAAAGCACATTTATCGAAATGTCTTACCACATCAATAATCTGAATCTAGATTAAGTATCAACATGATACTCAGTAAACCGTACTTACAACCCCAATTAAAGAATTCCATAACTTCAATTTGTTGTTGACTTTTTTTATTCATTCATGTGATCTTAATTCTCTCATATTAATACAAGATCACATCCTCAATAATGAATATGGAATTTTTCTGATATTTACAAAAAATATTCAAACAATAATTTAATAATCTAAATATAACAATAATAGACCATTGTATATATTTATTCATCGAAATAATAAATGTCTTTTACATGCTTTTAGGACATACTCCTAACATGCTTATGATGAGTCATTCAATGCATATGTCGATTAGATCTAATATTTTCAGCTCTGCGTTAATGACGCTTATGCCGCTCTTGACTCATAGGTCAATAACACACGACCAATGCTCAGTGCCGCTGTCAAACTTGACTAGTAAGTCACAGCTTCACAGTCAGTTCTGACACCATTGCCGATTTTGACTAGTAAGTCAGTGCCACGCACAAGTAAGCAATGCTACCAGGCATATATCATAAGTCAAATATTCGAATGTAGGGCATTCAGCGTGCTTACTTAACAATTGCTAGCATAATTACATTCAACATGCTTACTTAACAATTGCTAGCATAATTAGGATCACGCACAAACACAGAGACTCAAGCTCTGATCAATCTCATATTCAACATTCATGGCATGCCCTAACCATATGTTTCTCGTGCATCACATGCATCACATACTGGGTGTAGTTTCCTTACCTCTGGTTCGAGCAAGACATAGCAAATGAGCAACCCTTAAGAACGATCAATCCTTTAATCCCTTAGTGGTCACCTATTCATAACCAAATATGGGATTCAATCAATAAAATCAATCAAAAAAGGTTCCCAGACCAAAACCTAGCCTTCGGAACATTGAATCCTACTAAACTGGGTAGTAGGAACGATCCCGAGGCCCAAGGTTTGATTCCCCAAGCCAAAAACTCAATTTTGGCCAAAAATGCTCTTAAGGGTCGTGACCCTACATCCACCATGCCGCGGCCCGCCTCCCAAACAGAGGCGTCAGCCTCAAGCTCCTACACTCTATGCCGTGGCATGCCTCCCGAGCGCCACGGCCGTACCAGGTCATCAGCGAAAAACCCCTGTTTTCTCCCATCAAAACCTCATTTTTTCCCCCTCTTTTAATCCTTCCAAAACTTAACCAAACATATCCAATTCCAAACCAAGAATCCCCACAACACAATCAACATTCCCACAACAAAACTCAAGCTTTGAACCACCAAAAACCACACCAATTACTCAATTCTATAATCAAAAGTTCTAACACAAAACTAACTTCAAAACAAGGTAAAAACCAAAAATTTCATGACCGAATCTTACCTCAAGCTCAAGATTAAACCCTCCTCAATGGCTGAACACAAGCCTAGAACCTTAAGCCTTGATTCCCACACTTGAATCCTCAAACTTAGCTTCAAAATTCAAGAAGAAAAGAAGAAGAAAATGATGAACGGATAAAGAGGAAGAAGGTGAAGGAGATGATCTATTTTTGCTTAACTTTCCACAACCTTCTAAAAGTTATGTCTATCCTTAGGGTGAAAAGACCTAATTGCCCCTAGGCTTATCTTCTTTCCTTAACATCCCCCAAGGGCAAAATTCTCCTTTCCCATCTAATCCTGCTAATCATAATTAACATCCTCCAAATCCCATTACTCCCAATATTCTCAAATGCTAATAAATCACATCCCATTACCCTTTAATTCCCAGCAATGTTCTAATTACCAAATTACCCTGAGACTCACCCCGAGCCCTGAAACTAACCCCGTTATGACCAGACCGATAACTTGCATTCAAAGATCGTCTCATGTCGAATGGCTCGAACAAATCCACATATAATGTGGTATTATTCATAATTCACCCACATGCATGAAAATTCACAATTACGCCCTCGATGTCCAAATTACCAAAATGCCCTTATAATTGAAAATGGACCCATATGCATGCATTTATCATCATATCATAATATAATTCACATAAACATGCATATAATCATTTAATAAATCAATTATGGTGCTCCCGGCCTCCTAATCAAGGTCCTAAACCTTATTAGGGATTTTGGGGCATTACAGTTAAGCAATGAAGTCAAAATCTGCTATGTTCCGTCACAAGACCAGATTGCAGATCAGTTTACCAAATACGTTTCCACTAACAAATTCCTCACTCTTTGGTCCAAAATTCAAGTCGTTCCCTTCCCCATTCATTTGAGAGGGATATAAAGTTAGAGAACTCACTTGATTGTATTACTTAAGAGATTTTGTTACAAGTGGTTATAGTCTGTTTTGATGTTAACAATGTTATGTTGTAGTTAGTTATATCCATCTGGTTTGTTAGAAGTCTTGAACTTCTCTTCTTGTAATAACTGGTTTATAAATAAAGGTTTTGGTTGGTTAGCTCATTCATTGAGCAACATTCTCACTTTTTCGATATTTAATCAATTCTTCTCTTCTCTTACTAGACTCAAAATCCTATCAGGGCCACATCCTTCACAAGTCTAGCTACCTCAGATTGTAGGACCACTGGTGCAAGTGACTTTGGTTCAGAAACCACCTCCTTAGGCAATTTCAGTCATTGAAGTAGTCTCTTTTTCAATGTCATGTGGCCTATCATCATTTGCCTCATAAGTTTTTTTTCAATTCAAGGGTGTCAAGATTGAAGAAACTTATGAGGCCATTAGATTTTGCTTTATATTGGATGGATCTAATTTATTCCCTCACTGTAGGTCGAGGCTTAAGAAGACCGAAATAAACCAACTGCTATAAAGATGAAAATATTTCAAGAAGTTTAAAATCTTACCTTTTTCTTATTAAATATCGTCATCGCCTCTTTCAGGGTTACCATTTTATTAATTGTCCAACTCAACATCCTAGGGAACTTGAAGCCTAAGGCAAAGTCCCTTCTCACTTCCATAATGACCTCGTAAGAACAATATTACAACACAAGTGTAAAGCCATAGAGTGTATACTTGGCTTCAACCTAATTTTTTATCCTCTTTCTTTCTTGTTCGCACTTTCTCCAAGTAAAAACTACGTTGGTGCACCATATTCTTTTTCAAGCCTTTCAACTTCTTTTCAAAGGACTATCTCCCACAAGAAAACTTGAAGATATTTTCAGTATCCTCCATCAAGGATAACATATCCTTTCACACTGTGGATCCAGTCTCAAATCCAAAAGGCAAACCATCGACCAAATAACAAAGGTTGAGTTTCTATATGTCCTTCTGATCTTGGCAGCCAAGGAAGGTTGATTCTAATGCATTGGCTTTTACAACAGGCACTTCATTGAAATATGCATCGATAATTCGTACGTTATTCGTGCGCTAAATGAACTCAATCTCCTTGGGAATGTCACTAAAATCCAATCTTATCATCAGTGCGAACTCAACCACTCCAATTCTAGATTGAGTAGTACAAATAAGAAATTGTTAGAGATATTTTTGTTGTCTCAATGGAAAAATAAGAAATACTATTACAACTCTATGCAAAAATACAATAGACAAGGTAATTGATTAAATAAGATTACAACTCAATAATCAAAATACAAGTAAATGTAGAAATAAGAGGAAGAAGAAAATTATAAGAACTAAAACTCTAAAACAAAGGATACAAATAAATATGTAAATAGAAAATAGAAGACGAGGATTACAAACTCAAAATAATAATAATACAAGTAAATAAGAACAAAAAAAACAAAAGAATGAAACATCAATGAAAAACTCAAACTCTCACACAACCAAAGTGTAGAGTAGTGGGGATCACCAACTTGAACAAGGTTCAAAACCTTTGTCCAAAAGCTTTTTTCACCCTAACTCAAGCACTAAGGGATATCTCTAGGAAATAACTCTCTGGAATTATCAAGCATCTATGGTGTATTTTCTAGCAAAGTGCTTTGTGGATAGAAAATGGTGTGTCTTACAAGTGAGCATTAGGCTCCTATTTATAGAGTTTGAGATACCCTTTGAATTTCAAATTCCACCAACCCCCATGGTTGTTACCAATGATTAATTGGATGTTTAAGGAATTAAATATGAGATTTGGGAGTTGTTTGTATTTTTGGAGTCATTAAAAAAGGTGGAAAAAACTAAAAATTGGTCAGTCAGACACTGTGGTCACGACCATGGGCATTGTTGGCCACAGCTGTGGCTCTCTGTCCCCCAGGCCACGGCCACCAGTGCTCCTGGCCTCAGCCACTGCCCAATTTCAGCACACCAAATTATGTTGTTTTTCCAAATGGTTCCAAATCACTCCCAATTGATTTTGTAACCCCCAAAACACATTATTGGGGTTAAAATCATATCTCTGACAACCATTTTACATATGGTTGTAAGAAATTCATCTCAATATCTTGTAACAACAAATCTACACAATAATGAGAAATATTTGGAAGTTACAAATTTGTAACAACTCTATATTATATGTTACAATATGTGACACTTTTTGTCACATTTATTTAATCTAAAATATTATATTATAAAATAATATAATATTACATTATATTATAAATAATATAACAGAAAGTGTATCTCATCCTTACACATTGAATGTATCT
This sequence comes from Humulus lupulus, assembly GCF_963169125.1. NCBI lineage: Eukaryota > Viridiplantae > Streptophyta > Magnoliopsida > Rosales > Cannabaceae > Humulus > Humulus lupulus. The sequence goes on along the minus strand of NC_084795.1, from coordinate 53,778,453 downwards.
TCTACAACAGTAGTTGATGTAGAAGAACTCTAGAAAATTTAAATGGGGAAGTCGTGAAGAACTGCTTGAAATGTGATTCCTTCGCCCTATCCAAGAGACCATGCTTCTTAAGCTTTTCTTTCAATTGTGTCAGCACAACTAGAGTGTTCATCTATTTCAATCCACACTATTTTGGTCATAGCTAATCCAATCACATTAAGTGTAGATTTCATTTTTTGGATTTGTTATTTTAAATCTGTTTTTTTCTAAATGAAAAATTGTTTATAAATTTTAATTCACTAAAATTCATATGTTTTTCTTCAAAAAAATTAATGAATCCACTCAAATATTGAAATAAAACCAATCAACAAAATTAAACTCCATAACTACTCAAATTAAGTCATAAACAACAACTCATAAGTTATTTACAATAACAATTTCAACAACACATAAACAAAAAGTTCCAACAACTCATAATTTTATTTTTATTTAATATATTCTTTAAATTACTAATATTTTTCTAATAATATTTAAAAGAATAAATAACATTTTTGCCCCCGAACTATGATCACTGTATGACCATGCCCCCTGAATGATTCACGATGTTAAAAATCCCCCCCTCGAACTATGTACATTACTGAAATATATGACTTCTGTTAAATTTTTTCCTAGGTGACTAACAGATTGATGATGTAGCATTTTGTTTGTTGATGTGGCAGTGCCATGTATAGAATAATTAGCAATTTTGCCCCCCGAACTTTGACCACTACCAAATTGTACTATTTTTATTAAAACAATTTTTTTCTTTTTAAAAATAATAATTAAATATTTAAAAAAAATTAAAAAAAATCATTTTAAAAGATTAAGAAAAAAGACAATACTAAAAGTTTCAAATTAATTAAATAAAATTTTAAATACTCAAAAATTAAAAATCTAATTAATAACAAATAACTTTTTTTTTTTACTTTTTCTTTTCTTTTACAATATAAAATAAATATATCTTACAATAAAAATCAAAATAAATCATAAACAAAGTTTTGTCCCCTTTGTCCTCCTCCTCCTCTTAAATTAAAAGTTTTATTTATTTAGTTAAAACATTCGTCCTTCTCTTTAATTAAAACTTTTTTCTTTGTTTAGTATTTATTTTAAATGTTAATTCTAAAATAGTTTTAATTAATACTGTAAAAGAAAATTTTAAAAAGAGTTATTTGTTGATAATTAAATTTTAAATTTTTTTTTTTTTTTATAAAATGGGTATTATTTGGTAGTGGTCAAAGTTTAGGGGGAGGGGGGGCGGGGGGAATTGGTTATTATTCTACACGTGATACTGCCACATCAACATTCAAAATGGTACATCATCAATCTGTTAGCCACCTAGGACGAAATCTAACAAAAGTCTCATATTTTAGTAACGTGCATAGTTCGGAGGGAATTTTTAATAACACGAATCATTCAGGGGGAACGATCATAGAGAGGTCATAGTTCAGGGGCAAAATGCTATTTATTCTATTTAAAATATTAAAATGTTATATATATTTATGTATTTTAAAATACATTTACATATAAAAAAATGTGTATCTAACATATTATAGATTTAATAGATTTTTTTATCCGTTAACTTTAACGATTTCTTTAAATTTAAAAATAATAAAGAAATAAAAAAACTACGAAAGTAAAAAATTTCACAAAATATTTTAGTCATAACTTTCAATCTAAGAGACTAATTTTGATGAATTAGATGCCTTTGGAAATGTAATTAAAAAATATATAACTTTGTGTGAAATAATATTTTTCATATTTTCATTATTTAAGGGTCTAAAACTGGTCGCAAGTTATAGGTTTTGTTAATTACGAAATTTCACAAAACTGTCTCAATGTTTTAGTCATAAATTTTGATTAGGGAGTCTAATTTCAATGAATTGGATAGCATTGGAAAGATAATTGAAAAATCTATAACTTTTATGTGAAATAGTGTTTTTTATATTCATTTCATTTTGGGGTCAAAAGTTGGTAGTAAGTTACATGATGGGATAAATACAAAATTTCACATTTATTTAAAAATTCAAAGTTATTTAATTTAATTTCATATTATAATTATTGTTATTTGAGTTGTGTTTGGAATTTAAAATAAAAAAATAATAATGATAATAAAATTGTAACGTCCTAAAACTCATAAGGGTTAGTACCTTGGTTAGTGTTTTAAAGGGCATAATTGGAATTACTGTGTGATTTTAATTGATTATGTGAATTATATGAGTTATATTATGATATAACTACTTATGCATGTTTATGTGTATTAAACATGTTTAAATTCCCACTTTTATTAAAGAGGGGCATTTTTGTAATTTTGACTCGTTGATGGTATATTTGTGATTTATGTGCTATATGTTTGTGACAACATTATTATGTGGATATGTTTGAGATATTCGACAGGAGTGGATCCTTTCGAGAATTTTTAGTGGAAAATTCACAATAGGGATAAATGCCCGGCTCAGGTCAAGCCAAAGGGTATTTTGAGAATTTTAATATTTTGGGATTTATTGGCGGTGGAATAAATTGGTGAGATATTGGTGTTTGATGGATTAGTTGATGATTTGGTGACTAGTGATGAAAGTAGAGTTTTAAGCAGAAAGACTAAAATGCCCTTGAGGCTTATTAAGAAGGGTATTGATGGGAGGGGTATGTTGGTCTTTTGTCCATGAAATTAGACAGCTCTAAGAGCTGAAGACTCTTGTACATTCCAAGTTATTCTCTATCTTCTTCTTGGGAAAGCTTTCTTGAACACTAAGGAACACCAAGGTTTTTGCTTGAATTAAGCTTGGATTTGAGGATTTCCTGAAGAATTGAGCCTCAAGAGAAGTAATAGCAGCTACCAACCAACCTTAATCCCTAGGAATTTCGAATTCAAGAGGTAATAACTCTTCTCTTTCTGTTCTTCATTGGCTCTTTCATTGTTCTTGAGGAGTTTTGAAGTTTTGAGTTGAATTTTTGTAATTGATGGTTCTAGTTGATTTGTGTAGGCATATGGGGGTTAGATATGTGTTAAGTAATGATTTTAAGCCTAAAACTTGAATTAAAAACTAGAGATTCGATTGAATTTCTCGAATTTGGTAGAATTGGCGCTTTGGAACCCTAAGTAATTCTTGATTTTGGGTCAAATTTGGGAATTGATTGGTGTTAATAAGTTGTTTATGAGGTATTAAATTGTTTTGTAGCTTGATTTTGCACCTGGAACTGATTGAATCGAATTGGGGTGAGTTTTGGAGTTGGGGAAAAATGCAGAAAAATGTAGGGATTTGGTCTCTAACTTGCGTGGGTTGACCAGCCTTGGGAATTCATTCGACCGGCATGCGGTTAGGGCAGGTCTAACCATTTTAGCCAGGCGGTCGACTGGCCTGTGCTAGGCGGCCTACCGGCCTAAGAAAACATCCATATCTTTGGGTTGTGTTTAAGGGGTTTCGATGGGTAACCCTAGGGGATTGAAACCTAAGGTTCCTAGGATATTACGAGGCATGTTTTAGGAGGTATTTAAGGCCCAGTAAGTTTATGGAAAAGTTGTGTTGTGTTTTAGTTCGAGGGAAACTAAACCTACATTTTATCATTGTGACTAGGGTTTCCTTGGAGCTCATGAGAGGATCGCACTCGAGGTCGTCATGAGTTCGTTGCATTGAATTGAGGTAAGAAAACTAGCACTTGCACCTTGTGTTAGGCATTGGCCCTGTTATCTGGATACAGTTATAACTGTACTTGGTATATGATTAAAGTTGTGTAATCTTGTCTTGTAATTTAATATGTTGCATCTAATTTCTATATGATTATTTGCGAGTGATTGGCATGGGCCATATTCAGCAAAATGCATGTGTAATGCAGGTCGAGATGAAGAGGCCACTGAAAGGGTTATGTACCCATTGGTTCAACATAGGTCGTATAAATGAATAATGGTTTGACATAAGTTATGCTATCTATTGTCTATGTTTATTATGAATTTAAAATTCCTTGATGGTTTTCTTGTTGGGCCTTGGCTCATGGGTGCTTCATGGGGTAGGTAAAGACAAAGGAAAGGTCGACCAGACATTTGTTGGAGAGCTTTAGGGCGACGCCTACATGTTCAGCCTGCTTGGCCACCACAGCCAAGTTATTTTGAGGGACTTAGGTTATGAGTCCAATTTTGTCGTTTAGGGTGACCATTTTGTAAACTTTGTTTATAATTATGTTGTAATTAACTTTTTGGTAACGACTCTAGGGAAGTAGGGCGTTACAAAACCTAAGGGCTCGGGATCGATCCTACTACCCGGTTTAGTAGGATTCGGCGTCCTAGAGGCTAGGACTCCATTCGGAATCCTTTATTTACTTATTATTGACGGGATTCTATACTTGGTTGTGACTAGGTTATTGCTAGGGGCTCGGGACTAGGATTGTTCTCAATGGTCGTTCTTATTTTACTTTACACTCGGACTTGAGGTAAGAAAACTGCACCTGATATGTGATACACATGATTAGGGCTTGGCACAAATGCTGAATACAAATTTGATTAGGGCTTCGACCCTTGTAAATGCACATGATTATGATTATGTCTGTGAATTATTGATTAAGCATGTTGAGTGCTCTATATATGGATATTTTTTATGTGATGAATGCCTGTTAGCATTGTATAATTGGAAAAGCATTGACTTATCAATCAAGGACAGCAATAGCGCTGGTCAAAAAGCATTGACTTATGAGTCAAGGACAGCAATAGCGCGCTGAGCGCTTGTCGATATGGTTAGACCTAATCAGAAGTGTATTATACGCTTGTCCGACCCAATGGTCATGGAAAACTAAAGCGCTAGATACGATGGGCCAGCTTCAAGGCTGGTTATACAGAGGATAGAGCAATGGGCCCCGCGGTGACTTATTAGTCCCAGATCTTAGGGCGCTGAGCCCCAGTGTGATTTATTAATCATGTACTTGGGCAATGGGCCCTGATATGATTCAGTTAATCATTTATTTAGGGCGATTGGCCCCATATGACATTATAGTCATTTATTTGAACGGTATGCATGCACGAGTAGGGTTATTACTCCTAGGCATGCTTATTATGATTTGGTAATGTATTATTAATTGCTTATGAGCATGTTTAAGTTTTCTTGTTGGGCCTTGGCTCACGGGTACTATGTGGTGCAGGTAAGGGAAAAGGAAAGTTTGACCAGCCATGAGTTGGAAAGCTTAGGTGGCGATGTGCATATGCAGCTGCTTGACCACCACGACTAAGGTTTCTCAGAGGAACTAGGGTTAAACCCTATTTTTACTGCTTAGGTTAGAAGGTTGTACCTTTTGAGTTGTAATTACCTTTTTGGAACTATCAATAACTTTGTAAATGTTTATTATGGGATACCATGTACAGCTTAATGTTTAAATGAATCATCCATTCATTTTTACCGAAATTGTTATACCTGGATTGTTAATCACATTTAGATGCACGTTTATGGCCAAATGTCTCATTTAGCGAGTTAAGCACTATTTAAAATACACAGTGTAACGGTCTTGGCTAACCAGGTCATTACATAGACATTGGCGCTTCTTGCCACGTCTGCAATGACCGTGTTATGTTCAAAACATATATTGTTGCTGGGGATAAGAAAGTGTTGTTAGGAGACTCTCACACCACTACTGTTGCTGGAATTCGAAATGTGGAACTTAAGATAACCTCAGGAAAGACTTTATAACTAAAAGATGTAATGCTTCTTCTAAGATGAGAAAGAATTTAGTTTCTGGTTTTTTGCTTAACAAGGCTGGGTTTACTCAAACTGTTGGGGCTGATTTGTACACCATCACTAAGAATGATATTTTTGTTGAGAAGGGGTATGCCACTGGTGGCATGTTTAAGTTGAACGTTGAATTTAATAAAGTTTCTTCTTCTGCTTACATGTTGTGTGATTTTAATGTTTGACATGCTAGACTTTGTCATGTTAATAAGAGCATTATTAAGAACATGAGTAGCTTGGGTTTAATTCCTAAAATGTCATTAAATGATTAAAATGTGATTTTTGTAGCCAAGAAAAAATAACTAAGACCCACATAAATCTGTTGTTAGAGAATCTAAACCTTTAGATTTAATTCATTCTGATATATGTGAACTTGATGGGGTTTGGACCAAAAATGGTGAACGCTGCTTTATTACATTTATTGATGATTGTTCTGATTTACTTTTGTCTATCTTTTGAAAAACAAAAGTGATGAGCTTGATATGTTTAAATTATTTGTGACTGAAATTGAGACTCAACTCAATGAGAAAATTAAGAGGTTTCGCAATGATAGAGGTACTGAATATGATTCAAGCTTGTTTATTGAGTTTTATAATTCACATGACATTATACACAAAACCACTACACCATATTCACATGAAATGAACGATAAGGTTGAAAGAAAGATTAGAACTTTTACTGAATCTATTTGGCTATTTTATTGAATTCTAGTGTAGCATCTCATTGGTGAGGTGAAATTTTGTTAACTGATTGTTATTTGCTGAATAGAGTTCTTAAGTCTAAGAGCAAAGTTTCACCATATGAGATCTTGAAAAATAGGCAACCTAACATGTCTTATTTTAGAACTTGGGGTTGTTTAGCTTATGTTCTTATTCTTGATCCTAAGAGAATTAAGCTAGCAAGTAGAGCCTGTGAATGTGTTTTTGTCAGTTATGCAATTAATTAAGCATATAGGTTCCATGATTTAAATGTGCAAGTTATTGTGGAATCAATTGATGCTGATTTTTATGAAAATAGATTCCTTTTTAAATTGAGAAATAGTGGGGACGCATCTTCTAGCAACATTACTATGATTAGGAGTAATGAGCATATTGAGAATCAGAACATAGGAGAAGTAAGAGAGCTAGAGTTGCTAAAGATTATGGTTCTGATTTTTGTGCTTGCACCTTAGAGGAGGATCCTGTTAACCTCCAAGAAGCTTTGTCTTCTCTAGATGATGACCTTTGGCAAGAAGCCATCAATGATGAAATGGACTCTTTTGAGTCTAATAAAACTTGACATTTAGTTGATTTACCTTCTGGTTGCAAACCTATAGGTTGTAAGTGAATTTTGAAAAAGAAATTGAAACCTGATGGTACTGTTGACAAGTACAAGGTTGGCTTGGTAGCCAAGGGTTTTAGGCAAAGAGAGAATGTAGATTTCTTTGACACCTTTTCAGTTGTCACTAGAATAACATCCATTAGAGTTTTGATTTTCCTAGCTGCAATTCATGATTTAGTAGTTCACTAAATGGATGTTGAGACTGCATTTTTTAATGGTGAGTCAGAAGAGGAAATTTACATGGATCAACCTGAAGGTTTTGTGATCCCTGGTCAGGAACATAAGGTTTGCAAATTAGATAAGTCTAAGTATGGTCTTGAGCAGGCACCTAAGCAGTGGCATGAGAAATTTGATAATTTAGTTATCTCACATGGTTTTAAAGTGAATGAAAGTGACAAATGCATTTATTATAAATCTAAGAATGGCATTTGCACTATTATATGTCTGTATGTGGATGACTTGCTTATATTTGGTTCAAATATTCATGTTGTGACTGCTGTGAAATTATTTTTGTGTTCAAACTTTGATAAGAAAGACCTTAGAGAAGTGACTGTAATCCTTGGTATAAAGATTACTAGGTCTGAAAACGAGAGTTTCTCTAGATCAATCTCATTACATTGAGAAAATTTTGAAGAAATACAATTACTTTGACTATAAAACTATTTGCACACCATATAATCCAAGTGTAAAATTATTTAAGAGCATTGGTGATGGCGTAAGACAATCTATGTAATGCCCTACTACCCAGGGACCGTTACGGTGTGCATTTTAAATAGTGTTAAACTCGCTAATCGAGTCATTTGGCCTTAATCGTGTAACTAAGTATGATTAGCGGTTTAGGGTTACAATTTTTGGTTAAGATACAACGTTTCACTAAAACGTTTACTATATACATTGGGATCCCAAATATATAATTTATGGGCTATTTGCAACAAAAGATTTACAACCAACCGACCTAAGCAGCAAAAATAGGGTTTAACCCTAGTTCCTCTTTAAACCCTCGGCCGTGGCGGCCGAGCAGCTGCATTTGTACACATCGTCACCTAAGATCTCCAACTCAAGGATGGTCCAGATTTCTTTTGCCTTTACCTGCACCACATAGCACCCGTGAGCCAAAGCTCAGCAAGAAAACTCAATATGCTCTTGAACAAGTAATAACATGTTACTTAATCATAATAGGCATGCCTAGCAATAATAGCCCTATTCATGCATGCAAATAAGTCTAGATAATGATGGTGGATCTTGCCCTCCTGTGTGGATGACTATCAAGTCAATCCTAATCAGATGAGTGATTAACACTTTGAGATTCTGATAATCATGTTGGGGCTTGTAGCCCTAATCAGATGAGTGTTTAACACTTTGAGGTTCTGATAATCATACTGGGGCGTGTAACCCTAATCAGATGAGTGACTGATGAGTAAGTCACTAGCTTAAATCAGATGAGTGACTGATGAGTAAGTCACTAACTTAAAATCCAAATGAGTGATTAACACTTGAGATTCTAATAATCATACTGGGGCTTGCAGCCCTAATCAGATGAATGATTAACACTTTTAGGTTCTGTAAACCATACTGGGGCTTATAGCCCAAATCAGATGAGTGGTTAACACTTTGAGGTTCTGTTAACCATGCTGGGGCTTGTAGCCCATAGCCATGTGATGATGTAGTCACCTGGGCCTTATGGCCCTGACTCTAAGTAACTAGCCATTACACTAAACAAGCACTTTTAATTTTCATCGAACTTTAGGTCAGTCAGGCATTAATGCTCATGATGAGTCATTCAATGCTTATGTCGATTAGATCTAATCTTTTCGGCTTATGTTGAACACATCAATGCCGTTCTTGACTCTTAAGCCAATACCATACGACTCGTGCCGATTTCTGACTCATGGGTCAGTGCCATACACAAGTAAGCAATGCAACCAGGCATATATCATATGTCAAATATCCAAATGTAGGGCATTCAGCATGATTACTTAACAATCACTAGCATAATTATGATCATGCACATTTACAAAGACTCAAGCTCTGATAAATCTCACATTCAATATTCATGTCATGCCCTAATCACATGTTTCTCATGCATCACATACTGGGTGCAGTTTTCTTACCTCTAGTCCAAGCACAGGTTACTAATAAATGAGCCACAAGCACGATCCTAATTCCAAGCCCCTAGCGATAACCTAGTCACAATCATAAACAGTGTTTCAATGAGTTCAAGTTCCAAAACCCAAATCCCAGGACCAATCCCGCTCTCTCAGGACCTCTAATTCCACCAAACAAGGTGGTGGAATCATCCCCTGAGCCCTCAGGTCAAAACCCTGAAAAGTACCAAAAAACCACAATCTGAAGGTTGTGTAGCACTACAGTGCTACAGATAGACCCAACTTCCCCCAAACAGAGCTCCTAGCACTGTAGCGCTAATACCCTAGCGCTACAGCGCCCAACCCAGAATTCTGGGTTCTCAGCTTTGTGTTCTTCGAGCTTCAAAGATCCAAATCCAGCCTCAACCTATCCAAATCTCAAAATTAAAGTTCCCAAACATCCTAATCTCCCAAAATCAATAAAACCCAAGCTTCAATTCATCCAAAAACTCATCAAAACACAAAATCCAATCCAAGCTTAAAAACTTTAAAAACTTGAATTACCTCTGATTATGCCATTTCCCAGCTGAATCCTCTGGCTAATAAGCTTATAATCTTCCCTATAATCACTATGCCTCGATCCTCGCTTGAATCCGAGTCCTAGAACTCAAGTTTCCTTCGAAAATGCGATCGGGTGTCAAAATGGAACTTTGAGGAAGAGAGAATGTTCTAAACGTTCTTTTATGATTCTAATAGGTTACTTCAAGCTTAAGTAGCCTCAAGCAAATCCTAATGCTCAGGGTCCCGAAAACGCCCCCCGGGTAAAATAGTCAAAACTCCCAGAATTTCCCCCCGATCTCACTAACTCCCAATTTATCGTCAAATATTTTGTAATAACCCGACTATTTCTAAGACATCGGACCATTAAAAACTACTATGATATAGCTACTAATTTGAATACATACATAAGAAATAACATAACTTTATTTAAAACCCAAAATATTGTACCAAATACAAAATAAGGTAAAAATATAAAATAAAATGTGATATGCTATGGGATCCCATTGTTTATAAAACATAAAAACATAAACTTTAATTGTTTAAATACTCAATGCGGAAATACATCAAAACATAATTTAAAAGATTTTAAACGACGTCATCCTCGATCTTCACGCAGTCCATTCATCCTTAACACACATGCCAAGCTGCCATGAATCCTTCCCGCCTTCCATATTCATTTTCTTGCATCATGCTAAAAATAAAGGAATGAGCCTAATGCCCAGCAAGGAAAATCTACTAACAACAAACATCATAAGACTATATCATATACTATAAAACTTATGACTATAAAAACATATATCATATAGGACTACAACATTAATGGCCATTAACTCATTAACATTGCATGTGATAAAATCATCTAGGTCCTCTGTCTACTAATCGAGGTAGGTTAGATCACAAGGTAGTATATGATAACCCATCTAGCTCCTCTGTCTACTAATCGAGGTAGGGTAAATCATAACTCTAAACCATGAAAATGATAAAAATTCTTGGGGCTTGCTATCTAAGCAAGTCATATGCCCAAGCGACTACAAAACATATTCTTGGGGCTTGCTATCTAAGCAAGTCATATGCCCAAAGACTACAAAACATATTTATACATATACATATCATAGCATAAAACATCTAATAACATAAATATATAAACACATATAATCTATCCTATTTTCCTTACCAAAAACCGGGATATGGAGACAAGAATGGGATTTGGAACACTCCTAAAACCAATAGTAAGAATGGTGAGTTTCTAAAGAAAAAGAGATGAAAAGAAAACTAAACCATCCAAGAAGAAACTTACCGAAAAAGAACCTTAAGTTTCAAGAAACTTAAACACCTAACCAAGAATCATAAACAAGAGTTAGGATCTAAAAGAAAATAAAAGAAAACTAAAGAACAATGAAAAACTAAACTTAAGGATAAGAATACCTTGAATGATCTTATGACTTGATCTATACCTCAATACCAAAATAACTCTATATCTCACTTCCCAGGTGTTTAGAAAAGCTTAGTTTGGAAAAGCTTTTTAACCCAAAACCCAAGTGTTTCTCTCTATAGTAACCCCTTTGAATGAAGAAAACGGCTGAGTACTAGGTCCTATTTATAGAGTTCAAGGAGTGAATCTAACCCCTTTTAATTTGAATAAATAAATGAATGTAAAATGAAAAAGATTTTAATTTTCATTCAACAGACGCCCAGAACTCAGTCAAAATCGTTCAAAGGCAGGTCTAAGTGGTTAAGGTTATTTTTAAAATTAAAATCCCAAACTTTCAAAAATCACCAGGGGCGATATATTACCTACCCTGGGCGATATATCGCCTAGACCATTTTCTCGAGCCCTGTTCGTTCGTTCGTGTGAAGTTGACGTGTTTTCCGTATCTTCCATAGGAGATATATCGGCATACGTTGATATATCAAACACGTATTTGCACTGTAACGACCTAAATTTGCTAATAAGGCTTAGGGCCTTGATTAGTGTGCCTGGAGGGAAATAAGTGAATTATTGTTATAATATGTGAATTTATGCGAATATGTGATAGAGATGCATGCTTAGTCGAATTCAATATGCATGTGGGCCCCATTTGGATATTAGGGGCATGTTTGTGATTTTAGGCCATTGAGGACATAAATTTGATAAATGTGATATGTTTGTGATATATCTGTGTAGCACGATCCAAGACAGTCCTAGGGAGCCGTTAGTCAGAAAGTCACAACAGGGTTGAGAATCTGACTCGGGGCGAGTCGAGGAGTATACCGGGTATGAGATATCTTATGGGGTTTCCGGGTTTTGGAAATAAATATTTGGAGATATATTTGAGGTTAGAATGTCTAGGAGGGAATATTGAGGAAATTTACCATTTTGCCCTCGGGGGACGTTTTTGGTACCCCGAGCTTTGAGGTAACCTTATAGATTTAAGTTGAATAAAACAAAACCCATAATCATTTAGAACTCTCTAAATTGACCCACTCTCTCCTCCCTCACTCTGTTTTCTCTTCCACACTTGAAGGCAAAGTGTTATTTTTGGAGGAAAAACCAGTTAAGAACTAAGGAGTTGAAGCTGAGTTTGGGAGACTCTAACCAGAAATCTAAGGCTTGGAGCTTAGGGAACTGAGTTGAGGATTCAATTTTGTATAAGGTAAGCTTTCTGATATGTTGATTGCAGCTGAATTCTGTTGATAATGGGTGTTAGGACTTAGACATGCATGGTTCGGATTCTAGGACTGGTTTTGATTGCTTGATGGGTGTGGGAATTTGCTCATGAGTTTGTTGGTATGTTTAGGTTGCATGAGTAAGAATTCTGGGTTTAATTCTAAGGTTGGGGTGATTTTGGTTGAGATATGTGGGGTTTGGCTCGAAGGAAATGCAAGGAAAGTGGAGTTTTCTGGGTTTGGAGGCGAGGGTCGCGGCCCATGTGCACGCAAGGCCTTGGGAGGCCATGGAGTTCGAGGCACGCCACGGCGCTTGGCCAAGCATGCCGCGACCCGTGTGTGCTTCCAGGGAGGTGTCTAGCCTCTGTTTTGAGGCTAGCCTCGACACTTGTGGGGTGGGCCGCGACCCTAGTTCAAGGTGCAGGGATTTTAGTGGGATTTGACTTGGGAACCTGATTGTTAGGGCTCAGGATGGATTTTATCACCCGGATTGATAGAATTCAAGATTCTGGAGACTAGAATTATGACTCAAAGCCATTTAATGGATTAGAACTTGATGGATGAATATCATTAATGCGTTGTGATTAGGGCTTCGGCGAGGCTTGGACTAGGGAAGTGTGCTCGGGATATCGGTGCTTAGAAAGCCCGGGACATAGGTAAGAAAACTACTGTTCCCATAGAGCTTGTGTTGCAGGGCTCGGCCCTATGTGATTGTGTTGCAGGGCTCGGCCCTATATGATTGTGTTGCGGGGCATGGCCCTTTGACTGGATTTATGTGTGTTTTAATATCTGTTTAGTATATAATGTGTATGTATTAATGATGGAACAACGATGGCCGGGAACGGCGAAGGTCGGGAGCGGCAAGGGGCCGGGAGCAGCATTTAGCACACAGAGTGCGAGTTGCCAGGGTGTGACCCTAAGGGATACCTGGGATATCATTACGGTTTAGACCGCGAACCCAGGGCCTGGTAAAGCACCTGGGATGGCATGGCCGTACTTGTATGACCTAGTGTTGGCTTGATTTTATCTTAAGTATTTGATATGCGTTTATCATCTGTTTGTGAGAGTTTTCTTGCTGGGCTTCGGCTCACGGGTGCTCTATGGTGCAGGTAAAGGCAAAGGAAGGGTCGATCAACCTTGAGTATGGCGAGCAGGACAAGCGGCGCGTACATGTTCGGTCTGTCTGGCTGCCATAGCCAGGGGTGTTTTTGGGAGATGTTTGTACAAAACCTGAATTTTGTCGTTTAGTCGACTTTGGTTATATTTTGAGTTGTAAATACTTCTAAACAATGTTTTGGGATCCCAAATGTTAAATGTTTCATAACTTTTCAATAAAAGGTTTATTCCCAAGTTTATGACTCTGATTATGATTTAATTACACTTTTGTCCTAAAACCTCGATTAGCGAGTTAATTGCACTTTTAAACTCACTTAGTAACGGATCTAAGGCAGTAGGGCGTTACATGCACTTTTTCAGCATATTTTGAATTGATTAAAAACTTTGATTGAGTCAAAACATGATCCTAACAGCTGCTGGAAGGTTCTGGAGCTTCTAGATCTTTCTTTTAATTAAACTATTCATCAAAAATACTTAAATCATTAATAAACATGATTATGACAAGTATCATGCTCTTATTAATTCTATCTAAACCTTAGGTTATAATGAATAATATTTCTAGGATCGGGAATATTAATCAAACCTTATGTTATAATTAATATTTCTAAATTATAGGTTAAACTTATAAAATCCATAACTGTTGCTATGAGTTTCCAACTAAGTCTCAGCTTGAACCAAAATCCATGGTAACTAACATAGTACAAACTAATACTAACTACTACTACTATCTAGCTAAGTAAAATTCTGGGACACTACATATTTATTCTCATTACCCAACATCCTGGTAATGTGCTAAATACCCCTTGACTCACTCCGAGTCAAGCATAAATCCCATTGTGACTTTCCCACTAGCTCACATCCTAGGATTGTCTTGTGCTGAGTAACCCTAGCATAACCAAATAATAATGAAGCACCACACACATGCCACATATATGTCAAATATGCCCGAAATTGTCAAAATATGAAAATCACCCAATTAATCAGAAATGGGTTCACATGCATATTTAATACACCTAAACATGCATATAATCATTTAATTGCATAATAAATCAAGTATGGCCCTCCCGGCCTCCTGATCAAGGCCCTAAGCCTTATTAGGAAATTTTGGTCATTACAATCTGAGTATGCAAGCATCATTGGCAACCTTCAGCATGCCACAGATTGTACTAGACCCGACATTGCCTATGTCATGGGATTACTGTGAAGGTTTACTAGTAGACCCAGTGTAGAGCATTGGCATGCTATTGAAAGGGTAATGAGATACCTAAAGAGAACTATGGACCTTGGATTACATTATCAAAAGTTTCCAGCTGTCCTTGAAGGATACAGCGATGCAGACTAGAACACTCTGTCAGATGACTCCAAAGCAACAAGTGGTTATATTTTAGTATAGTTGGTGGAGCAATTTCTTGAAAATCAAAGAAACAGACTATTTTGGCTCAATCTACCATGGATTCTGAAATGATAGCTCTAGCTACAACTAGTGAAGAAGCAAGCTAGCTGAGAAGCATGCTAGCTAAGATTCATTTATGGGAAAGACCAATACCAGTTGCGTTGATTCACTGCAATAGTACAGCAGCTATTACAAAAATTTAGAACCGTCGTTACAACGGTAAAAGATGACAGATATGTCATAAGCACAACACTTTTAGAGAGTTCCTTTCAACAGGAGCTATTAGAGTGGATCATGTACGCACTGATGATAATTTAGCAGATCCTTTGACGATAGGATTAGCTAGAGAAAAAGTCCATAAAACTTCGAAATGAATGGGACTACTGCCCTTAGAATGATTAGTCACTCATAATGGTAACCCAACCTAAAGACTGGAGATCCCAAGAATTATGTTCAATGGGTAATAACAATTTGTGAAGTGATATGACTTGGATCATGCTACTTCCTTTAAAATATATAGAAGCATGAATTCCTGAAGCGATGAGAGGATGAGTTAATAGAAACTCTTAATGAGATCTATACTCTATGTAGAGTGGAGTACCTTGCTACATGAGTACTCTTGATAGACTTACCTATGTGAATGTGGAAGTGGGGCCGCTTTCTATGGAATTTTGGGCAAAATTTCTAGAGCATTCACTATACTGGGATAGACGTGCATGGCCATTAACGCACGAGCTTTTGACTACACCCTAGAAATGCTGTGTGTGGTTTGATGTCAGAGATAGAGTTCAAGACTTTGGGTCACTCTAGTATAATCTGAATCGTTCTCACTATGTAAAGGTTCAAGTCAAAGATACCTTTGTTTATGCACAGTCTTATAGATGTTGATATTGCTCGAGAAAATATTTTTTAAAAATTCAAGTGGGGGATTGTTGATACTTTTTTATAATATATGAATTATTTAAAAATAATAATAAAAATAGAAAAGTGCTTTTTGTGTGTTAAAAGAGAAAGAGTCTCACATGGATTTGGAACACTCTCTTAAGGGTGTATATTTAGTGGGAGCTCTACCTTTGGGGATATGCTCAAAGGGGTACCCAGTTTTGTGTGCATGGGTGAGGAGACACACACTTGACCATCACACGCAGCGTCGCCGCTGCTGTCCGTCCGAGATAAGCCGGTTGGTTGTTGTGGTGTGACACTTTTTATTTTTTGTTGAAAAATGTTTTAATAAATATTTTTTATTTATTAATTAACTTATTCAAATAAAATGTGTTTTAGGAGCAGTCAATTGAGATGTGGATTTTATGCTACGCAAGTATACGTAATCACAATTTGTAATAAATCTTGGTAAGACCAAGTATCGTCCCACAAGACTGATTTATCAATTACCAAATAATTAATTCCTAATTTCTTTTTTGCTAACGAAAATTGAACTTGTGAAATTTAAAAATAAGAAAGCATAAATAAATGAAAATTGTAACAATCAAATAATAACAAGAACACAAGGATTAAATTCATACTGAAAACAATTAGGAATTCTAATCTTCTCTACTATCCACTCTATTATTCTTTAATGCAATTACCACTGAAATTTTTCTCACTAAAATGATAGGTATACAAAAGTATTAACTATTCGGATTAAGAAATAGAAAACTCGACCCAATGTGAATTCCCTATATTTCTATGGTCAATTCAAACAATAGGAAGCAATAAGTACAACCCTAAATCACATAGACCAATTTGATACTCTCATTCTAAATTGAAATCTACGTCTACTCAATTTTAGCATATTCAAATCTTACTTTTTCAGATTTTGATTCAAATTCATAAATCGTATGTAAAAGGTGCGCAATCAATCACATGCACAATAAACACAAATTGAGTAAATTTTAGATGAAGAAGAAATAGACAAATGCATTAAATCATAATAGAGTTTCAAGAGAGTCAATTAGAAACCCTAATAATAAAATTACTTCATAGTCAATCTAAAATAACACATAAACTAACAGTTTAACATAAAAATAATTGAAAAAAGAAGAAAAGAACTCTAGATCCGATCCAATCTTCAATCTCTAGCCTCCACCTTCTATTTTTTTAGTCCAACCCGTCTAAATCCCTCCAAAACGATACTTTTAGGTTTTACAATCATTTTTTTCTCAAAATTTCCATTCTACCCTTGCTAAAATAAAGTCAAAACGAGCGTACGGAAAATCGCGTCGTGGCTCAAGAAAGTGGCACTACAGCCCTACTTCGAATGCCAGCATTTTTGTTGTCTCTGACTCCCCAAGCATTGCGGCTCTCATTGCATCTTGAAAATTACTTTCTGGACTTAGCAGTGTCGCGGCCCTTAACTGTGTGACCATTGCGATGCTAACTTCCTTTTCCGCCAAAACGTGCAACGTTGAGCTATACCAATGCCGATTAATCAATTAGCATCCATCAAGTATCTTTAACTCCTGAGGATGTCAAAATGAACATTTTTCACTCAGATTCGCATGATTTCTCTACATTCCACTCCAATCCCTATTAAACATGCTTGAACCTAAAACAAAGCAAAACAAGCATAAAATCGCTCCAAAACAACTCAATACGACCTTAATTCAAACTCAAATACTCTTTCTAAACGAAGCTAAAATTAGCCTAATAACTGAGTCTTCCTACTCTTTCTCACATTACGATCTGCACGATACCACTTTCCCCATGACCAACGTTTCTTTTCAATTGTATTTTTCTGGATATTTAATTAAGAGATATACAGAACAACGAAAAAGAACGACATTCCTAATTTTTCCAAAAACGATTGATTTTCCTCTCTGAGTTTTTTTTTGGAACAATTATGGGGTGTATGTGAACAACTTCCTTCGGTGCAAAAGGATATCGTACAGTGTCGATCTACGTTGTTTTATCCTGGGGACGGTGCAGTTGATAGGTTGTTGTGCACACTTGGGGCAGAGCCGTGAAACGTCTTAAGATACGACTTGGTCCACGACTCAACCCAAAAAACTATATCAGTAATTTCGTTGCTATTTTATTTTCTACAACAACAATTTTAAGACGTTACTTTCTACCATGTCTACCGATGAGTTTTTTGGTTCTATTTCTTTTTATATTAACATGCTCTTTTGTTTTGAGGGTCTACATTTTAAATGATGGAAACAAAAGATGTTATTTTTCCTTACCATGAAAAAAGTTGCTAATGTATTGACCACTATTAAATCTGTTGTATCTAAGTTTGTTGATGAAAAAGAAAAAGAAAAAAAAGACTAAGGATGTAGAGTCTTGGGACGAGAATGATTCCCTTTGTAAGAATTTTATTTTGAATGGTCTGTTTGACGATTTGTATGATTACCGAGGATGCCAAAAATCCACCAAGGAAAAAATCTCTGGTCTCTGGTTGGAATACATGGTGAAGGGTCACTTAGTCATGCTATCGGGCTCGGGCCTATAGGTCTCACGAGACCACGTTCTAGCCAACACTCCCAAGTGCCCCACAGGTCTCTGCCTTACTGAAGACCAAGTCGCCTTGCGCCCAGGTGCCACGCACCCTTGCGCCTCACTGAAGACTAGAACCCCTCGCGCCTAGACGCCACGCACCTGGGCCTCGTGAAGCCACTGCCTCGTATTCAGCTGAGGTGCCTCGCACCAAGCGTCTTAGCCAGGAGGGCCTCGCGCCTCGCGTTCTGCCACCATGTCGCGCCCCTGCAAGGCCCGCGTGCCCAGCGAGACCATCTTGCCTCACGCGCTGCCACCACTTTGCGCCTCCACGAGACCCGCGTGCCTCGCGCGCCGCCACCATGTTGCGCCCCTGCGAGGCCCACGTGCCCAGCGAGACCATCTCGCCCCGCGTGCTGCCACCACGCTTCGCCTCCACAAGACCCGCATGCCTCGCGCGCTGCCACCATGTCACGCCCCTGCGATGCCCACGTGTCCAGCGAGACCATCTCACCCCGCCCACTGCCACCACGTCGCGCCTTCGTAAGACCCATGTGCCTTGCGCGCTGCCACCATGTCGCACCCCTGCGAGGCCCGTGTGCCCAGCGAGACCATCTCACCCCGCGCGCTGGCACCATGTCGCACCCCCGCGAGACCCTCTCACCTCTCGCGTAGCCATGAGGCATTGCATGCATCGAGGACCTCTCTCTTGATCAATTCAATGGAACCATCTTGTCAAG
Organism: Humulus lupulus; assembly: GCF_963169125.1. Lineage (NCBI taxonomy): Eukaryota > Viridiplantae > Streptophyta > Magnoliopsida > Rosales > Cannabaceae > Humulus > Humulus lupulus. Next base: position 53,759,435 of record NC_084795.1, on the reverse strand, counting down.
TCCCCATGAACCTCTTGAGGCATGTAGCTTGCTGAAGAGGCCCTATCCCATTTTGGGGGAGGTGCCACCAACAAGATGCACCTCACACGTAGGTTCCAAAGGAATTCCCCAGTATGCTTACTTGACCAAATATTGAGGAGCTCAAGACATAAATGCACCTCATTAAAGTGGTGGAGTGGATGGAATGCACGTATAGGTACGGGAGGTACAAACACGACTAAAGGAACCAAGGTAGTGTACAACACCCATACCCTTCAAGTAGTGGTCATATAAGAATGGTACATGGCAAGTACCCCCTTAGCACGCCTATGAGGTTCGTACCCGACAAGTAGTGGGGGTACAACATGGTACCATGGCAAGAGTACTTCTTCTGACCCCTGACACATACTAGAGCCGACCACCACTCCTCTGACAACATTACAACCTGCAGCCTGGATATGCAGCTCCTTGTCTCTTCGGGACCACAATGTATCAAGAGCCATTAGTGCTCACCTATATATAGAGCTTCACTTCATCATTGAAGGGGGTTTGGAAAATTCATTGTATACTCGGGCTATTAAGCAATATACGAATGTTTACTTCATTGTTGATCTACATTTATTTTTCCTTAAGTCTATTCTAAGTTCTTATCTAGTTATCTCCATACTTACCTTTGAGTTTTCCGACCTAACATCGTTGACGAGTTCTCACCGTCAACAATTACTATAATTATGACAAATCTGCCAAGGAAATCTAGGAGGCATTACAAAAGAAGTACGACACTAAGGAGGATGGAACTAAGAAGTATGATGTCAGTCACTACCTGAAATTCCAAATGACTGATGATAAGACTGTAGAGACGCAGTCCCATGAGCTACAGAAAATTGCTCATGAAATTATTTCTGAAGGTATGCCTCTTGATGAACAATTTTGAGTTGCTATTATGATTGACAATTACCCCTAGTTGGAGGGACTTTAAAAATATTCTCAGGCATGAGACTAAGGAGTTTTCCTTGGAAAGTTTGATTGCTCGCCTTCGCATTGAGGAGGAGGCACGAAAGCAAGACCAGAAAGAAGAGGTGCTCGTTGTCTCAAATAACAACAACACCAAGAAGTCCACTGCTACAGTTCTGAAGCCTAATGGCAAAAATTTTAAGAATCAAAACCGCAAGCCGAATCCAAATTCCAACCGCAGCAACAATCCTCGAAGCAACAATCAGAATGGGAACCCCCCAAGGAACCAAAATGGAAGGTAGCAACCACTCTTAAAGAATGACTCTGGATAATTTATATGCTACAATTGTAACAGACCAGATCATATGGCATGTAAGTGTCGGAACAAGCCAAGCACTGCCCCACCGCAGGCTAACCAGACTGAAGAGCCATTTACGGCTATGATTTGTGAGATCAACCTTGTTGGTGGATCAAATGGGTGATGGGTAGACACTGGCGCTTCTCGCCACGTCTGCTATGATCGAGTTATGTTCAAAACATACACTGCTGCTGAGGATAAGAAAGTGTTGTTAGGAGACTCTCACACCACTACTATTGCTGGAATTGGAAATGTGGAACTTAAGTTTACCTCATGAAAGACTTTATTACTAAAAGATGTAATGTATACTCCTGAAATGAAAAATAATTTAGTTTCTGGTTTTTTGCTTAACAAGGCTTGGTTTACTCAAACTATTGGGGCCGATTTGTACACCATCACTAAGAATGATATTTTTGTTGGGAAATTGTATGCCACTGATGATATGTTTAAGTTGAACATTGAATTTAATAAAGTTTATTCGTCTGCTTACATGTTGTGTGATTTTAATGTTTGGCATGCTAGACTTTAACATTATTTTAATTTAAAAAATAAATTCCCAAAAATACTTTTGGGAGAGGTTATTGGATTAAAAAAAAAACTTTATTTTTTATCCAAACACCTCCAAAAGTTTTAACCTTAGAAGCTAAAAAAATCTTAAAGAAGCTTAGCCAGGTCCTATATGTTTTTGATATTTTGGCTTTCAATTTTAATCAAAATCTCAGTTACTATATTTTATAATTTAAAATAACTCATTTACAATTATTAAAAAACGTTTTATTTAACAGCTTCTTGTTAAACTTAAACAAGTTGACAAGTTTTAGTTTTATCTTTTTCTTTGAAAAATAATATTAGAACAAAATAAAATATATATTTATTTTAAAAGAGAAAATATAAAGAGATACTTTATTTTCTTTTATAATATAATATGATATAAATATCATTATTATTTTTTTAAATATATATATAAAAGTAAAAAAATAACTAATTAGATTAAGGGCAAGTTAAAATAATTATCTAAGTCGTCCATCATTGTAATGATTAAAATATAAGTATAACTCAATTTGTTCTAATTAATTTTAAAATAATTTATTCAACTTTCTTGTTTTGTTTAGAGTTTTTTTTACAAAATTCTAAATTAAAAAATATTAAATATGTTTGAAAATTTAATTAATTATCTATTTTAAAAAATAGTAAAATTTTATTTTTGAAAACAATACCATAATCTTTTATATAAATTAAAAATTTATCTTTTTTTAAGAAAATATTTTTTTTTAAAATATAATTTGAATTAATATTTTAAAATTTGAAATTACCAATCAACAAGTTAGTAAATGAAGTTTGAATTTCTAAAATCTTTTTTTTTTCAGTAGAATTTCTAAAATCTTTTGTGACCCTAGTTTATAGGGATGTGAGTGTTTTGAGAGAAATAAAAGGGAGATTGAAAGTTAGTGGAATTTATACGATGCCTTGAGTGGAATATACTCTCACACTTGTTTAAGAACATATATACATATTCCTCATTCATTCGCATCTCCCTCTTTTATATTCTTTTTACATAAACACCTCTTATTGGCTGGAACTTTTTTATCGCTATATATATACACACCTCAACCGCCGAATTCAACTACCTTTTCATTCTTATTTTTTTCCATTAATTAATAAGATTATATAAATATAATCGTTTCCTTCTCTTCTCTCCTCTCTTTCTTTGCTAGCTCAATCGCTACAGCACATCTTATCAGGTTCTTTTTTTATCATCTCTTGCTGTATTTTTTGTTTATCTGTGACTGTTCACAATTATGTGTATTTTGTTTTAATTTGTTTTCTTCTTAATTTAAACGCAAATGTTGATGTTGGTTTCTTGCTTGGGACTTGTATCCGTTTCCAGATTTCTTTTGTTTAATTTGGAATATCATATGCAATGGGGAGTATGATTAAAAAGCTGAATTTTTTAGTAAAGTGGATTTTGGTTTGAACTGTTTGGTGTTTAGTTTGGATTTGGTAATGCTGATGACCTGAACTTCTTGTGGTTTGCTTGTGTGGTTTACGGAATCCAAAGATTTGGAATGATTTTCACTCTGTACAAATATGGAAACTCAGTTTTTGGGTATTTTTAGTTGATTATTATTATAGGAACATTTCGATTTGGAAACCTTTTGATCTTATAGTTAATTATTGTGACTGCTGATTGAAAGCAAGTGTTAGCTAACAATAAAACCTGTTGAGCAATCTTTTTTAGATGAGAGTTCACTTCCTTTTAAAATTCATGGTCATGGTTGTATTTCTGCTTGCATATTGAGGATTTGTGAGGGTGCAGTCAAAAATCTATTGTCAATCTTTCTCTGTTAAGAATAACAAAGGAGTTATTTCAATTACCAATCATAATGGCCCTCTGAAGATATTTTACAAACTTTGAGCTTGACTAATTTTGGACATGCTTCAATTTGCTTTCAATTTTTCAATATCTAGTAAATCATGCTTTCAATTCAATTTGCTGTTAGACCATATTACGCCGCAAGGTTCACATATGGGATCACGAACAAAGCAATATATAATTTGAGTGTTTGTTTATCGATTTATTGATACATAAGGGAGAATGATGCTAGAAGATTGCTCATGTATGTTGTATACCCGAAAGGGATTTCACAGTGGTCTTTTGCCATTGGCATGATTACCCTTGAATTAAAAATGTCTGCGCATAGGTGCAATATACAGTAGTTCTTTTAACATATATAGTATTTTGTCTATGTAATATGTAGTAAATGTTACATCTTGTGCAAGATTTAATTGATTTCTTAAGCTTTTCTGCGCTCATTTTTTATTATTGTTGTGAACTGGGCACAGGTTTAAGCAATACATTGGCTTTCTGTGGATTCTTTAACTGCTGCCAGCAAAACGTTGCTGGCAGTTAAAAAATTTTCAACGTTTAACAAGAAGAATTTTATGAGTCCCCAGAGTACACATAGCCCTAGAAGGGTCCTAGAAGGCGTACATGGGGTGCATGTAGTGCCTCGTTCGCCATTTGCATCTGAAGAGATTATTCAAGATGAGAACTTTCCTAAGTCATCATGTGGAGGTTCAGCTTTTGGAGTGAATTACATGTTAATGCAGTGAGTAAAGATTAGAGTTAGGGAGAAAACTGGTCTATCTCATAGTATACTTGTACCACTTACATATTGTAAAATGATTAATAATATGTCAAGTAGTAATGTCTTTCCATATCCTGATTGCACATGTTCACATCATTGACTTTGATTTCTCTATATAAAACTATTCCATCCATTAGTAATTAATTGTTTGTATGTTTTCCAGACGAGCATGGCAGCAAAGACCGCCATGTTTGAGGCCCATCCAGGGTTGCATTCATGGTATGATTTGATAAACATATTTTACTTTACTTTCCTTTTCTGTACCTTTCCCTGCTCTTGCCTGTAATTAAATTTTTTGTAGAAAAAATACTAGTAAACATCTTTTCACATGTTATTTCTTCTGCTAGGTGATCAGCATCTATTGGAAACAGTGGCTAATGTGCTCACTTCACTTCCTTTTATAGTGCTTGGAGTTAATACCCCAAGGTGATACTCATTGCGATAAACTGTAGACATACTTTGATGTTATGTTTCTAATTGTTAGCTTTTCTTGGAGTACAGGAAAAATCTGAACTGTAAGCTATATGCAAATTCATTAATTGGAGTTGGAGTTGCCTCTAGTTTGTATCATTCTTCGAGAGGAAGGTTTAGGAAATATATGAGATGGGTTGACTATACAATGATAGCCACTGCTACCGTGGTAAGTTAAATACAGAATTTGGTAGAAAAACTTAGTTGAGTACTTATTCAAGGCCGTTAACATGCATGATTATATTTTATTCTCTGTTCTGCAAGGTGCTAACTTTATTTGCTAATGGTTTTCATGCACTATTGTTATTTTTTTGCCTTTATTCTACTAGGACTTGAATTTACAGAACATCCTGGTCTTACTTTACATGGGAAATTATTTTCTTCCTAAGTGCAATTTTCTTGACTGGAGCAATTAATTAGATTTCATAACAACTAACAAATAGATTGTGTGGTTTATTGGTCATTCAGCTTAGGTTCCTTTCTCCCAGAGATTTGATGGTTCTGCATTCCAAGGGAGTTTGGGGGGTTTCTGAATGTGTGTATATATATCTATATATACATATGCAAAAATCACTACTATCTTATCTGTATTTATATTCACGTTTGCCACCAATCATCGTTACGATCAAACCCTTTTGGTGAATTAATGTGACAAACTTTATACACACCACCTCTTAGTCTCTTAGTCGTGCCACAACTAGCCTTGCTCATTCATTATTTTTCCTTTCTCTTCAGTTGTTGTCTCAGTCAATGTGGAATAATATTTTCCCAAGTGCTCATTCCTTGTTCTGTCAACCGGTTTGTCCCACACTGTATATTCTGTTGTCAGAAGGGAGAAGCAAAATCTAAAATTCCCTGTCTTAGCTCTGTCATTGCACATTACATGATTCTCTTTCCCTATAAGATATAAATATATGTCATGTTCATTGGAGAAAGTTGAAGCATTTCACGCAAATTCCCATAGTTATTCTTTCTTAGTTGAACTACTGTGCCTCTTCATATGCCTAAGCTGTTAGGCTTTGAAAATGTTTACACATGGTTCCTTTCAGTTATTCTCTAATTATGTGCCATTAAAGTTGTGCTCTTATAAATATACTTTTTCATTTCAAATTGTAGATTTTCAAGTGATTTGTTTTATTATTATCCTTGCGTGTACCAATGTGCTGTTGGGTTTAAACCAGGACAATTACAGAATAAGAATCAAGAGCTGCTTTTAAAGCTTATTGTTGTAAATCATGTCTGTCTTCTGCTTTGAATTAATGTACATGGTTTACTAAAACTAGCTTATTGGTTGCTTGAAAATGTAACAAAGTCTATTTTGATAAAATGAATGCAGTGTCTTTCAAGAGCTCTCAGAGAAGAAAATCCAAAAATGCTGATGGCGGCTTCTGCATTTTGCCTACCTTTTCAGCCTTTGATGGTTTCAGCTGTTCACACTGGGATGATGGAGGTAACTTTCTATCTTATACCAACTTTTGTGTGGTCTGCTGTTTTATTTCTGTAATTAACCCTTCATTTGCTTTGCAAAATGCAGAAAAGCCGTGTTTGTATGCGTGGTCCTTAAATTAAATTTGTGTTTTTTTCTTTTTTGGTAAATCAGTCTTTCAACTTACTATTTTATGATGAAAAGTCCATTACATAACAAATAGAAATAGAAATAAATTGGCAAATTGATCCCAACCTTATTTTCAATATATTGTAAACTTTTAATTTTAAAAATAAATTAAATATAAAATAAACAAAATATTGAATAAGAACTAAAAAAATATAAACTCTTACATTAACAGAAGATTATACTTTAAAATTAAAATATTAAAAATATGATTAAAAGTAATTAAAATGAATAAAAATTATAAAATAAAGAAAAATATTGAATAACAATTAACATAACTATAAATTTAATTTAAGTTATAATTTTATGACACGACTCATAAGAACGAGACAAACTTATATATAAGTTGCTAACTTTTTAAGTTAGTTTCATTTATTGCAGTTAATAAAAAAATTAAGGATAAAAATACTTAAATAGTAGTAGATTTTGTTTAGTACCCATAAAATTTTATATTTTTAATTAATTTTAGACTTAAACTAAATTATTTTTACATAGGTAGTTAATTATAAAATCTATATGTACTTTTGTCTTGAATTTTTTTACTGCAATAAATGAAACTACATAATGAGTTTAGTAATAATTATCTCATAAATACATGATGTAATGTCTTGCAACATCAAATTAACTAGGATTTTCTCATTGAATTGACAAAAAAAATTATTTTTTCACATTATAACTTAACTTAACTAAATATTATATATAATCTACAAATATTAACTTATTAATGGATTTTTTAAGTACATAATTTCTGGACAAAGCACAAATGGCTGGGTGTTATTATAATTATTTTTAACAACAAAAAATATATACATTTAAATAATAATGTGAGAAACTGATGGCCTGGCATAGCCGCATAAGCACAATTACTTACAGCGCGAGATGTGTTGACTCATGTGGATGTGTCAACTGTCAGGCTGTACCCGGTATGACACAAGGCACAAGTTGGTTGGCCTTATCATTGGTGATACACAGCCATTAGGAGAATAAAACCCCACCATTTTTATTTTTTGTTTTTTTTAATAAGCTTAGTATGATTTTTTCTCCCAACTATTATCAATACAAATCATCCCTCTTGAATTTTTCAACTTGTTAAAAATTCTCCTTGAAATATTTTCGTTACTGAAATGTGGGACTTTCGTCTAATTTCGCTAACGGAATGGTGATGTGACAGTTTAGTAGCCGATGTGATATTGTCATGTCAATGTCTCGTTTATAATATAAAAAATAAATATGATTTTTGGCCCTGAACTATTATCATTACTAAATTGTGTCCTCTGAGTTTTAAAAATTTTAAATTAAACAATCTTTTGAATATTTTAAAAAAAAAAGGAAAAAAACCATTAAAATTTTAAAAAAAATGATGGTGACAAAAAATAGGCTTGAGTGTTAGGCATGCATCATAATGAGCTCAAAGTTGGGTTAGTAGCAACATCGTCGACAGATTAGGCTCATGTGGGTCCCTGACGACATTTAGTTTTGGTGTCGCCTTAAATTTTATTTTGTATGATTTAATTTAATTTAAATGAATTTTTAGTTTAATGTTTTTTATATTTTCTTTTTAATATTTAAAATATTATTTAAATTTTAAATTTTAGAATTCGAGAGGCATAATTTGGTAACAGTAAAAGTTTGGGGGGTAAAATCCTATCTGTTTTTTAAATTATACACGTGACAATCCACATAAGCATTCCAATGTCGACATATCACCATTCTGTTAGCGAAATTGGACGAAAGTCCCACATTTCAGTAGCGTGAATAGTTTAGGGGGGATTTTCACCAAACCAAAAAATTCAGGAGTACGATTTGGTAGTAGTAATAGTTGGGGGGAAAATCCTAATAAGCCTTTTTAATAATAGCCTTTTATAAAAGAAAAAAATAGTAATAAGTATCATATTAAATATCTATTTTAAATAGTACTAAAATTACCTTTCTATCTTACAAAATATTCAGTAAAATGATATATTTTAATATTGTTTCATTTAAATAAATTGATTAAATTTTGTATAAAATATTAATTTCAAAAGATCAAATTAATTTTATGTTAATAACTTTCATTAAAATTAATTTTCAGTAAAATAAGTTGAATGAGTAGATTTTGTAATTTTGTAAAAGTTATGGATGTAATTTGGTATTATATAGAAACTAAATATGTGTAATTAGGTATTTAAGGAATAATAAAATAAAATGATATATAATAATAATAATTAATAATAAATCTCCCCAAAACATATCCCAGCACCCTTATTTAAATATTTAAGTAGCCCTCGTCACAAATTCTGTTGAATGTTGGCGTGGACGACCTATTTAACATTTAGTTGTTCTTACTCGCACCCTACAAGTTGCTCTACTAAGTATTTTTTTATTATCAGTTGTTAAAAAAACACCTGTATGGATGCATGTTCTTTTCTTATTAATAAAAAGTCAAAAGTAACTGCCAAAAGTCTTTGAATTTTTTACACTTTTTTTCTAAAGTATCTTTGTCAAAATAATAATATATGCACTCAACATTTCATTCAATATAACACAATTTTTTTTAAATAATAGTTGCTAATTAGTTAGGTTAAACGGTCACATTATAATATTTATTTGCATATTTTTAGTACATATATCATTATTTTTTTTTAATTAAAATTAAAATTAGTTTGCTTCACTGGTACTTTTCATATTCTTTCATTTCATATTGTAGATAAATTGTAAGACAACCCAACAAGGGGTGCCTATTGGCCCTTGTTTGCTAATATGTAATCTTTGGATCTTGAAGCTGTTTGTACTAATTTAATCACTGAGTTTAAATAAAATTGAATTTGGGGTTTCACTTTTCAGGTAGCATTTGCGAAAAGAGCATTGAAAGATCCAGATTTAAGAATGGCTCATAATGTTCATAAGATGTCATCACTACTTGGAGGAGTGCTTTTCATTGCTGATGATGTGTTCCCAGAAACCCCATATCTTCATGCTGGGTGGCATCTTGCCGCAGCTGTTGGTGTTGGAACATGCAATAAGCTTCTTAAGTAATTAGTTAATTAGTTGATTAGTTCAACTTCGGCATGTATATGGGTAATATATAGGGGTAGATATAGGACTTGTTTGGTATCTCATTTTTTATTTATACAAGTTAGTATTATTGTTTGTTAAGCTACAAAACCAAGAGTTGGTGAAATGATCAAACTCTGGTTGTGGATATTGGATCATGGAGAAGATTTCCGTACATGGGAGGCTCCACCCTCACCCACATTTTCTCAAGATCCTATCTAGTGAAAGACGCATCAATGTATACATTAATTTAAGCCAATTAATTATTAATTAGCAATGTAATTATTATTTAGTTCAAAATCATCTTGGATTACCAATGTGAGCATCTTCTCTTCTAATCGGAAAACATATATATACGAACATAATTTGTTATAATATCTAGCCTTGTTTTTTGCTGACACACACGCTTGTCATTTCTTCTACATGATTCATTATCAAATTCATCACCGGTTACATTTTTTGGCGAGTAGTATAGAAGTAGGCGTATATCATAACCATCGTCCTTGCTACGATGAAATTAAATTTATGGCAGCTTTATAGTAGTAGACATTAAAGAAATGGATCCTTTTTGGTGAGTAGTAGGCATATTCATGTTTAGGGATTAGCTAGCTTGGGGCTGTAGTAAAATGGCATATGGCTATTTAAGTGTTTACAGCTGGTTCATAAATTTTTGCCTACTTTGGATGCTCTCTATTTTTTGTTGTTAAAACACGGTACATCATATTTTGTACGTCATTGGCTGTAATCAGTTAGCAAGAACCTCATGGGTTCGTGCAATCACAAACACAACAACCTTGATTTCATGCTTTCATTTTATTATTTATTTGTGAGAACGAAACGACCTTGACTTGACTAATAACTTCAGCTATAATACTCTGGCCGGTTCTTGTTATCACATGTGGAGTGCATGTGTGTGGTGTTTGGGTGTTAGTTTGGGGTGGTCAGCCAATTTATAATTTATTATTATAATAAAAAAAAAATTTAAATCAAATGATGAAACTAAAAAAAAAATCAAAGAATGAATGGTTTTGTGTACGTAATGTAGTTCAAAATCAATCTAATCTAATTCTTGACTTATTATTATAAACAAGCATGGCGCCACGTTTAGGGCAAGGCCGCTGAATCCCATTAATTTTTAATTTTTTAAATAAATTTTATAGAGAAATTTACATTCTTTATTGTTTTTTATAATTAAATTACAAAAATCACCTACAAAATTTTATTTACAAAAATGCATTGCCACATCATTAAAATAATATTGGATTCTAAACGTAATATACCTGTATTTGAAACTTTCTCAAAATCTCATTTTTCTCGTTATTTTGGGTTTAAAAAAGTAACATTTTGGTTACTTAAAATGTTAATAAGTTACTAATTAGTTACTTTTTTAATGAAAAATTTTATTTTTATAGCATATTATTTTATATACATTTTGGTTACCTCAAATATCTATTTTTTGAAACTTTTTTATCTTAAGACACTGATTAGTCATTTTGAAGTTATATTATGATTTATTATTACTTAAGATACTTTTACGTTGCCGATTAGCCATTTTTTAGAAACTAATGAATTACAATAAAATATAACAAATTACTATATAGCTTATTATTAAAAATTACTTTTAAGTATACTATACAGTAATTTTTTTATATTCTATTTAAAAGTTACCAAACAATTAATATCCTAAATAATCTATTTTAAAAAAATTACTTGGAATATTTTTAAATAAATTTAAGTTGTTTAGAATACAATATAGTATCTTTTAAATGTAAAATAAGAATACAATTTTTAGTATATTAAATTTTGATCAAGTTTAAAATTTAGTTACTTTTTGGTCAATACAATATAAAAAAGAAAATAAAATGTGGATTTTTATTCTAGTCATCTTCTCCGGCGATGGCCAAAAAACATATGCTTCCTACTTATCAAAATGATCACCTTGAAAAGTAGGTCGCGATGGTACCACTTTTGAGCCCAACCAATTAGCGATGTGGCCGGAAAAGATTTTTGAAATTAAATATAAGAGAGTAAGAAATTAATAAAAAAAAAAAGTATAGTGGAGAGAGAGGGACCCCGTACCATGAAAAAAAACCAAAAGAAAATTAAAAAAAAAAGTTCAAAAAAGCAAAATAAAAAACAGTGAAAACATTAATTAATTAGTAACTTATTAACATTTTAAATAACCAAAAGGTTACTTGTTTAAACTCAGAAAAACAGGAAAACCAGGATTTCGAGAAATTTTTCAAATTTAGGTATATTACTTTTAGAATCCGGTATTTTTTGATGATTTGGCAATGTATTTTTGTAAATAAAATTTTGTAGGTGATTTTTGTAATTATTTTATATTATAGGTATATGATTGTCAAGATCCCAATTTTATATGTATATCAATATTTTTATTATTAAAAAGTCCTAAATATAAGAAAAATTACAATTAAACCCCTCTAAAATAAAAGAAAAACCCCAAATTTAAACAAAATTACATTTAAGCCCCCTTAAAATTAAAAAATAAAATAAAAATTAGCTCTTAACTGTAACGCACTGGATAGCCAAGACCATTACACTGTGTATTTTAAATAGTGTTAGACTTGCTAATCAAGTCATTTGGACATAAACGTGTAACTAAAAGTAATTAACAAATTAGGGTTTAAAATTTTTATCATAGGAATAGTTACTTTCATTAAATAGTTTAAGTTTGTGCATGGAATCCCCAAAATAATAATTTAAAAAATCATTTACAACTCCATAGGGTAGTTACAACACAAGCCAACCTAAGCGGCAAAATTAGGGTTTGACTCTAGTCCCTCTTTGAATCCTCGTCTGTAGCAGTCGAGCAGCTGCATATGTACACGCCACCCCTAAAGCTCTCCAACTCATGGCTGGTCCAGCTTTCCCTTTCCTTTACCTACACCATATAGCACTTGTGAGCTAAGGCTCAGCAAGAAAACTTAAATCAACAAATTCAAATAAGCAACAGAGTATGCATATGTATATCAATATTTTTATTATAAGTGCAGTCACACAAGTGTAGACCGCACTTCTATTTATTTTGGTGGCATCTGGGCCAGACAAGTGCATGTTGCACTCCCAGGTTGCCCTAGCCAAAATGACATTCGTTCCGCACGCTTATTGCCGACCTTGGCTCTTAGGGCGAGCTTCCAGATCAAGTATAATCAGATATACAACTTACTTAACACACAATCAGATACAATGTATTCAAGCTTGCCTAATCAAGTAATCACATACATAATTATAGTCATGTTCATTCACAGGGGCTCGAGCCCTAATTGCAACCAGGGTGCAATTTTCTTACCTTTGGTCCAAGCTTAAACAAGCAAGTATGACTTCCGAGAACGGTCATCTCCTGTGTCCTAGCGGTAACCTAGTCACAACCCATAAATAACATCCTCATTATAATTCGATTTCATAAATGAACCCCGGGACCAATCCCATGCTCTTGAGACCTCCAATTGCACCAAACGGTGTGGTGAAACCGTCCACCGAGCCCCTGGGCCTATGCCGTAAAAATAAAAAATCAGGCTTCTTGAAATTGGCCTAGCGTCGCGGCGCACCCCTGAAGGGTCGCGGTGCGCCCCCAAAAAAAAGAGCCAAAACCCTTATTTCCCTAAACACACGTCGCGGTGCAACCCACCCAACGCCGCGGCGCTAAGGCAATTCAGAGAACTGTCCTGGCCCCTAAGTTCATGCAAGCTGCTGCGCTCCAGTAACAGTGTCGTGGCGCAACCCCGCAAACCCAGAAATTCTGGGTTTTTCCTGCGTTTTTTTCGAGCCAAAATTCTCCTAAACTCCTCCCAAAGTTGCACCAAGGTTCCAAATGAGTCCAAGACTCATAATAACACATCATAAGCAACGTAAACACCCCAAAAACCAAACAAAATCGTTACCAAAACCCAAAACCAAAGCTAAAGTTTAAACCTCAACCAAAAACTTAAAACCATAACAGAATTTCCCTCAAAGACCAGGGCACAAATCTTACATTAACTGAGATTTACAACCTCAAGCTGCCTCTTAATCCAAATCCTAGCTCCAAGCCCTCAATTCCCAAGCCAGTCTTCTTTATTTAAAAAATCAAAAACTCCCCCAAACACTTCAAGAGTCAGAGATAAACGAGAAGGAGTGGGAGGGGAGGTGGCTGAGTTTTGTTTTGTTTTGATTTTTCTTTAGTTTCTACAGAAATCTAATGACTAAGTACTTCCTTCGCATGAAAAGACTAAATTGTCCCAGCCCAAACACTTGTTCTATAATGCCCTCAAGGGAAAAATCGTCTTTGCCACATTTCCCACTAATCCTCAAATTACACCATAATTTCCAAATAAAATCTAATATCTCCAAATGATCATCCAAATAAATTCTCATTACTCGATAAACCACGAAAATGTACTAAATTACTGAAATACCACTAGACTCACCCCAAGCTGGGTATTTAATCCTATTGTGACTTTTCCGCTAACTCGCTCATAAGGATCGACTCAAGCCGAATATCGCAAATATATCCACATAATAATGTGGTCTCAATCACATAACATGTATCATTACAATTATACCCTCAACTGATTAAAATTACAAAAATGACATTTTTAACGAAAACGAGCCCACATGCAAATTTAGTACACACAAACATGCATAAGTAGTCATATCACAATATAACTCATATATTCCACATAATCACACATACATTCAATTAAATTCACATATAAATTCATTTATTTCCTCATGACCTGCTAATCAAGGCACTAAGCCTTATTAGCAAATTCGGGACATTACATCAACTATAAATTCTAACTACGTCCCCTGATTATAAGCAATTCAATCTACATTAATGTATTTTAAATTCAATTCGTAATGTATTTCAAAACCAATCCAATCAAATCTGCAATAGTGTACTTAATTAGTTATTTTAGATCAATTATTTATTTTTAGATTAAAAAAAATATTTATAAAATTTGTTAGTCTATCACAAAAAAATAGCCAAATATTAAAACAATATGTAACATCCATTCTAATTTTATTTAGTATATTAGATTATGAGGGTTCTTTTAAAAAATATATTTTTGTGTAAAAAAATTATTTTTATTTTTTTTATAAAAATGTATTTAGTCTCACATTATCTATTTTTTAATATATATATTATTTAAAATAGTGCTATTTTTATATATACTAGATGCAAGCAACGTGCAATGCATGTTTGCTTAGTTTTATTTAGAAAATTTATTAATTTTTTATGATTGTCACATATAAATTTTAAATAAATAAACAATATTATATATAAAAGAATGACATAAACATATTAAAATAAAATTTAAAGCAAAACATTGTTTATGATTTTTGTTTTAAAAAAATAATGTGATAACCTTTTAGACCACAAACTACTATATTTAAGGTAAAAAAAATTCATGATATTATTCAAAATTGATCACCTCAATGATTAGAGAAGAAACTTGTTTATTATTGATAGAAGATAATTGTTATTCTAATTTCTTATGTAGTTACACAGTCATACTATTTTGTACACTCACGACACTTATATATAATATATTTATAATGTTTGTTGTTATTTAATATGAATATATATTTATATATGTTAGATTAAGTAATAAAAAAATAACATGTTTTCTTTTTAAGCACAAATAATAGTTTTTTTAATAAAAATTAAGATTATGTATTATATATTATTATATTAATGATATTTTATAACATTTGAATCTATTAATATAATTATTAAATCTCTAGTTTTATATTAAATATTATTATAATAATATTTTATAATATTTAAATTTATATTAATATAATTATTAAATATTTTTTCTACTGAAATTTTACAAAAATTAGAATTATATATTATTATAATAATAATATTTTATATCATTTGAATTTATATTAATATAATTATTAAATGTCTTGTATTGTATATTATTTTATAATAATGATATTTTATCAAATTTGAATTTATATTAATATAATTAAATATCTAGTCTTGTATTAAATATTATTATAATAAGGACTATCTGCGGCGAAAGTACCCAAGTTATTACGTTTGTAGCACTTAAGTACCAAATTTATTTTTTTGGCGGCGAAAGTACTTTCTGTCCATGTTCTAGTACAGTTTGGTACAACTGTCGATTCTCACCGTTAAGTTCGTCTCTAACATGTAGGTAAAAGTATCAAATTAAAGGGATATTAGCAGTGGAAGTACCCAATTTAAAAGATGTTTGCGGTGAAAGTACCCAATTTAAAAGATGTATGCGGCTAAAGTACCCAGTTTAAGATATGTTTGCAGTGAAAGTACTCAAGTTATAAGAAAATTTCACACCATGTAAGTGGACTTAACGATGAAACAAACAACTGCACTAAACTGCATCAAAACATGAACGGAAAGTACTTTCACTGCCAAAAAAATAATTCGGGTACTTAAGGGCTACAAACACAATAATCTAGGTATTTTCGCCGCAAATATCTCTTATAATAATAATATTTTATAATGTTTAAATTTATATTAATATAATTAATAAATATTTATTTTTAATTAACTTTAAAAGTAAATTCCGTAAAATATTTAGAATATTCTAGTTCAAATTAACAAAAAAAAACGTTAAAACCAGAAAAATTGATAAATACACCCTATTTATATAGAATAGATATATATATATATATATTAAACATATATTTAAATTAAAGTGTATTGAATTGGGTTGATTAATTTTAACATTGAAAGTATATTCAATCCGTAGAAGTGCGGATTGCATATTTTTTTAAAAGAGCATGGCATTGATACCCCTCTTTTTTCTCCCCTCGCCCATTTAAATTAATTAATTAATATTAAATATATTATTTTGTTAAATTTACCTTAATATTCTCATCAAATATTATAAAATAATAAAGAACTATTTTTAGTACACCTCCAAAATATTTATGTTATACTCGATTTTTGAGAAGGGTAAATCAGCTCGGGGTTAATGTGTGCATCGAGTAATCAACTCGGAGAATGATTATTACATTATTTCATGAATTAGTCAACACGCTTTACCACTTATATAAATTAAAGGATATAGAACTTCCACATGTACACCATAATGGCTAAATAGCTTGATTAAGTGGTGATAATGGCTCGTTGACAATAATCAATGTTCAATATTTGATCAATAAATAGTCAACTTGAGGTGTATCTGTTACTTCAGCTCGGAAGGATTTTACGCGTACAAATCATCATGAGCGCTCGTAACAAAATTACAAATTGGAATTGAATTGTAAATCGGTTCCACATTTTAAGGGATTGATCAGTTGTTGATATTTATTCAAGTTATTATTTATTTGTATTTAAAAAAATATATCTTGTAACTTCCCCTTATTTTCATGGGAGAAGAAGACCCAAATCTTCTATAAATAGAATTGGTCTATCATCTTTTACTTTTTACGCACAAATCATTGTACTAAAACTCTGGGAGAATAGCTTCATAACTCAGGGCACTTAAAAAAGTCACTCATGGAGGTAGATTTAACCACGTAAATATGTTTTGTGTTCATTATTATTTATTTATTTATTAATGCTTAATCTCTCTTCTTTAATAAGTTGACGAAAATATGCGTCAATGATTTAATATATTACTTATATGTTTATTAGTTTGTTTTTGTAATAAAAAATATATATTTTGATATTTAGAAGCATGGAAATTGAATATATTGATTCTACTAATTGTTGACATGAGAATTCGTCAACGATTAATAGGAGAGATTTGTTACTAATTGTTGACATGAGAATTCGTCAACGATTTATAGGAGAGATTTGTTAAGCTAAGAAGGGAGTAACACAATAATTTTTATGTGGTTCAGTTGTTGTTAAAGAGGTCTAGTGCACAAGTCAATGTTAATAACTTAGAACTTACAAAGCTCAAATTCTTTTTGCTCAAATTCTTTTTGGGGTTACAATTTGGTAATGTATTGGCTTTCTCAAGTTGTGTTGTCCTTTTACAAAGAGGTCGAAGCCTTATGTTAACCTGTGAAATTGGTCAACACTCGTATGTACAGTATACGACATCTTTTGAATGAAATAAATATAATATACAACATAATACAGATATCTTAAACAAACACACAGAAATTTTATAGTGGTTCAACCCTGTTTTGATGACCAGTAATAACCTAATCCACTTAATATTTAGTATTGAATCACTCGATAGACAATTACACGGATGAACTGAAGTATTCACTCGTTACTAATTTATAAAATATATCTCTCAAAATCATTCCCAGAAAAGATCCAAAAAGTCCCTTTTTATGAAGCCCTGGGTCTTTATTTATAGTACTGATCAATAATACTAGAGATCTTGGTTTGGTACATAATTATTGGATAGTGGAGATATGTGTCCACCTCCCCATGATTATGAGATCGTGGGTCTTCTCATTGTTTTGTGGATCGTGGTCAACGATGCACGATTGAAACCTTCGGGAAAATGCTAATTCTCAGTTGGTCTATGAGACTTAGGTGCTAGGCCCAACGACCATTTTGGGTGCTAGGCCTGTTGACTTTCTGGGTGCTAGGCCTGTTGACTTTCTGGGTGCTAGGCCTGTTGATTTCAGCTTGAACGAGCAGCGAAGTGTATTAGAGAGTTTAGGCCGACCACCCTATGAAGAATAGGGTGGGCCGACCCCCCATGTAGCTTTTGATTAGGGTTAGGCCGACCACCCCTAGGGGTTGGGGTCAAGCCGACCACCCCTAGGGGATTTAGGCCTGGTCAACTTCCCTATAGGTCCTGGACCTATTTTTTTTGCTCATCGGTCTTTTTTCAATACTTCACCGTTTTTCCCTGATTTGTGATGCCATGTGCCACTTTCTCATTCTCTACGTCATCTCTGGATTTCTTAGGGATACACCCTATTTATAATCGACTACAAAGATTTTCCTAATTACTTGCTAAATACATGGGTTACAAGAAAGAAAACTAGAGAAATGTGTTAAGTGGACAAAATACAATAGGTTTCCCTTGTCTAGCAAGTAAGTTGAGTTACTCGCATCCCTGAGTACCATGTCCGAAGCTAATAAAGAAGCTTTGGTTGTAAGGAGTACAATCGCGTCTTGGGAAATGGTGGACAATGTCATGTAGCGCACCTCCATTTCCCAAGTGTGATTAATTATATTATTATGACAATCCCACGTGTCAGTTGTACAGAAGAATTAATGATGGTTTAGCAGTTTTTATTACTCTTGAAGAACTAATTCAAACTTTCTAAAGAGGGAAAAAATTAACTCAAGCTCTATAAATATATATTAATTTAATTTTAAAAGGTTAGGGTCATTCCTAGACTAATCATTATTACTAGATGTATATTTTGTTTTTTTAATGATAATATTAACAATAAGATTATAATAAAGCGATTTTAAATAATGAAAAGTCATCATAATATATAATATTATGATAGAATGAAAAAATATTATACCATACTCCCTAAAAAATCCTAGCTCCACTCATGCATGTAACTACTAATTAGAGCTGGAAATTTTTAATATGAAACAATGACACGACCCCAAAATGACACGAATTAAATGAGTTTGGATAACACACTTTATTTTTGTGTCAACTCATTTAACATGTAATAAATGTGTCATTTTTTTGTGTCAACTCACTTAATTTTTTTATGACCCATCTAACTTATTTAAGACATATTTTTTTATTTTATAATAAATTCAATTTGATAAAATAAATCCTAAAATAAATCTTGTTGACGCCGTTTTTCGTCAACAGATAAAAGAAGAGAGCACGTAAACAATTTAAGACAATGGCCAAAAATAAACAAACGAATCAAACACGGTTTTTTACGTGGTTCAGCAGTTAAATCTGCCTAGTCCACGAGTCTCTGTTATTAATCTCAAGATTATCTCTGAATAATTCTTTAGCATGAATTCTCCAGAGTTTTTTCTCAAGGATCAGAATTTCGGTCCTTTACAATGGTGCATGACTTCTCTATTTATAGAGAAGGATGCAGAATACTATCCCACATATTTTGGGTAGTTACTCTTTTGTGAATAAAAATAAATGGCTTTAAATGCCAATAATCAGATATAAAAGGAAACGTCCCCCAAAGATCAGGAAACGCATAACTGACTAAATAATATCCCACGATTCTTGGGGATTTACATCAATAAATGAGGATTACATCTCATATTTACAATACTTGTAGATATTCAAGGTGGTCATAGCGTATCTCCAAGGCTTCAGCATCTCAGGTTTCACGCCATTGTGCGAGCCACTGACATCTCCCGAGCTAACATTGTTTTCGAGATAGTACATCGAGCTCAATATCCCTGATCCGAAGTTGTTCCCGAAGATGAGGGGCTCTCAGAGCTATCTTTCGAGATCGAGATCATTTCGAGGTCACTACATTCGAGGTCATGTATCATACTTTGCAGGCTCGATTTACAATCGTAGAGCATACCCTAACCCTCACGAGACCATTTAATGCGAACTCAGCTTTCGAGGTCATATTTACTATGGCTCGAAATCTGGGCATAACATTTTGCCCCCTCAAAAGTATTTGTTCGAGTCCTAAGAGAAGGAAACTTTTGAACTACTCTTTCTGGGAACCATACCGTCACACTCTTAAAAACGGACACGTGCCAGATGGGTATTGCTCACTTTAGGTACTTGAGTACCTTGGGAACACGCCCACGATCGTTCGTCTGACAGCTTTTCGGCGCCATCTTATCACCGATTCCCCTCCATTTGATCTGTTGAGGATTTTAACCAACGCTCCTGATTGATTTAGTTTTCCCACCTATATATATAAGATCTCCTCTTCTTCTTCTTCTTTACGTTTGTTCATTGTAAACCAGAAAGAAAAGAAAAAACAAGAAAGCCAGAAACTTTCTTAAGAAGCTTCCGTCCCGCGCATGTTTTCTCGACCCAAAAAACAAAGGAACCCTGGTCTGTTCGAGTCAGTGAGTTCTTTCCTGCAACCTCTTCTCCACTCGACGATTTCGCTGCAATCACCATCACTGTGTAAGTACGCCATTTTTGTTCTTAGCTCTTCTCTTTTTTTTTTTTTGTTATGTCGCTCTTGCTGCGTATAATAGAATGATACGATAGGAGGTTTTGGATCAATAGGCTTTATGTTTTCTGGATTTTCTTTCTGGATGCTCGTCTCTGGTTTATACCCAGTTTCGACGTTTGAATGTGGTTCCCATTTTCTGGGTTTTGAAGTTCTTAGGCTATGTTTCTTGTACACCAAGTTTTCGGGTAAAAACCCTTGTTCTTGACAATTACACGAAACCCGAAAATGCCCTTTCTTGGCTAACCGCCACCTTTCTTTCCCTTGAATTTCGGGATTTTCAAAAAATCATCCACGTTCTTTTCCTTCCCTGTGGAATACGCGCTCTGACTCTTTAGTGAGGGTCTTAATATTTAGTTTCTTGTCATTAGATCTCCGAGCTCATCCATCGAGCTCGTGATTCTTGCATGCATGGCCCTCACCATTTTTTCTTTCTCACTAGATGTCACAGAATTCGGAAAGACGGTGGGGGTCATTACGAGCAATTCCTTACGAGCCCAAATCTCCGAGCCCGGAATCGATCTTTGCCCGGAACCAGCGTCGGATTACAGAGTACGAGATAGCACGCGAGCAAGAAGACATTCGAGCCCACTATCGCCGCCAGATTGACGAGGTCATCAAAAAGAAGAGAAGGGTCCTTCGGGAAGCCATCTATCCGGAGCCTAACCCCGGACCTAGGCCAGTTCCCCTCGACCCCGCGTTAAAAGTCACGGTAGCATACCACCCGGGGGAACTTCAGTTTTCCTTAATGGCGGAGCCTTCATCTTCGCAGCCTAGGAGGGAGATGTTTGAAGCCGAATTCTACCAGAGCTCGGTTACCACCTCCGACCAGATAACTGACATCCTGGCCATTCATGGCCTTAGCTCGTTGGACACACTGAAGTGTCGAGCTCCGACAAGGCATGAACAGAGCTGTTTCGCTCCTGGGGGCCGCGATTCCAGTGTGAAATACGCGGCCTGGAGCCAGGAACACCTAAGGGCAGGAGCTTTGCTGCCCCTGAAGTCCTTTTTCAGAGACTTCACCGATTTCGTTGGGTTGGCTCCATTCCAACTCAACACCAACTCATACAGGGTGCTGTCTGCCCTGAGGTCCTTATTCCACGAGCTGGGGTGGATAGGACCTTCACCCCAAGAGATTTTATATCTCTTTTGTTTGAAGAGTAATCCCTCGCGAGCTCGGGGAGGAGATGGTTTCTACTATCTTTCGAGCTACCCCAAAGAGACAAAAATCTTTGAAGACCTTCCGAACCATCCCCCTGACTTCAAGAAGGCTTTTTTCTGGACAGACGGTCTGTTCCCGTCTCGACATCGTTCGTTTAGGCGAATTCGTAAGTATTCTCGTTACTTTCTATTTTTGAGCTCGAATCTTTAGCCCTTGAATCCATGTTTAGTTGAAGTGTATCTCGCCTTTCAGCTAACTTTCAGCGTCCCACCCCTGACGAGACAATGAAGGAGCACAGAGAGAGCCTGCTCCGACTCCCTTATGGCAGGAGGTCTCTCTCATTTCTGCTACATGAGGACAAGCTACGAGCTTGTGGGTTGTTGGGACAGGGCCAGTCAACCTCTGACTGGTCCAGTAAAAAATATGAACGCTGGGAGGAAGTGCCTCTGCCCACAGGCATCCTTCCTCCGAGGAGGGAAAGGAAAGCATCTCTCCCAATTCGCTCGAGAAGTCCGCGGTCGGGGAACGAGGCCAATGATGAAGCCTCGAGTTCGGACTCCGGTGGAGGTAAAACCCTTCCTACTTCGCGAATGTGGTCCCCCACTTTATTAAAACACAGGCCCAATAGACTAGTCTCGTGCCCACAGGATAGATACCACTTCTACATATGGAGTTGGGTAGATGACTGTGTCCATAGGTTTGATAGTGGGCTCGGGAAATACGACACTATGTATACCACGGACGAGGTGTGGAATGGGATAGCTGTGCAGTATGGGACCAATGATTATAGGGACCTTTCGAGGTTATCACCAACTTATAGGGAAGGCCCTCCCCCCGCCTCTTCTGAAGACGGGGGAATTTCATGGTCCCCAAGCTCAAGCTCGGGGGAAAGTTCCAGTTAGGTTTTTTCTTCCACCACTCTATATATAGTGTTGAAGTAACTTGTATCTCTTTTACTGACTCACTGTGATGACTTGTGCAGGCGATATGGACTCCGACCTCGACGCCCTCATCGACAATGCGGGTGCCAAGAGGAGCAAACGCCCCAGGGCAGGGGGACTGAAAACCAGCCAGCCTGGGAAAGGCTCCAAGAAATCTAGGAAAACGCCTCCTTCTCCCCCGCCGGCTTCGAGCTCTGCTGCTGCGTCGACTGGCCAGACTAACGCCCCCACGACGATACCACCCTCGCAGGCCGTCGTCTCTGTGGTGGCGCCGGCCTCGCAGACCGGTATCGCTGCCGTGGCCGAATCCCAACCTCCTGCGGCGGGTCAAATGTCTTCTACTCAGCTCGCCAAAAGACCTTCTGCTTCCCGAGCTCAGAAGCTAACCATCTCCACCCATATGGATTCGTATGTGGTGGATAATGCTGCCGGTCCTCACGGATCTACGCTGATCTCGGATGTAATGTCCCGGATCGGCCAGAGCTACAGCAGTTTCGAGGCTCCTCAGTGGCAGTGTCTAACTGGCACTCGAGACCGCACTGTCCTGTACGAGAAGAGTATCGAGCACACTGCCGCGGTAAGTATCCTATATTCCCTTTGCTTACATTCACACTGTCTCGAGGCTAATGACGGTTTCTTCCTTTTTTCAGGCTCTTGCTTTCACTGCCCAGCTCAATTACGAGCTGAACAACGAGGTCCATTCGAGCAGGACCCTCGCCCAAGAGGAGAGGGACCTCCACCTTAGAGCGAATGATGACCTGAAGGCAGCGAACATTAAGCTCGAGGCAGAGGTTAAGGAGCGTGAGGAAATGGCCAAGGAGCTCGGAAAGCTGAAAGACGAACTCGAGGAGCAAAAGAAAGATAACATCCAGCTTCGGGAGACCAATAAGAAGCTCGAGGAAGATAAGGCCGTCACCCTCGACCTTATGGAGGATATCAAAACCCGCCTTACTGCCGAGTTCAAAGAAAAGAAGGAAACGGCGGTCGATTCAGCCATGTACCGGATGTGGGCCTATAACGAAGAACTGGACACCAGTTTTTTGGGTCCCCACGAGGCGTCCTTCCTCGAACGATGGAATGCTCGGCTCAAGAAGGAAGAGGCTGAACGGCTCGAGAAAGAGAAGGCTGAGCAGCTCGAGAAGGATAAGGCTGCTCCGGGTACCGTTTCGGAGGGAGCTCAGGAGGATAGTCATGCTATTCGTCCTGAGGGGTCCGGTGCCGCTGAGAAGGCCAAGGAGACTCCTCTTCATTGAGTCTGACCTCGGGAAGATCAGTCATTGGGGCTGCGTCCTCTTATGTAATTATTGTGAATTACGCCCATGGGGCTGATACAATTTCTTTAACTAATTTAATTTTTTACATGCTTTACATTTCTTGGCTCGAAATATTTTGCACATTCTTATAATTGATGAACTCGTTTATGTTTATTTATGCATACAAACATAGTTTGGATTTTAGGCTCGAAATTCGATGCATTCATGCATAGTTTATTCGGATTATCCGTTTCCGACCTCGTTATTTATCAAGGTCAGATATTACTCCAACCATGAACTCGAAAGTACTTATATGGTATGTAATATGAATGATTTGGTTATATCTTTTTTTAGTTACTTTTCCTCATCCTCAGTATTTTAGCTCCGAGGTTAAGAGTTCGAAACTATATTTCTAAGATATTCCAGCCTCGACTTTGACTTATCTCGCAATAGGTTTAGGCTCCCATTTGTCATCGATCGATAATTTGGCTGGTTTGTTCCAAACCTGTTGTGTCTACACCTGGTTAACTCCAGATATTTAGGTTTTGATGGTTCGGTTATATCCGAACTATCTAAGCTCGCGCATTTGGTCATGTCCAAATACTTTGTGTTTGATAATTCGGTTATGTCCGAACTGTCTAATATCGCGTACTTGGTTATATCCAAATACTTTATGTATATTCTTTATTTTTTAAGCTGGTGGTATGTATACCAATGATGCCCCCTATATCCTATGAGTGTGATCATAGGTTATTAAATTAAGAGAGATTGCAAAAATAAAAATAAATTACATGTGAAACAAAGTAGACCCTTTATTCAAAAACAAACTAAATACAGAAAATCATGGTTACAGGCGACACTTTCTACACTATTGATAATATGGTCTAAGGTGTTCGCCATTCCATGCTCGAGGTATCAGGCTCCCATCTAATCTCGCAAGTTTGTATACGCCCGGTCGGATGATTGACTCTATCTGGTATGGTCCTTCCCAGTTCGGCCCGAGCACCCCAGCTGCTGGATCTCGGGTTGCTAAGAATACTCGTCTCAAAATCAGGTCTCCCACTCCGAACTTTCGGTCTCGAACCCTCTTATTGAAATATCTCGTGGTCCGTTGCTGGTAAGCAGCATTTTTCAGCTGAGCCTCTTCCCTTTTTTCTTCGATCAAGTCTAGGGTTTCTTCGAGCTGATTATGATTGGAACTTTGGTCGTAAATCTGAGTTCGAATCGTTGGAATTTCGACCTCAATGGGCAACATTGCCTCGCAGCCGTATGCTAGAGAAAACGGGGTATGCCCAGTTGATGTCCGAGCTGTAGTTCTATATCCCCAAAGGACTTGGGGTAATTCCTCAGGCCATCGTCCCTTTGCTTCTTCCAACTTTTTCTTCAAGGAACTCTTGAGAGTTTTATTAACGGCTTCGACCTGACCGTTCGCCTGAGGGTGAGCCACTGACGAAAAGCTCTTTATTATACCGTTCTTGTTACAAAAGTTGGTAAATAAGTCGCAATCAAACTGGGTTCCGTTGTCAGACACAATCTTTCTTGGCACTCCATATCGGCATACGATGTTCTTTACCACGAAATCTAGGATCTTCTTCGAAGTTATGGTCGCCAATGGTTCAGCCTCCGTCCATTTTGTGAAGTAATCAACTGCGACCACAGCATACTTTACTCCTCCTTTGCCAGTTGGGAGTGAGCCTATGAGGTCGATGCCCCATACCGCAAAAGGCCATGGGGATGTCAACATGGTTAGTTCGGAAGGTGGAGCTCGGGGTATCGTGGCAAATCTCTGGCACTTGTCGCACTTTTTCACGAACTCGAAAGAATCCGTTTTAATGGTTGGCCAGAAATATCCTTGGCGTATAATCTTCTTGGACAGGCTATGCCCCCCGGTATGGTCTCCGCAGAATCCTTCATGAATTTCTTCAATAATCTTCTTTGCCTCGGGAGGAGTTACACATCTGAGCAATGGCATGGAATACCCTCTTCTGTATAGCCTTCCGTCCAGGATGGTGTAACGGGGAAGTTGATACATTAGTTTCTGAGCCTGATTTCGATCTTTTGGAAGAATTCCATTTTCGAGGTACTCAACTATCGGGCTCATCCAGGTCGGCTCTGTCTCGACCATACACACATCTTCCTCGTCAGGCTCAGTAATGCTGGGCGCTGACAGGTGCTCTACGGGTACGACATTTAGCTCCTCATTTTCGGCGGAGGTGGCGAGGAGAGCTAAGGCATCTGCGTTTGAGTTTTGTTCTCGGGGAACCTGTTCGATTGCATAAAACTCAAAAAACTGCAATGCGGATTTTGCCTTCTCCAGATAAGCTGCCATTTTTGTGCCACGAGCCTGGTACTCTCCCAAGATTTGATTAACTACGAGCTGGGAGTCGCTGTAGCAATGTATAGCTTTGGCCTTGAGCTCCTTTGCTATTCGTAGTCCCGCAAGTAAAGCTTCATACTCAGCTTCATTATTAGATGCTTTAAAGCCGAACTTTAAAGCAGAGTGAAATCTGCTCCCTGTAGGAGTGATCAGAATAACTCCTGCCCCCACTCCATTTTCATTTGACGACCCGTCGACGTAAAGTTTCCACAGCTCGTGGGCCGTGGTTGTTACCTCGTCGTCGGCTGTACCGGTGCATTCCACTATAAAATCTGCCAACGCTTGTGCCTTAATGGTTGTTCTCGGATGGTAGGTGATCTCGAATTGTCCGAGCTCAACAGCCCACTTTAGGAGTCGACCAGACGCCTCTGGTTTAGACAAGACTTGCCTTAGTGGTTGATCTGTTAGTACATGGATAGGATGTGCCTGAAAGTAAGGGCGGAGCTTTCGAGATGAGTGGATCAGACTGAGGGCGAGCTTCTCCATCAGTGGATACCTTGACTCTGCCCCCAGTAATCTTTTACTGATATAGTAGACGGGTTTCTGTATTCTCTCTTCCTCTCGGACGAGCACCGCGCTTATCGCGTGTTCGGTAGTTGAGAGGTACAGGAACAGTACTTCTCCCGTCTCAGGCTTTGATAGGATGGGTGGTTCGGCTAAGTGCCTTTTGAGCTCTTGAAAGGCTAGCTCGCACTCATCTGTCCATTCAAACTTTTTACTTCCTTTCAATAAGTTGAAGAATGGGAGACCGCGGTCCGTTGACTTCGAAATGAACCTGCCCAGAGCTGCCATCCTGCCAGTCAAGCTTTGAACATCTTTATGCTTCCGAGGTGAAGGCATATCGATCAGGGCCTTTATTTTATCGGGATTAGCCTCGATTCCACGAGAGTTGACAATGAAACCCAGAAATTTCCCTGAAGACACCCCAAAAGTGCACTTCTGAGGATTCAACTTCATGTTGTACTTTCTGAGCACGCCAAAGCACTCTTCGAGGTCATCAACATGGTTTTTGTTAAGTTGAGACTTTACAAGCATGTCATCAACATAAACTTCCATGTTGTTCCCAATTTTTTCTGAGAACATCATGTTTACGAGCCGCTGGTACGTGGCTCCGGCATTCTTGAGTCCGAATGGCATGACTTTGTAGCAGTAGAGCCCCTTGTCTGTGATGAAGCTCGTATGCTCTTGGTCGGGGGCATGCATGGGAATCTGGTTATACTCAGAATAAGCATCCATGAACGACATCAGACCATGCCCCGCCGTGGCGTCTACGAGCTGGTCAATTCTCGGCAGGGGAAAACAGTCTTTCGGGCAGGCCTTGTTGAGGTCTGAGTAGTCAATGCACGTTCTCCACGTCCCATTGGGTTTCGGGACTAACACTGGATTGGCCACCCAGTCCGGGTAAAAAGCGTCCCTTATGAAATTATTTGCTTTCAGCCTGCCTACCTCCTCCTTTAGTGCTTTCTTTCTGTCTTCATCCAGCTGCCTTCGCTTTTGCTGCTTCGGGGGAAAGCTTTTGTCTATATTCAATGCGTGGCTCGCTACATTAGGGCTTATTCCCACCATGTCAGAGTGTGACCACGCGAAGACATCCTGGTTTTTCTTCAGAAAGCAAATTAATTGCTATTTTGATTCGTCTTGGAGGTGTTTCCCGACCTTCACTTTCTTTGAAGGATCAGCTTCCTCGAGCTGAACCTCTTCGAGCTCTTCCAAAGGTTGGAGGTCGACCTTCTCCTCAATCCTTGGATCGATCTCCTCATCAATTTCTAAAACTGTCCCATATTTATTCTGTATGACAACGAGTGCTTGCGCGCTTGTTTGTTTCTTTCCCCTTAAGGAAATGCTGTAGCACTCCCTTCCTGCCAATTGATCTCCTTTCAATGTTCCGACCCCGCTTGGAGTTGGGAACTTAAGGGCTAGATGCCTTACAGATGAAACTGCCCTCAGCCCGACCAGGGCGGGTCTCCCGAGCAGTACATTGTAGGCAGATGGTAACTCTACCACCACGAACTCCATCATCTTGGTCACCGAGACTGGATAGTCTCCCAAGGTCACAGGGAGTTCAATGGACCCCATACAGGCGGTTCCTTCTCCAGAAAATCCGTACAAAATGGTTGCACAAGCCTTCAGGTCGCGAAGGGAGAGTCCCATTTTCTCTAGTGTCGCTTTATAAAGAATGTTAACTGAGCTCCCATTGTCTATGAGAACTCGGCGCACTCTTTTGTTGGCAAGCTGTAGGGTGATGACGAGTGGATCATGATGAGGGAACTGGACATGGGAGGCATCCTCCTCGGTGAAGGTTATAGGCTGAGTCTCAACCCTTTGGCTTTTTGGTGCCCTTGGTTCGGGTTCGTATGGAGACCCGTCCCCTGTCTTCAGCTCATTCACATATCGTTTTTGAGCATTTCTGCCCCCTCCTGCGATATGAGGACCTCCCGAGATGGTTATTACGTCCTCTCCATCTATCGGCGGAGGCCTGTCTTCATCCCGAGATCGGGAGTTATTATTCTGTACTGCCGGAAGCGCGGCTACTCTCTGGCTGGCAGTAGCCTGTCCAGTATTCTGGTTTTTGACATACTGCCGGAAATAACCTCTCGAGATCAATCCTTCGATCTCGTCCTTCAGCTGTCGGCACTCATCAGTTGTATGGCCAGTGTCCCTATGAAATCGACAATACTTGCTGGAGTCCCTCTTGGACTTTTGATTCCTCATAGGGTCCGGACGCCTGAAGGGGACCTGGTTTTCATTAGCCAGGTATATGTTTTCCCGAGATTCGTTGAGCTCGGTATGCACTTTATATACGGAGAAATACCTTTCTCCTTTTTTCTTCTTTCCTCCATCAGCCTCGGGATTATTTCCCTCGCTCTTTTTCCTCTTGGAGGGATTCTCCGAGGTAGGCTGTGTAGCTGCTGGGTCAACCGAGGTTGAGGCGGAGTTAATGTTTATCGTTGTAGTTTCGGTCTGCGAGGTCGCCTTGAGTGTTGACCTCGCCTCCTCTACATTGACAAATTTCTGCGCCCGTCTGTTAAACTCGGTTATCGACCTCACCGGTTTCCCTTGCATGTCATCCCAAAGGGCACTCCCGGGTAAAACACCAGCTCGGATGGCCATCAAGTGCCCACTGTCATCCACGTCACGAGCTCGAGCGACCTCTAGATTAAATCTTGTCAGGTAGCTCTTCAGTGTTTCGCCCGGTTGTTGTCGGACGTTAGTCAAAGTGGATGCTTCGGGTCTGACTCCCATCATAGCTCGGAACTGCTTCTTGAAGTCTCTAGACAATTGATCCCATGAAGTTATAGAATGTCTCTTGTACTTCTCGAACCAACTCTTGGCAGGTCCGGCCA
Source organism: Humulus lupulus (assembly GCF_963169125.1). Taxonomy (NCBI): domain Eukaryota; kingdom Viridiplantae; phylum Streptophyta; class Magnoliopsida; order Rosales; family Cannabaceae; genus Humulus; species Humulus lupulus. Next base: position 53,729,741 of record NC_084795.1, on the reverse strand, counting down.
ATGATGTCGGAAACAACATACATCTGAGCTCGTAACCCACGTTACTAGCTCTCATGATAGTGTTGAATGTACTCAGGTGGCTGCATGGGTCGGTTTTTCCTTCAAACGCTGGGACGTGAGGAATCCGGAACCCTTGGGGGAACTGAGTGTTAGAAATATTGGGAGCAAACGGCTCGAGCTCCTCATCAGAGTCCTTATATCGACCGTTCCCTCGTTCATTCTTCAAAAGCCTAAAGGCTTTTTTGAGCTGATCGATCCTTTCTTGTACTGGGTCCTTAGGCGGTGTTTGGAATTTATAGTCATTAATCGCGATCCCAGGCTCGCGTCTCCGTGAGGGATCTCTACGCCCATTCAGATGATTCCTAAGATCCGGGTTTGTCTGATCTCCCTTTCCCCTGCTCTGATTCAGATGATTGCGCAGGTCGGGATGGCTCTTGTGATTTCCAGTATTTTTACGACCCCGGTCGTGTTTACTGACAGACCTAGTTTCTCCGGACTCATCACTGGTGAAACTCATCGATCGGTCATTTCGTGGTGGATCCTTTCTACGTCGCCTTGTCTCTGCAGTGCGAGATCGGGACGTCTGACTTCTCTCGGATGGCGCGCCTTTCCGCCCCTGGAACGTCTCCCTGTTTCCTTGTCTTTCCCCCGTATGCCCTTGATCCTGATCTCGACCAGGTTGAGCGTTCCTGCGGGGAGGTGAAGGATATCTTATGGGAGACGGAGGAAACCGTATAGGTGACGGTGGTTGTCTTCCTTGCCTCGGCCTGGAGGGTCCAGAATTTGCCCGAGACGGGCCAGTTGCGTTCGGTACACTACCAGGAACCTGAGTCCGAGCCTCGGCAGAAGCTCGATTGTTCTCAGTTTCTCCAGGCACTCCCACAGGTGGATTAGGCGGGACCCGAGCTCGGGTACTCCTCTGAGGCCTAGAAGGAGCAGATGGCTCTGTTGGTGCTGGAGGTTGTGCTGGCCTCCTTGTGGCAGCATTTTTTCGTGGACGTCCTCGGGGCCTCCGGGGAGGAACGTGCACGTCCCTTGGAGGAGGGACTTGGTCTTCGCGCGGAAGCGGGGGCTGAGCCACCTGCACCTCCGCGGCTATCCTAGTCAACTCCTCGTTACGTTTGTTGGCATCTGCCAGCAGCTGTTTCAGCTGCTGATTCTCCAATTCTACAATAGGGACATAACGCTCAGGGTTATAGTACATGTCCTCATCCCTTGGTTGTGGAGGTGGTCCCCGGGAATCAGAGGACCCACTCCTTTCTTCAGCGTCCGGGTTCTCCATTGGTTGTTTTCCAGGACGCCTTGGGTAATTTCCTTCAGGAGTGTTCTGATTGTTTGCAGCCATGAATCTCTCCGGGATGGATGCTTGAGGCTCTCAATGAAAGCACCAAACTATTGACGCCGTTTTTCGTCAACAGATAAAAGAAGAGAGCACGTAAACAATTTAAGACAATGGCCAAAAATAAACAAACGAATCAAACACGGTTTTTTACGTGGTTCAGCAGTTAAATCTGCCTAGTCCACGAGTTTCTGTTATTAATCTCAAGATTATCTCTGAATAATTCTTTAGCATGAATTCTCCAGAGTTTTTTCTTAAGGATCAGAATTTCGGTCATTTACAATGGTGCATGACTTCTCTATTTATAGAGAAGGATGCAGAATACTATCCCACATATTTTGGGTAGTTACTCTTTTGTGAATAAAAATAAATGACTTTAAATGCCAATAATCAGATATAAAAGGAAACGTCCCCCAAAGATCAGGAAACGCATAACTGACTAAATAATATCCCACGATTCTTGGGGATTTACATCAATAAATGAGGATTACATCTCATATTTACAATACTTGTAGATATTCAAGGTGGTCATAGCGTATCTCCAAGGCTTCAGCATCTCAGGTTTCACGCCATTGTGCGAGCCACTGACATCTCCCGAGCTAACATTGCTTTCGAGATAGTACATCGAGCTCAATATCCCTGCTCCGAAGTTGTTCCCGAAGATGAGGGGCTCTCAGAGCTATCTTTCGAGATCGAGATCATTTCGAGGTCACTACATTCGAGGTCATGTATCATACTTTGCAGGCTCGATTTACAATCGTAGAGCATACCCTAACTCTCACGAGACCATTTAATGCGAACTCAGCTTTCGAGGTCATATTTACTATGGCTCGAAATCTGGGCATAACAAATCTATTTTTCTATGAAGGATTATTGATGAACACTTAAATTATATATTGTGTTTATGTTGTAGATGTATTATACGTTATATAATTATGTCAATTTTTTGTATGTGTCATATAACACTTTTAATCGTGTGTTAAATATATCAAATCTCGTATTGGAGCCGCACTCATTTATTAAACATGATAAGTGTATTGTGTCGTGTATCATATTAACTAAACATGTCATGTTTATGTTTAGGTTTGTGATATGCTTAATAATTGTGTTATATATTTATATTAACCTTATGTTGTATCATAAATATATCGACACGAAATACTATGAATGTTTACAAGAATCCACAAACCAACTCAGCTTAACTTAACTCAACATATCTTAAGAACTGAAAGTTTTGAATTCAATGGGAGTTTAATTTGAGAATCGCTATCAATGCCTACATTTATTTATACATGTACCTCAAGACCCGGTATTTATCAGAACGCGTTTATTAGAATTATACTAGACTTAAACCATGACAAGAACAATAGTATGACTTATTCACATCTTGTAATAACATGTAAATTTTTCTAAATATTACATTAATCTATCTATTATGGCTGCACATCGGGCGGGTTTGCCAGTTTTTGGTTTTTCAGGTTTCGGGTGGGAAAAGTTAATACCAAACTTGCCCGAAATTGTATCGGGTGTTGGTGGGTTCAGCTTGGGTCGGGTGGGGGATGTTTTGGTTTGGGTGTTTTCGGGCTTGGGTGGGGGAGAAAAAAAAAATGAACCCGATTGAATTGGTATTGGGTGGGGTCGGGTTTGGGTCGGATTTAGGTGGGTTGGTCTATTTTTTTTAATAACATTTTTTTCTTACAAAATTATGTTTTTAACTATATTTTTTACAATTTGATTTATTTATTTTTGTGAATTTTTAAGTGATCAATATTTTACCATTAATTAAAAATATCCTCCTTATTACATAAAAGTTTTATATAGTAAAAAACATACTAATTAGAAAAAAAATTAATTTATAAAACTATTGATTATTGGCTAATGGCTAATGCAATTCACTCAATTCTAAAACTATTGGATCATGTTGCAAGTTCACTCACAAATCACAGTTCACAAATATAAAACTAACATCCAACTCTAACCAAAAACAAAAATCCATAATTTCCAAAGTCCTTAATTAAAATTTAAAAGCCCATAGTCCAATTCCAAAGTCCTCAACAAAAGTTTCAAAATAACTAAAAATAAAAAGTCCACAAAATGTCCAAAGTCATCATGTTCTTCATTCATTCAGTACCTTGTGCAGAAGATGAGGCTGTAGATGGAGCATTAATAGAACAAGAAGTAAAAATATTTTCACTAGCCGTAATAGCAGCAATTGTAGTATTACATGTGATCTATGCAATATTTCAATAAAGTGGATATATTATTATATTATATATTTCCATAAATATAATTCAAACAATAATTACAACTAAAATATCAAATAAAAGTTTGTTTAATAACTTACCAAACTCGAGCATCTCTGATGTCTCTAGCACTTTTACTTCATTCATGTAGTCTCAAACAATGATTGGTCCAGTCCACTACTACAACAGATAGAGCAGAGGCAGAGCAGCACCAAACCAAATACAACTAATATCAAAGCAATCCAATATCCATTAAACACAAAACCACATATACAATCAAGCAAAGCAATCCAATATTCCAAATATCAAATATACATTAAACTAATAACAATTTTAATTTTACATATACAACTAATCTAAAAAAACACCAAACCACATATACAATCAAACAAAGCAATTCAAAATTCCAAATATTAAAATCCAATATCCATTAAACTAACTAATAACAACTTCAATTTTACCTCAAATTCTCACTGCAATTTTAAGTTTATATTAATAGAAACTCAAAATCCTATATTAAAATTAAAAATTCACCAAATGCAAACCAAACATTATATTCATCATATATAATCATATCACGAATTTATAATATTAATATATATACATTTAAAATATAAAATTTAATATATATATATACATTTAAAATATAACTAAAAAAAAAAAATTAGCTCCTGCCTGCTAATTGCCGAAGCCAACCTACCTGAAGTGCCTCTTTTCCTTTGCCTTGCTGGCATTGACGTCGTTTGCTGGAGAAGCTGCCGTCGCCAAGCCACCAAACCCAGGAGAAGCAAAAGGATCGAGAGGGAGAGAGGAGAAGAGAAGGGTTGTGGTGGCGCAAAAGAGGGAGAGAGAGAAGAAGAAGAAGAAGAAGGAAGAGGGGACTCGGGGGAGGGGGGGGGGGTGTCGGGTCACTTTTAGTTCTAGGGTTTTTTTTAATCCAAAAAGGTAAAAAATTGAAGAAAAAAATAAATAAAAAATAATAATTCTCGGTCAGGTTCGAGTTACACTCGAACCTAACCTAAACCCGAAGCATAGATGTTAGGCCACCCGAACCCAACCCAATTACTTACTCGGGTAGAGCCCGACTCGACCCGAGAAGATGGGTTCCATAATTTTTTTGAGTGCGGGTCATTCGGGTGTCGGGTTTTTGGGTCCAAATGTGCACCCCTACTATCTATGGCATCATCACTTCATATATTGAAGGATACTCACCTACTATATTAAGCTTTAGGTCATATGTAATAATGTGAAAGAGAACCTAAAAAAAAGTAGAGAATATCAAAATTTTGCATTAAGCCACAATTTCCACTTTCTCTTAATTGTCTATTCTGAATAATCTACTATGCTCAAAATAGGGTTCAAATAATCTGCTACATTTATGTTTTCTTTTATACATGTGCATCTAACTATTATGAACTATATTTTTCGGCACTGTAAAATATTCATAATTTTTTTGAAAATTATTAGGATGCCTACTATAACTCTAATGTTATATAAAAAAAAATTAAGATATAATTTCTCAACATGCCGAAAAATAGAGAAATTCTTACCAGGACTAAAATAACACTCTTACTATAAAATTTCCCTAGAGAGAGAACCAAGCTTAATAATTAGATGTCAATAATAGTCGGTGTATGATCACTTAGATGACGAAATTGAAAGAAAAAAAAGCATGCACGTATAAAATCATTTTTTGTAAAAGTGAGGTTTTTAAGGGTACAAACTAACATCACCGTACTTTGATGAAACTAAACTAAGAATATGTATATTTCTCAAAGCCTTTATCAAAATAATTTGTCAAGGCAATTAAAAGGATAATAAAATATCTAAAACTTTTTCATATTCATTTTGTTTTGCAACTAAACCATATAAAGAGGCAAAAAATCAAACCAGAATATAAAAAACATAAGGTTAATTGTTGCTAAACTAATCAAACTTTATGGTTTGTTACTACTTAAATACTCAAACTTTTTTGTGGCAGCAAAAATATCCAAACTTTATATTTTTTACATGCACTTAAATACCCAAACTTTTTGGTTTACGAAAAAACTACCCATACTTTATAGTTTGTTAAACTTAAATGGCAAAATAGTTAACATTTAATGTAAGTTGATTTTAGTTATAAAATAGGGTTTTTGGCAGCGAAAATACCCAATGTTTTCACGTTGTTCCACTTTTTACACCCAACCTTTATTTTTTGCGGTGAATATACCCAAACCCACATGAAATGTGTCTCTGTCACTACTCAACCTCTAATAGTGTTAAAAATGCTTACATGGCCAATTGCGTGTACAAACCCAGACACATCATTTAGCCCAGATAAGTTTTTAATTATTGATTGCCAAAAAAAAGCTTTAAATCCTTAAAAACCATATGCACGAGAGATCTCCATTGTTGACATTAACCCAGAAATTCTTGTAAACCATCAAAGACGAAGAAGAAGAAGAGAGAAGAGATGAAAGGGGAAGACCCAAGTGTGTCTTGGGGCGAATCAATAAATCGAGGTGGAGCCAAAATGAGGTCGTCGAGATCTAGGGCACGAGGTGTATTTCAAGCTTTTCGTAAGCATTGTGATTGTGGGGCAGAAACGTTGGATAGGACATCATGGACCGACGATAATCTAGGGAGACGGTTCAAATCTTGCTGTAGGATGAAAGTGAGCCAGTTTATATTTTTTGTCTTCTTTTTCCTTTATATATTATTAGCTTGGAAATAAATTAATCCAAGAAAACTATTTGTGAACAGTGAAATGGGGGTTATAACTATTTCCAATGGATTGATCCCCCTATGTGTGAAAGGTCAAAGATGGTGATACCTGGTTTGCTAAGAAGATTACGTGAGTTTGATGGTGATCTGGGCAGATATTATGAATATGAAGATAGATATGAGCCTTGCTTTGAACCTAGTGTGGAGCCTTTTCAATTTCGAAATTGTGGCTAGATGAATGGAAGTTTGGATGGAAGAGTTCATGCAAGTTCCTGGTTGGTAAAGGGAAATGTGAGGAACATGATGTTGTTTTTTTTTTTTTTGTAATTGTGTATTGGCTGAAAAAAATGATGTAATGTTCGACCATTCCCTGTTTATTTTACTTGTGATGATCATGGCTTCATTGAAATAGTGTAAGAGACTAATATGTTTATTTAGTGTTGCTTTCAAGCATAATAGAATGATGCACCAAACCATGACATTTTGTCATTGATTAATATTTTCAACTTTACAGAGCAAAAGTATGACATATTGTTAAATAGCATAATGTCTACATGTCAAAAGTATTCATAATGGCCAAGATGTCCCAAAATATTGATAAAGTCAGACTCAATATCTACATGTCAAAAGTATGCTAATGCATATATTGTATGGCGACTACACCAAAAAGAAAACAAGTTTTCTACATCAAAAGGGTTTAAGATTAAAGAGCAGCTTCTTAGTTGGTCTGAGATGTGGAACCACCATTCATTTGCTTCTGTCTCTTAGCTCGCTCCTTCCTTTTAATAGTTTGAGTAGTAGGATTCTTTGCTGGTAGCCTTCCTCTCTTTTTTTGCCTTGCAGGCTGTAATTAAACCAAAAACATAACTCATCATACATAAGAAAATCACATTCATTTTAATTGCAAATGAATACAAATTCAGTGCCAAGTTTACCTCCATGGTTGCATTCTTGCATGTTACTCGTGAATGGCATGTCTGCTTGCAATTGCTGCAGTGATTAACTTCGCCAACTCTCCTAGCCTTTGTTGCAATAGTAGGTGGTGGTTCATCTGCCTCTTTATTTCTAGACTTTTTAGGCCTTCCATGTAAAATTGTCTCTGTTGGAGGGTGTATCGGATTCAGACCAGTGTTAGGCCACTTATCTGGGCTAGGCATTGGTTCGATTGGTGTCGCATAAGTTGCTTCATATGTTTGCCTCTTGTAGTAGTCATCTATGAATCCCACTGGATCTAGGTTTGAAAACCACATAGCAGCTAAAGCATGCCCACACGGTATGCCAGACAATTGGAATAGCCTACATGTGCATGTTTTCGTTTCCAAGTTCACAACAAATGACTGAGCATTGATGCTTTGCAATAAATCTACCTGGAACTTACCACCTCCAGCAAGCACAGGGAAACAATGCTTAGCAACATTCTTGTTTTTCTCAATGATGTCCATAATTATTTTGGAAACAGGATGCCCCCACTTAGAGACACTCATTCTTCTATTGCAGAACAAACTCATCATCCAAATACCTAATATTTTCTACCAGAGTGATAATAGATTTGTCTCTGGCATCAAGAATGACATTGTTGAAACTTTCACAGAGGTTATTAATAAGAATGTCACATTTCACGGTCTCCCTGAAATCAGACTTGGTCCATTCTTCTGGGTTTTTTTTCATCAACCATTCATATGCCTTGACATTCTCTTGCTTAATTTTAGTCATCCTACTTTTCCATTCCACTTTAGTTGTTTCCCTTGTAGCGTCCCACAACATTTGCTTAAGTAAGAGTCCAGGGAATTGCTTCTTGAAATTGGCATGCATATGTCTCACACTGAATCTCACTTCCGAACCTTGAAATACAGTACTTAATGCCTTTTCTAAGCCATTTTGCCTATCTGAAAGCATTGTTATTCTCTCTGGTTCATCAATCTTCAAATCTTCCATCAATAAATTTAAAAACCATGTCCAACTGCCTATGTACTCCTTCTCCACTACAACATAAGCCACTGGAAACATGGCATTTGTTGCATCAATGCAAATTGTAGCTAATAATATTCCTTTCCAATATCCTTTTAAAAAACAGCCATCCAAGCAGATAAGGGGCCTACAACCATTGAGGAATCCATATTTACAAGCTTTAAGACATATATACACCCTTTCAAATAACCTATTTCCATCCTGCATTCTGCTTTACAATATTGATGTGCTCCCAGAATTTGTCTCTAACAGTTGCTTGCAATAATCTTCCAGTATGGCATACTGTTCCCTTACAGTCCCCTCTAACATCACTTTTGCACAATTCTTTGCTCTGTAGAAAGTTGACCTTATTGTTCTTGAAAACTGAGTATGTGTTGTTAGCTGCATGAAACCTGTGTAAGTTAAGTTTGGGTTTATTCTGAACTGTTCAAGAGAATGCTTTGCAAGCCAAGTGGAGGTTGCATGTTTGTTGTTGAAAACCAATCCATACGTGTGCTTATCCACCAATGTATTTACCCTGAAGGAGCGCTTGTCTGACAGTTGGACACGTGCATAAATGACCCAATTGCAGCCTGTACTCTTGCATTTTTCCCTTACCCTCCTTTGGTTATTGGCCAGCCAAACATACTCCTTGTTAATCTTAATAAAATGCTCCTTCAATGAAGTCCTAAATTGGTCCACGGTAGCAAAAAGCATGCCTAATTTAAATATGAAGTTATCCATGTTTGTTGCATGATTGAATTGGTTGTTGGACCTTCTCCTCCTCCTGGCATTACCATCCTCATCTGAACTAGACAAACTTTGCAGGTCTTCTTCACTAACATAAGCACCTTGATCATCATTTGGATCAGCTTGGCTACAACCTTCTGTAACTGAATGCCACCATGTTGCAGGATTAGCATTAGCAAACATCTCTTTAGCCTCACCCTCATTATGCATGTACTCCTCCTCCTCCATAACAAATTCAGACTCTTCATTACCTTCACCTTCATTTTGCCCATTCTCATTAACAGCAGCTTCATCATGCTGACTCTCTAGACCCCCTTCACCAATATCACCTTCACTCTGAATATTCTCACCAACATCAATTTCATCATGCTGAATCTCTAGAGCATGCTCATCAACATCATTACACTCACCAAAATCATGGTCAAAATGCTCACCAAACAAATTTTCATCATTAAATTAGGCCTCCTCAACAGTTTGTGACACTTTATTCAGCCCCTCATATTCGGCCTCTTCTCCAACTTGGGCCTCTTCTCCAACTTGGGCCTCTTCTGCAGCATAATTGAGTTTTGGATTGACAACCACATCGACAAATACATCTGCATCATCAGGCAAGTCTTCAATGACACAACTATATTGTGTCCATTTCTCTGGCATATTGACAAAAAAAAAAAGGGTCCTAATCATCTACATTTTCCTCATCTTCAGAGTTCATAGAATCAATGTCTACAACTTCAGGACCATCCTCGTATCTAACTTCATTGTGATCAAACCAAGGATCTTCATCATCTGCCGGGATAGTGGTATCATCAGGAAACTCTTCTATAGTGCACACCATCTTCTTTGAAAGTTCTAGAAATAAGGAATTGCATATTTCTCCTTACTCCATTCCAACTCCAAAGTTCTTTCTGGTTGGACCACAAAAATATCCACTTGTCTATACTTTCTCCTCATCATATCTTCAGCCATTTTAATCACTTGTTTATCACCAACTACCATTTTAGAAAAATTCAAATCCTTCTCCTTAGGCTTCCACAAAAAAACTCACATGAAATTTATACACTAAGCATTTCACCATCCAATCCAACTCATATCTACTGAAGTAATCAGTGTGATTCCAGTCAAAAAAAGAAACTTTGCCTCCATGATATCTTTTGTTGCCAAATGGAGTGAAGAAATTTCCTCCATGGTGCATTGCCACAGTAAAATGGCCCCCACACAGATCTAGCATATCGGATAATAAAAAAATACAAAGAAAGTTAGTGGGAAAATGGACAAACTTGTGTGATATTCGACAAAGCACATTACCCAAACAAAACAAAGATTATCCCACAAACATACATGCACAACACAGTCAAACAAGTGAACCCCACTTGCTCAACATACAAGTCCAAAAAAAGATTCCAAAGTAAATGTTTCTTTGAGGTAGACATAAATGTCTAACTACCTAAAAAAAAATACATATTTTTGCCCTAGCAACTATAAAAATCCTCCCCTAAGCTCGTATACAGACATAACCATTTCATTCCTCAAAACAAAATGTCTTATTTGCAATACCAAGAAAAACCCAAAAAAACATTGGCATTAAGCTTAGTTTAGTTCGTTCGTGGCTTAACATATTCAGGGGGATCTTCGTCCTCAGTCCGAAGCACGTGCATTTTGTTCCAGTTCCTCCTCTTCCTGCTCTTACTCATCATCCTCTTTGATCTTTCCAGACGTAATCTATAGTCTCCATAAATTAGTTTCAAAATAAACTTTGAGTGTGGGTTTGCTTTTTCTACATGAAATGTGGGTATAAAGAAAGCATATGCTTTTTAAGCCACTGGAAAACTTTTTTTTTTTTTTTTGCAATTTATATTTTAAAGCATATGTGTCTGGGTTTGTTGAGTAGTGACGGAGACACTGTTCATGTGGGTTTTGGTATATTCACCGCAAAAAATAAAGATTGGGTATTTTCACCGCAAAAGTGGAACATGAAAATATTGGGTATTTTCGCCACGCAAAATCCCTATAAAATATAACTAAAACTATATAAGAATATATACAAATTAACCTAAATTGATTCTAAAATTAAAAAATAGTTTTATCTAATCAAAAATATTTTTAATCAAAATATTTAAAGTAAGAATAATAGCTAAAAAAATTTAACTAGAAAAAATGATTAAAAAATAATTTTTTAATTTTTAAAAGACTTAAATTAATTGAAAAAAAAAATTACTAGACTTAAATAAAACTATTTTTTTTTAATTTGACAATTAATTTAAGTTATTTTTATATATTTGTTTATACAATTTTATATATTTTTCATAATTTAAAATTAACTTATATTCTATAAAATAACTAAAATTGTATAAACAAATATTTTTTTATTAAATAAAACTATTTTTTTATTTTAGAATTAATTTAGGCTATTTTTATATTTTTCCAATACAAATTTAGTTATTTTCATAATTTAAAATTAACTTATATTAAATTTAAAATTTTTAGGTATTTAAGTATAACAAACTATGAAGTTTGGATAGTTTTGTCATAAAAAAAAAATTTGGGTATTTAAGTATAACAAATATAATGCTTGGGTAGTTTTGCCACAAAAAAAAAAAAGTTTGAGTATTTAAGTGTATTGAATCATAAAGTTTGGGTAGTTTAGCCTCAATTAACCCAAAATAAAATAATAATTAGAATATAAATTTGCGGCAAAAGTCACTAAGTAGGAACAGACCCAGTTGTGGCCATATGGGGGCTTGAGCCCCCTCTCAAAAAATATATATTATATTTTTTTAATTATTAACTATTTACCAATTATTAACAAAAAACACTACAAATATTTTTTTTAACAATTAAGCCCCACAAAATATATAAAATTTCTAAAAATAACTATAATTTTTATGAAGTAAACAATTGTAATTTTTACGTTAATTAATATCATTTAATACATATAATTTTTATTTTAAGCCCCCATGGAACAAAAATCTTAGATCTGTCGCTGGTTGTGCTTAAGTTATTAAGTAATTTTTTAGCGGCTAAAGTCAATAAGTAATCTAAAATTAATGTTGCACTTAAGTCACTAAGTAAATTTTTTAGTGGTTAAAGTCATATTTTACACTAATTTAGTACAACAAAAATCAGTAGGTAATCTGTTAGATTTAACGAAGGAGTAGTAACAATCACAGCAAATTAGTATAAAATGTAATATATTTTTATTACCGAAAAACTATTTAATAACTTAAGTGCAACTTTTTAGACTAACTTTCACCTCAAATATCACTAATAATCTTATTTGGTCAATTGATCGTACTCCAACCGAGTTTCTCCACAAAAGATTAATTTGTGCACTAAAATTAGAATTAAAACTCTCAACTTCGACCATTGTATTGGCACATCGATGGTGACAAAACCTTAGCTCAAATTCAATTCTCATACACAACTCTCACCCAAATTAAAACTCTTTTGTGTCACAGCTAGCCCCTCAAATAATGACAAGTCACTACAAGAAAAATCAGCTTTAGAGACGACTTTATTAGGAGTGACAAAGTATATAGCAATATCAGGGATGACACGTTGTGAGTCGCCACTAATATTCTAGAAAATTATTAGGGGCGACAAACCCCAATATTAGAGGAGACGTGTCACCCTTGATAATGAAATATTTTATCAAAAACTCAGAGGGAAAATTGGGGGGTATTTTGAAGTTAATGAAAAGTATCTTAGTCTCTCTGCCCGATCCCTCTGTCTCTCTTCCTCTGTCGCCTGCTCCTCTGCCTGCACCACCGCCCCAAGCCCACTCCGCCCAACCCCTTTCCTCTCTGTCGCCGCTTGCACCACACCGCCCAGCCCCTTTCCCTCTGCCGCCGCGTGCACCACATTGCCCAACCCACTCCTCCCTCTGCTGTCGTCTACTCCCCGCCATCTAGGTCACCGCCTCCCAGCACCAGATCTAGGTAAGTATATATATATATATATTATATAAGTATATATTTATATATTCAGATAAAAGAAAAGTATATATATAAGTTTTTATTTATTTGTTTGTTTTATATATATATATATGTATATTTTATTAATATTATTATATTGTGTGTATAGGTTGAAGGAGAAAGGCATGGAGGAGAGTTATTTTTTTATTAGGTTTTTTTAATTAAATTATTTTAGTTAATAGAATATATATTTAATTTTTAAATGTTTGAAATATTATAATTATTAGTGCTATTATGTGTTTAGGTAATATTAGTGTTATTATTTATTTATGTAAAAAAATAAATTTTGAATGTTACTAATATATATTTATAAAATTTTATTGTTAATGTATTTAGAAAATAATATGGGTTTAGTGTAATTAATATATTTGTATAAAAATATATTGTGAATATGCGTAGAAAAATGTATAATATAATGTTAATATTCTGGGAATTTTCTGAATAATATTTGCAATTTTTTAAATTTTTGGGATAACTTAGAATATAGTCGTTATTCTGCCAAAATTTTGTTAGAGTTAAGGAACTAAATATATAATACATAAAACTTTGAATAATTTGAATTAACAAAATCAATTAAAGAATAAATTAAAAAAATTAGATAAATAGTTTAAAAATAAATTAAAATATTATAATTTAATTTAATAGTAACAAATTTAATAATTTAAAAAGTTTGATAAATAATTTTAAAATAAATTAAAAAAATTAAAATTAACAAATTTAATGATTAAAAAATAATTTTAAAAATTAGATAAATAGTTTAATTTAATAATAACAAGTTTAATAATATAAAAATAAATTAAAAAAATTAAATTAATAATTTAATTTAATATTACCAAGTTTAATAAAAAAAATTATAATTTCATTTAATTTTAACAAATTTAATAATTTGAAAATTATTTAAAAAATTAGATAAATATATTTGTGAGTTATTTAAAATTGGAAGCATTTTTGTGAGTTATTTACAAATCTGAAATTTGTTGCGCGCTCCCTAACGAATAAGGAAAATCGACAGAAACAAAAGTATTGTACAACATAGGGTACAAAATCATTGGCGGCCATCCGTTCCGAAAGAGTAAGTTAAAGTTAAAATGTTATCAAAATTAGTTTTTTTTTTAAATTATATGTTCTCCAACATTTAGATTATATTTTTTTAGGCAAACCCTGACCTTATTGAGACATGGAAGGACTACTACCGGAAGAAGGCAACAAATTATTTTGTGAATGATGATGCTCGCCAAGATTATGTAAGTTTAAATTTTCTTTTTTAATATTCATAAAATTATATTTATTGTTATTTTCTCTTACGTTCTTTTAAAATGGGAAAAATTAAAGGCTGATTATGAGTTACAAACTTAGCAAGCATCCGCTGCCACTTCGAATGAAGATAGTTTTACAACAGTTGATCAGGTAAAGGTGTTACAAAAAGTATTGGGTCAAAGGCGTGGACATGAGCGAGGAGTGGGTCGCAAATTGAAGGGGTCGGGGTCATCATCTACCCAACGCTCTCACTTTAGCGAGTCTCAATCCCCTCCTCAACGTTTTGATGCACAGTACGATTATTTGGTGAATACAGTCAAGAATTTGACTGACCAAGTCAATTTCTTGACCCAATTTTTTCCACATATATTTCATCCACCGAACGTTCAAATGCTTGATAGCGACAACATTTTTGGAGGTTCGTCTTTTCACCCTCCAGCTCCAGCTCCAGCTCCAGCTCAAGCTCTAGCTCTAGCCTATCCTTCCATGTACGAGGCAGCACCGTCTCAACCTATGGCACCTCCATACATGCATGGAGCATCACCATTACCTTATATGTGGTCGATTCCACCATCTTCGCAGCCGCCGTATCCTTACATGTATGCAGCAGGATCGTCCACATTACCTCCTTAATACCCATAGCCGATGCCACCGCAGCCACCACAACCACCACAATCACAACAAGTACACAATATGGAGGACGAGGCAACTAACTTAGGAGAATAGCTAGGTTTTTATTATTGTTAGTTAATGTTTAATTATATTAACAATATGGATATTTTGTTACTTTCGTGAACTCATTTGAATATTTAATATAATATTTTCATATTTAATATTTTTTTTTTAATGATTTAATTTAATTAATAATATTTTAATTTTAATTAATAATTTTTTTATAAATGAAATATTATTAGGAGCGACTTTTAAAATATTAGAGGCGACACATTGGCAAAAAAGTATGTCACATGTGAAAACATTAGAGGCGACATATCAACTTTCAGAGACGACGGCGTCGCTCCTGATATTTTAATATTAGAGGCGACACATATGTCATCCCTAATATACCCATTAAGTGCAATTTATTAGGGGTGACAGATCAAGGGTGAATTTTTTTTACCTTTAGGGGTGACGCATGAGTGTTTTTTCTTGTACTCAATGTTGCCATACTCTCAAACAAATTCTAACTTGTATATTGTGTTAAGTATTTATAGAAAGTCTCAAACAATTAATATTGGAACGAGAGTTAGAAAGTATAATTATTTATGAAGGTCTTAGAGTCTTAATTAGACGAAACCATAGCGCACCCTGCCACCTTAATTAAGCTAGCTCTTCAAATAATTAATCTTAAATAAGTGCATAAAGAATATATTAGACAAATTGTTAATTAGGATTAAGACACAAATTGATATGCAAAGTAAATCTAAAGACGTAAGCAAAATTTAACCACGTAAGCATAGTCCTTGAGTTTTTGTAATTAATAAGCTAGGCTCCGGAATCATCAATCAACATCTTTTTCTTTTTATTTATATATATATATAAAGATAGAGGTAGATTGTAATACAAAACTTATAATAAAGGCTTCAAAATTAAAGTTTTGATAACATTATAAGTTGAAAAAGAAATGCTATATAATGTAGGGACAATGGAACCATGAGGACGGCACGCATGCAGTAGGATTGTCTGCTGAGGGCAAATGTGAGCTATTAATATTGATTCATATGCACAAGTCTACGCAACTGAACATATAAATATATATATATATATATTTATAACGAAACAAGCCTATCTATATAGTAGTTATAACATATATATATATATATAAATACACATGTATATGAATGATTTACGTGTTTGGCCCAATGATTTTATGATGTAGGTGCAACTAATAGTTTACTGCGTAATAATAGTATGTGTATGAATTCATAACTCTACGTATCCAATGAACAGCGTAATGTGTATATTGTTTGAATAGTTATAATTTGTGCCAAAAAAATGTAGTACCAATATCAATGCACTTAATTCATGGTAGGTGGAATACGTCGCTCATTTATATATCTGTGTGTATATATATGAAAACATTATCTTTTACGTGGCCAAAGACTAAATATTTATTAGAGTTTTAGTTGTTAATGTCAGACTACTGCATGCCCGTCCTTCAAGTAAATTGTGACAAAAAAGTATATAAATTGCACTTAAGTTATTAAACAACCATAATATAAACAAATACAAAAACAAGTCATTATAAAAAAAATCACGTCTCGCTAGCCAAAATGTTATTGAATTTTTAGTCCTGCGTCACTGTTGAAGAATCCAACATAATTACAATCACGAAGTCAGATATTTTGTTATATAAAGAAATATGCGACAAAACTGCTGAATGGATGCTATAATTTATTTTCAAAATTACCTTACTAAAATCTTTTTTTTATTTTTATTTTATCTCAAATTTTTATATTACACTATATATCAGGTATTTTATATTTTCTCTATATTATTTAAATATTATATTTTTATTAATTAAAATAATATAAAAAAATTGATTTAGAGAAAGAAACAAAATTCAAGGAATAAAAAAGTATTCAAATTGTTTAAAATAGAAGTAAATCATCTTTATATGTAGAGATGGAAATGTGTAGAGGTAAAATAGAGTATTACTTTAGCTCATCCAATAGAATGGTCAAAACCCCTTCTTTCTTCAAATTTTTAAAATTTTAGCTATTATACAACACTTATTGAAAGTGCTGAATATTAACAATAAGGAGTTTTTTGCCACTAAAAATTTTAGTTGTGTATTTAAGAACTACAAAAATTTCTACATTCACTGCAAATTTCCATTGTATTTATATAATATATATATATATAGAGAGAGAGAGAGAGAGATTTGTGGGGGGCAAATATGTATTATATTATATTCTTAAAAGGAAACATTTTCTTTTGAATTTCTTAAACCTCCAGTCCAGGGTCCACCCTAGATAATTAAATCAACTAGCGTATATAATGTATATAGTTTAGTTAAATAATAAAGAGTTGAGTGTTAAAAACAATAGTAATAGGATGAACAATACAATTAAGCCCTATATATAAGCTAGCTTGGCCTTTGGCTTATAAATAACATGCATACCACACACAAACCTACAAACCTTTTTACCTCTTATATATACTTGTTTGCACCTGAACTCATCGTGGTTCACGTGTGCCTGGTCAACTATATATAAATATATATATATGTATATATCCCACCTTTTGCCTCAAATTTGAAACCTGTACGTACGTACACACAAAACACAACAACTCTCAAGTCTCTACATATCATCACTTTCTTTTTCTCTGTCTTGTATTCCCCAACTCCATCTTTTTTCCCCCAAAATATTCTTTTCTGGACTTTGCTGGTCCAATCTAGCTTCTGCCATAGAAACAAATTAACTTAACTAAAACACATTTAAAATCCGAGAGGATATGGGCTGCAGGGATGGTAATGAGATTACTAAAGTGCATACTTCTCTCAAAGATATTAATCTTCAAGTCATTACGTCGTCTACTTTCAGTCCCAAAAACACTACTTATTGCACCAGCCTCCCCAACTCTTATTACCACACTACTACTTCTACTCCGTTAATTAATCACTATCCAGGTAATCATATCACATGTATATATGTTTGTATATTTCAAACACTATTGGGCACATATATATAATTATTCTAATATTTGATCAGATTATAGTAGTATTACTACTACTGATATCAAGTACAAGCTGGGTCCTCACCACCACCACCAGCATCATCATCATCAGAATAATATTACACTACGTAGTCAAGTAGGGGTACCAATGCAAAGTTCACGGTGGACGCCGACGCCGGAGCAGTTGCTTGTGCTGGAAGAATTGTACCAGCACGGAAAGCGAACCCCGACGGCCCAGCAGATCCAAGAGATCACTACTATGCTCCGCCGCTTTGGAAAAATCGAAGGCAAAAATGTGTTCTATTGGTTTCAAAATCACAAGGCTCGGGACAAAAGGAAACGACGCAAATTGTTGGAGGCTGCTGCTCGTTCCCATAAACACTTACTTGCTACTCCACCAGGTACGTATGTACATATTATTATATCATCACTCACTCACAAATTATCAACATCTTATTATAATACTGCTTAATTACGGCTCAAAATTAAGATGTAATAATCACATATAGTTAATAGAGTGGAAACTCTATATATATAGGATACATCAATGTAGATATAGGTATATTATTTGTTAGTTGCTTTAATTAAGTAACCTATACCTATACATTATTATAATATCTTTTAACAAAGGAAACATATGTATGTACTATAACTTGTATATAATGTGTGTGAATTATTATTACTTAATAATTGCGATATAACTAATTAGTGTTTTGTCTCTTGTAAATAATAATTATTATTATTAGAGTTGTAACCAGCTTCTTTTCTAACAACTGCTCCCCCAAATCTTCTATATTCAATTCAGTAAAATAAAATACATAGCGTCATTTTTAAAAAAAAAAAAAAAGAAAGAAAGAAAAAAAAAGGAATGTTGACCGTTCTTCTTGAGACATTGTGTTGTAACAGTACTTGGGATTTACGTATGCTTAATTTGCAGAATTGTCTTCAGGATCGAGAGTGACTGGTCTTGGAGTTGAGCAGACAAAACAGGAATCCTTCCCATACATCACCAGAATTTCAGAGGTACATATTAAATACTAATGTCACTTACATAATCTTACTTTACTTTTGTCAAACATTTGAAAAAGAAAATTAAAAGTAATGGTCTAGTTTAATTTCTCAAACTTATAGTATAGTACATAGAGACCATAATATTATCCCTATAGAGACAGTTCGAAAGAGAGATAGAAAAAGGGTCTCCAAATTAAAGGAAAAGGACATAAGCTTTTGAAATGTTGGGAAAAGTAGGTTCAAAACCTGTTTTAGGGTATGCTTTCTGTCGGGATGTACTTTTTTTTTTTTCTTTGGTTTGCTCTGTGAAATAATAATCACTATCTATCTATGTTGTCTTTAAATATTGCTTGTAATTTATCAGGAGTTTGCTTCAGTTCCTAGAGTAGCTATTGAAGAGGGCTGTTCAAATACGTTGGCTCAACTTGAAGAGAAAGAGTTGGGCCTCATAATAAAGAGCAACAACAACAACAGTGAAGAAAGTTATGCCACGTGGAACCCTATGGAAGTGTCCTACTCTTTCCCTGATAATTTTGTCCTCAATTGGGCCAGCCCCACAGTGACATCCTTCACATTAGAAGGAAAACCCTTGGACAAAACACAACAAGAGTCTAACTTTTCTTTAACATCCAACAACAGAGCAAATGAGGAGGATGGGATAAAAGAAAGTATTGAAACTCTTGAGCTCTTTCCTCTTAGGAGTGACAATGTTAAGGGTTCTCCTTGCACTGAGCACACTAAGATTACTTCATACAGAGGAGAAGACTCAGACTTCAATGAAGAGCTTTCTTTGAGTTTCATCTCATCCTTTAATGAATTCAGTAAAGAAGTTGGCCATGTTGTAGTTAGGCCTTAAAAGGTTGGTGGTGACTGGTGATGTTAAGAAGACTCTTTCTTTTGGGATTGGCTTTTCGTGTTTTATTCTAAATCATGCATGAAATATGTACCAACTACACCACAACCACACCAACAAATGGAATGAACTGAACTAAATATATGTAATAATGATTATAGGACCCTTTGTTTTTTCCTTTCCCTGTTTTCCCTTTAATAAGGTAATGAAAGTGAGCGAGATGACTTTAGCAAGTGATTACTTGGTTTTAAATTTGAAATTTATTTATCGACATTCTTGAATTTGTTCTAAAATTTTCCTTTTCTTTTCTTGGCTTCATTGTTTATGACTGTAAAAACCATGGTGGAAAATAGTCTAACTTTTAAAGAGTAATAATCCAGACACACCAAACTAGTGTCCTAGCCTTACTCCAAATTATAATTCATCTTAACAAACAAACAAGCACAAGTTTTGACAGAGTTTCTGTTTATGCTTATAGCAAATGAGTCTGTAATGATAATGAAATTTACTTAACCTGAATAAAAGTTTATACAGAAAACCACTTTACAGAAATGAACAAATTTATTATTTTGTCTGCCCAAAACATTCTTCGTACAGATTGATTATTACTGTCCAAAAGAAAAAAACAAAAGGAAAAAAAAGGACTAGATGAGCCGTCACCATTACAAGGTAGGAATGCACACAGTGGAGCAAATCCTTCAGCTTGAGATTCAGATACCAGCCTCATAACAGATTAGCTCATGCCAGATTATGATGTGTAAAGAGGAGTTGGCTCTACCTTTCGCTTGATCCTACAAGGAAAATTAAGATAAAACAAGAGTGCCAAATGCAAACAAAAAGTAAAGCAGATGAAAGGAATGTAGAAGCATAAAAGATGAAGCTTTCATGTACACAATAACAAGTTACTCATTATGATAACTAGACTAGTTGGATGTAAAGTATCAACTCAATCCATTTCTACTCGTCCTTTCAATAAAGGAAGCATAATTCTTTCCATTTTTTTTTTCAATTTATAAATAACAATGCTTACAATGTTTTGATTTCATGACGATATGAATTCTAATAGTTGGTAGTATCCTTGAAAGTTTCTTCAGCATTAAAGCCACTAGATAAAACCACTTTGACAATTCTAGTAATTGGAAGGAAAAAGACCAATCAGACATCCCCGAAAAGAAGAAAAGCAAGAGAACAGCAAAAGATTATTATCTTTGAACCTTAACTGCTGAGGTAAGTGTGGAGCTGAGTACCTAGTAGTTTCATTTTTCATTTTCTTGAGTTCACATAATTCCATAGCAGAAGCATGCAATTGAATTATTTTCCCCAGCCACTTAGAGCAAAAGGCATAGATGTTTAAGGATTTCATAGACACTGACAGGATGCTTGATAAAATGTATATTCTATATATATATATATAAATATATATATTTTAAGTTGAAAAAAATAATAATGTATATTTCTTAAGCTCATCTTCAAAAGATCATCGCCTTACATACCTCAATTTGAAAACAAAAAACAGAAAATGGATGTGTTACTACGCAAGTTCTTAAGAAACTTTTTTCTTAAAGGGCATGATAATATGTTTATTATTGGTGCACCGTGCAAGCAATTATTTTCTTGGTTTAGTTGTTTTTCACATACAGTTTGAAAGGAAATAATGAAAAAAAAAAAAAACAACAACAACACCCAAAAAAAAATTCAGCTGGTTTCTTTATAGTAAATACTGTGAAACTTGTAATCTGCAATTTACCAATTATCTTGAGCCCAGGTGCAACCCTCCGTATCTACAATATGCAAGCCATAGGCATGCCTTGATTTAGAAGACTGGTTCTCTAAACTGTTGGGTTCATGCATGAAAAAGAAAACAAAATTAAGGACACTATTGAGACCATTCAACTACGGATAAAACTTATAGTACTTTGATCTAATGATAAAGGTGAACATCCCAACTGACCTTTGATGAATTAGATCACCATGAATAACAACCAAAGAACCAGCTTTTACTTCTATAGGCACAAAATCTTTGAGATCATAATCAGGGGAAGGCCGATCAAAAGTTACCCCATTTTCACCTCTAATGAACCGTCTGACAAGACCATCTTCATAGTGAAAAAAACACAAGACACTAAGATCGTGTAAAAGTTTACATAAAAATAAATTAAAGGGAGCTGGGAAGTTTTAAATACTTTTATGAGATCCAGGAATTGCCCAGAGACAACCATTCGTTGTTGTTGCATCCTCTAGGGCCAACCAAAGCCCTGTGCAAGTTTGTGGCTCAGTATAGAGAAACGAATTGTCTTGATGAGGCACTACCTCACCCCCAATACCTGGTTGCTATCAATTTACAAAAAATCTCAAAATCAAACTTCATGTTAAGAAATTTGTTGTGTGTTCAATATATTGAATACGTCAAGAACATAACAAACCACCTACTGAAAGAATATAGAATACCTTAAATATGTACATAGATTGAATAATAATTGGCTTCTTATAACCCAAAGAACAGAACAAACTGCAAACTTTCTCAGAGTTGGAGAAGTTTTTAAAAACTGGATCAATCTCATGTAATGCTGCGTAAGTATGCCAAGTTCTCAGGATTAGTTTCCACAAGAAAAAGCCAGAAGACGGAAAGAAAAAAAAATTAATTTACATGCAAACACATAAACAAGAAAAGCTATAATCCAAAATGGGGTTTGCAAAACTTACCATGGCCAACTTTATTAATGGACAGTTCCTTTGGTTGCTTTAAGTTTCCATCTTCCTCAAAAGCTTTTTCTGCCAAAAATAACAAGTGGGCAACTTCAATACGATGCACACATAATTATCCTAGGAGAGAATGATAGTAAATGATCCTGATTTTTTTAAATTGACAATTTTGACAACTGATAAACCAATATCATAATTATGTTGATATGCTATATTTTTTAAACTAATAAACAGAATCACTAGCTAAATTAACAACTGAAAAATGGGCCATTTCCCTAAGATAAGATCCCTACAAAATCCTTATTTAATTTTTCTTTTCTTTTTTTCTCTTTCTGTAAAATGAAATACAACAAAACTATCACCAGTCTCGTTTCTTCCTTTTCCAGTATCATCTTTGAATGTCAATGAAAAAGTAGCAAGTAAAACAAGCAAAGTTCACCACACCTTCGAAGAAAAACGAAACTTTCTCGGCGCTTTCATAGAAATAGTCATCTGTCAACTGTTGCTGTAAAGAGAGAATTATAGATTATTAATTGCCCTGATAAATAATAAATTTGGGGTGAGAAAGTGAAGTAAACCTGGTTTTTAGTAGAGAAAATAGAGGCGGTGGTTGAGTAGTCAAACTGGTTTAGCAAATGTTCCATTCTCTTCCTCAAGCTCTCGACTTCCTCGGCGCTCGCAAACGATTCCATTACAATATAACCTTTTCAATTCAATTATGAATTAAAACAATTAATTCAAAAAAAAAAAGTTTTAGGGTGAAAAAAAAAAAAGAATGAGGATTTGATTCCGGAAATAATGTTTACCATCGGAATGGAAGGAGTCGAGCTGTGCCTTAGTGAGATTGCCGACGATACCCATAATCTTAGTACTATTGATCGAAATCGAATCCTTTGCCCTAGAATTTGAACACCCAATGTTCGTAAAACAGGGACTGGGTGTATCGGGGGTAATCAGAGTGCTTTTTTTATTATTTAGGTGGAAGAAAAAATTAGTTAGTCAAACTTATGATTCAGTAAAGTAATTATTAGTTTATTATTTTTATTTTTTGACAAATTATTAGTTTATCATTACTGCCATCATTTGAGTTTGAGATAAGATACTGCTGGCGTGGAAGTCGCCACTGACTTTAACAGTTTAAAATGGATTATAGTTTACAGCCATTTAGTTTTTTTTTTTTACACACAACTTATGAATTCTCCATGAAAGAGATAAAATATTTAGTTTTTTGTAATATCGACAAAAAATTATTTAATAGTACTGATGTAAAGTAATATTTTTTTACTATTATATTTAATTATTTTATTTTTTAAAATAAATAAAATATTTTAAGAAAAAAATAGAAAAAATTGATGTATGGTATAATAAAAAAGTTTGAGGAAAATTATAAAAAAAATATGTTTTGGTGGTCTATTTTGTAATATACTTTCTGTATAATATTTAGCTAAAACTCACAAAAACATCTTTCATTAGCTCTTTTATACATATATTTATAATAGTTATGCACAAACTCCAATTAATCCATATCTACATTTACATATACTTTATATAATATTTTAATATTATTATTTTTCTTTATATGCTTTCTCTCTCTCATTTAGTATATATATATTTATTATTTCTTTTTTCTTTTTCAATTATTTTATTTTACTTTAATTAATAAAATATGTTTAAAGATATAATATTTAAATGAAGTAGAGAAATATATAGAGAAGTTAATGTATGGTATATGTTGACCCACGATTTAGCCAACTGACACGGAGTCAAAATATAAATGATATGGACGAATTTAAAGAGAATAATGTAATGACAAAAGTAAAGAAAACACCGTAATTTATAGTGGTTCGGTCCCGAGGTTTGGTAATGACCTACGTCCACTTAGAATAACATTAATATGAAATCAGAAGTGTGATCATAGAACTGGGGGTTCAATGAGTTTCAGCACTTCTCACAAAACAATACCAGTTTTTCCTAGGGCAATTCTACAATGTCTAATGATTCAGAATCCAAAAGTCCCTTTCCTTAAGCCATCTCTTCTTATTTATAGGCCTAAGGTAGGTTACAAAAGATTGTTACAAATATTATCCCCGGAATAGTGGGATATTCAGAAGATTGCATGAGATAAATTCGGGATTCATAAAGATCTTCCCATAAATATTGTTTTGTTACGGAACCATCGACCAGACTGTCGCGAGTAAGACAGGCTTGTCTTACATCTGGTGTGTCTCCTGCTCGATACTCTAGCAGATACTTCCAGGCATTAGCCACGTGTCAAGAAATGCTTCGCCACGTCACAAATGCTATTTTACTGGATAACATTTGCCCCCCAAAGTTTATTTACTACGAACAGTAAATAAACTTTGAACGAATGACTCTTCGGTAATGCCTCCTGACGTGTCAGAACCCTTCGTGCGTCCTTGAAAAAAGCAACCCACTCCTGTCTATTCAGGACTTTTTCAGTTTCCCAGAAACAATTTTGACGGCCATCACTTTTCCCCATACTTCGAAAAAGGAAAACTAATGATCACGCCTTTTGAATATCAGAGACAAACTTATATAAGATCACCAGAGCCACTTCTTTCCTTTTCACGCACGCCACCACTCTGCTGAAAACCCTAAAAACCAGAGCTTTACTTTCTCCGGCGAACTTTCCTTTGTGCTTTCTAGACTCAGACGGTGGGCTCCTTGACTCCCGAAGCTCTCACTTCCATCTTCACGACCATTTTCCTTGGTAAGTTTTTTGAAACTCCATGCTTCTAATTTTTTGTGGTGCATGCTTTTAAATTGTGTACTGTTTGAGTCTCTCGGTTTTTAGTTTTTTGAACGCCTGTAGATAGGATATTTTTGTAGGCAGAGTAGGCTTATGAGTAAGTTTAAGACCCAGGATCAGTGCTTTTTAGGACGTAAAATCGAAGTAGCATTTCGATTTTTAAGCCAGTTGAAAATAATTTTTTCCCGCCCTAAGGGGAGTTGAAAAAGCTTTTTAGGAAAACTTTTCACTTTCACCCTTTGATCCGTTTCTTAAACTGTTCGCACAGAAAGACTTAGTTTCTTGTTAGAATGCTGTTATATAAAGGCTTAGCTTTTATACTCGACCAGTGTTATTCTCAAAGCCTTCAAGACTCCTCTGACCTCGCCTCCCCATTCTTCTGTTTGCAGATTTTAATGCCAGATTTGTGGGGAGGTGAGAGACCCATCGACGACGACCTCCTCGCCCAACTGCTCGAGGGAGAAGAACAACCAGCTGACCGCATCTACCAGATACCTTTCTCACGAGCTTCTTCCAGACCGCACCCTTCTCCTCCAATGGCCCGTTCAAAATCTTCTGGCAAGAAAAGGCCCGAGTCTGAAAGTAACCCTTCTTCTCCTACCCAGCCTGACTCGCAGGCGGGGGCTCCCTCGACCAGTGGTCGAGAGAATCTTGTTCCTGACCCTAATATCCAAACTAGGGCTCGTCCTCGTCATCGGAATCCGCCTGATGTCGAGTGGTATACTCCCCCAGCCAGTTCGATGACCCCTCGGATGGTCGCCAACTGCTTCAGAAAATACCCCCTAACGGGGGTAACCATTACACGTCCTACTGCGGACCAGAGGGCTAACCGTCCAGGAGGAGCGAACAGCGCCTAGTCTCGGTATCACATTGAAGCGGGGGCTTATCTCCCTCTTCATCCTTTCTTTGTGGGGGTGGCCAATTATTTCGGCGTCGCTCCCTTTCAAATAACTCCTAACGGATATAGGATGTTGGCTGCACTCTATGTCCTGTACAAACTTAACAAATGGCCAGAACCTTCACCCCATGAGGTTAACTACCTCTTTGACCTCAAGTCCAATCCTCAACACAACGGGACGGGCTTTTTTCACTTCTGTCACCAGGAAACCGGCCGGACGTTTTTGAGTGGCACCACCCATATATCGAACGTGGGGCATTACAACAAGGAGTACTTCTTTACTCCGGATATAGCCAGTAACAACTTGGCCTTCGCGAGAGGAGGTATAAATTTGTCTTTGTCTTGGTCGATACTTTATCATAGAGTATTTCCTTTCATCGTCTCTCAAACTTGATCTGCTTTTCAGGCCCTTGGTTACGTCCGACCCCAACACCAGACATGGTGTTGAGGTCTAACACTCTGGCCAGGATGTCTGCTGCAGCCAAATGTGTCAAAACTCTGACACTAGAAAAGAACTTGAGGTCTTCTGGCCTTCTGGCTCCTCGCCATGAAAATAGAGGGTCCGTGGCGGACGAACCTACTGCCGAGGGGGTTCCCGAGCAGCAACCTCCTGTGCCCTCTCCTAGGAGGAGGCCAACAGGAGTTACGATCAGGGAACCCACGGGCAGCCCTTCTGCAGAAAGGCCTTCTGCTCCCCAAGGCAAGGGGAAAGAAAAGGCCACAGATCCTGTCGTTGACTTGGAGGAGTCTTCTGATGACAATGGTAACGTTATTTCGCTTTTAAATGATCTGCCAATCCCTTGTCACATGTTTGACGGGGATGGTAACTTTACATATGCTCCCAATCTAGGGCCAAACTTCTTCGTGCCAGAAAATGAGTATATGATTAATAGAGTCAATAGTATAGCGACCAGTAGTTGTAGCTCGGGTATTCACTTTATTATCTTCTTTCTGTTGTATTACTTACCTTCACCTTTCTCTTCCCTTACTAACCTCTTGTGTTTATTTTCATGCAGATATGTCGACTCCCAATATTTTTGACATGTACCAGGCCGAAGAGGAAGAGGAAGTCCCTCAACTTCAACGGAGGTCAAAGAAGCGGACTGGTGAAACCAGTCAAGGTCCTTCAGCCAAGAAGAATCGACCAAAAGACCTTCCTCAGGGTACACCAACTGGGCAAAGTCCTGCGCCAACTGGGCGAACTCCCACTCCTCCTCCAGCTCCTTCTGAACAGCAAAACACTCCTGCTCGGTCCAACCCTCCACCTGCGCCTGCTAGGGAGCAGCTTTCTCGCGAAGAGGCCCATGGG
This sequence comes from Humulus lupulus, assembly GCF_963169125.1. NCBI lineage: Eukaryota > Viridiplantae > Streptophyta > Magnoliopsida > Rosales > Cannabaceae > Humulus > Humulus lupulus. The sequence goes on along the minus strand of NC_084795.1, from coordinate 53,702,306 downwards.
GCCAGGCTCGTGAGCCGTGCCATCCGATCCGCTAAGGACCAAATTGAACGCATAGGCAAAGGTGAGCGTGTTGGGACCGCCATGATCCAAGCTGAAGAGCTACCAGTCGACCAGATCCTGAACAGGGCTCTGAACGAGATCTCCAGCGTAAGTATTTCTTTATTCCTCGAGTCTTTGTTTTTTCAGACCTCGTGATAAGTCTTGACTTCTTTTTCTTTCGTTTACAGGCCTTACTTTTTGCCACTACTGCTCGTACCTGAGCCTAGGCCTACTTTGAGCAGGTTGAGGCTAAAGTTCTCGAGAAACATCAGGTGAAGGCGGCCGAGGAGCTTTCGGCTGCTGAGGCCAAACATGCTAAGGAGTTGGAGACGGTGGTCCGAGAGAGGGATGCAGCGGTAACCAAACTGTCCGCGGTTGAAGCTGTAAAAGATGCAGCGGTTAAGCTGAGGGAAGAGTACCGGTCGTACAACAAAACTCATCTCCGCGAAATCAAGCATCTGGAGGGGGTAGTCAAGTCTAAGGACGAGACTATTGCCACTCTCGAGGGCAAGGTGCAGCAGCTGGAGCTTGACAACTCCAAGAATCTGGAAAAGTACAAAAGGACGACACTCCGATGTTTCTATAACTTCTGGAAACACAATCAGGGTGCTGACTTTAGTTACCTTTCAGAGGAAGTCAGAGCTGCGGAGTTGGCCCGGTGCGCTGTTCAACTGGCTGAAGAGGAGGCAAGAGCTGTGACTCCTGCAACCCCAAGCGTCGTTGGTTTGGAAGAAGAAACCATCGAGGAAGTGACTGACCAGGTTGTTGCCCAGGACCCTCCTGCCCCCCATGCTTCTTAATTTATTATTAACTATTTTTCTTTCTTTTTGAACATGCGACCCACGGGTCGTGATGTAAAGACAATAGTTTCTTTTTAAACTTTGCTGCACGGGCAGTAAATCTTTTTGTTCGAACAGTTACATCCAAGCAGCAATGCTTGCGGTGTAAAAGCTTAACTCTTGGTGCTATAATATTTTTACTTATTATAACGTTTGTCCGTATGACCGAACTTAGCATAGTACTTTGGCATGATTTAACAAAACATATATTTTGAAAAATACTCTAAGTACTTGTAGCATGCTTTCACTCATTTTGTTCATGTGTTTACATACCTTGAGAGTATGCTTTGCTATCGATGTGCCTTATATGCCCCCCAAGTGATCGAGGAGCTTTAGGTCCTTGGTCACTTGCCTTGACCATGGCCTGTCCGAACATTCCTGTTCGTGTGGAAAAATGATACTTGTAATACAGCAAAACAACACACGTAATGAACAAATACTTGCAAATGTAAATTCACAAAGGTTGGCAAGAACGACTGGCTGAGCACAGTCCCTTATAATTTCGTATTAAAAATGGACTAATCATGTCTTTACGAGCGATTCTGAAATAGAATCTTACATATACGAGCAGTTAGCCACACAACGTGGCTAACCCTCTTTGCAAAACTTGTAAAAGAAAATTTAAACAAGCCAGTCCTTTAAGAAGGGTTGTTCATTGATAATACTTGCGCAGGTGTTCTCCATTCCAATAGCGTGGAACGAGATCTCCGTTTAAGCGCGCGAGTTTGTAGGTGCCTGGGTGAAGGACTTCTTCAATTTGGTAAGGCCCTTCCCAGTTAGGTCCGAGCACTCCAGCTGTGGGGTCGCGGGTATTCAAGAAAACTCGTCGTAACACCAAGTCTTCGACGTTGAATCTTCTTTCTTTAACTTTGGAGTTAAAGTACCGGGCGACTTTTTGCTGATAAGCAGCAACTCGGAGTTGAGATTTTTCTCGTATCTCGTCAATTGAGTCTAAGGACTCCAGCATTAGCTGGCTGTTTTGGTCTTGATCGTACGTTAAACGCCGATGTGAGGGGGGATCTATCTCAACGGGTAACATGGCCTCATACCCATAAGCTAAGGAAAATGGGGTACGTCCTGTGGCTGTTCGATGAGATGTTCTATACGACCAGAGGACTTCAGGCAGTTGTTCTGGCCATGCTCCTTTAGCTTCTTCAAGTCTTTTCTTCAGGGTGTCCTTGAGGGTTTTGTTTACAGTTTCGACTTGCCCATTCGCTTGGGGGTGTGCGACTGAAGAAAAGCTCTTAATTACCCCATGCCTTTCGCAGAAATCGGTGAACAGGTCGCTGTCAAATTGGGTCCCGTTGTCTGATACTATCTTTCTGGGCAAACCATAGCGGCACACAATGTTCTTGGTGACAAAGTCGAGAACTTTCTTGGTCGTGATGGTTGCGAGTGGTTCAGCTTCGACCCATTTTGTGAAGTAATCGACTGCCACAACTGCGTACTTTACTCCTCCTTTTCCTGTTGGCAGTGATCCAATTAAGTCTATTCCCCATATTGCGAAAGGCCACGGGCTCTGCATCTGCTTTAGCTCGTTTGGAGCTGCTCGTGGGATTTTGGAGAACCTTTGACATTTATCACATCTTCGTACGTACTCCATTGAATCCTCGTTCATTGTTGGCCAGAAATAGCCCTGTCGGAGAACTTTTTTCGCCAAACTCTGCCCCCCAACGTGATCTCCGCAGAAGCCTTCATGCACCTCTTTCATGAGTTCCTTGGCTTTTTCTGATGTAATGCACCTGAGCAGTGGCATTGAATATCCTCTTCGGTACATAACACCGTCGAGCAGTATGTACCTAGCAGCTTGCCTTTGCAGAGTTCTGGCCTTGTTTCTATCTGCTGGCAATGTCCCATTTGTCAGATACTCCAGGTAAGGCGCCATCCATGTATCTTCTATACGAATTTCCATGCTGGCTTCGGCCGCATCAATGCTTGGTTCACTTAATCTCTCTACTGGGACTATGTTCAAGGCGTCAGCATCTTTAGCACTTGCGAGTTTGGACAAGGCGTCTGCATTCGAATTCTGGTCTCGCGGAATCTGCTGGAGGGTGTACTTTGTAAACTGCGCTAGCAAATCTTTTGTTTTGTTGAGGTAAGCCATCATCTTTAATCCCCGCGCTTGATATTCTCCCAGGACTTGATTCACGACCAGCTGAGAGTCGCTGTAAACATCGAGCGCTTTTATATTCATATCCCTGGCCATTCTCAGTCCAGCGAGGAGTACTTCGTATTCCGCTTCATTGTTTGACGCTGCGAAGTCAAACCTGATTGCGCAGTGAAATCGATGCCCTTCGGGCGTTATCAATATCACTCCCGCTCCAGCGTGAGATTCATTAGATGATCCATCCGTGAATAGCTTCCACGAAGGAGTCTTGTCTTGAGGCATGGGCACTTCAGGCTGTTCGCACAACTCGTTGCTGGGGAGTTCGGTGAACTCCGCAATAAAATCGGCCAAGACTTGCCCTTTTATTGCTGCTCGTGGTGAATAAGTTACGTCGAACTGTCCTAATTCGACCGCCCATTTTAATAGTCGACCAGCCGCCTCCGGTTTTTGGAGGACTTGCCGAAGGGGCTGGTCGGTCAGAACTGTGATAGGATGAGCTTGGAAGTACGGACGCAACTTTCTGGAGGCTAGAATTAGGCAATATGCTAATCTTTCGATCGGAGGATATTTTAATTCTGCACCGATAAGCCTTTTGCTGACGTAGTAAACAGCTTTCTGTACGCCTTCTTCCTCCCGTATTAGTACCGCACTAGCAGCAACTTTGGTAATCGCCAGATAAATATACAAAGTCTTTCCTTCGATTGGTTTCGATAGGATGGGAGGTTGTGACATTTGAGCCTTTAAGGTCTGGAATGCTTGCTCGCAGTCTTCCGTCCATTCAAACTTCTTATTTCCCCTGAGTAGATTGAAGAATGGAACGCACTTGTCAGTTGATTTTGAGATGAATCTACTAAGGGCAGCTATCCTTCCGGTCAGGCTTTGGACATCCTTGATCTTTCCTGGCGACTTCATATCGATCAGGGCTTTTATCTTGTCGGGGTTGGCCTCGATTCCCCTTGAATTCACTATAAACCCCAAAAACTTTCCTGACCCGACTCCAAAGGAACATTTGAGGGGATTCAACTTCATTTGGTACTTGTTTAACACATCAAAGCATCTTCGCAAATCCCTCACATGTCCTTCAGCCTTCTTGGACTTTACCAGCATGTCATCCACATATACCTCCATGCTTACTCCGATCAGTTCTCTGAACATGTGGTTGACCAGTCGTTGGTAAGTTGCACCTGCGTTTTTCAGTCCGAAGGGCATTACCTTGTAACAATATAAGCCCGTATCGGTCCGAAAGCTGGTATGATCCTCATCAGGGGGATGCATGCTGATCTGATTGTAGCCTGAATACGCATCCATGAATGAGAGGATCTCATGTCCAGCGGTTGCATCGACTAGCTGGTCGATCCTCGGGAGTGGGAAGCAGTCTTTTGGGCAGGCTTTATTGAGGTCTGTAAAATCCACACAGGTCCGCCACTTGCCGTTAGGCTTGGGGACCAGCACCGGATTGGAGACCCACGATGGATAAAACGCCACCCTAATGAACCCATTTTCTTTAAGTCTTTCGACTTCTTCTTTCAAGGCTCTTGATCTGTCTTTATCGAGTAGCCTTCTTTTTTGTTGCACCGGTGGAAAGACTTTGTTTATGTTTAGGATATGGCTGATCACTGCAGGATCTATCGCGACCATGTCTTTATGCGACCAGGCAAAAACTTCTTGGTTCTCTTGCAAGAATTCCACCAGCGCCTGCTTTGCGGTAGGTTCTAAATTCTTCCCAACCCTCACGATTCGGGTCGGGTCTTTTTCATCGAGCTGGACCTCCTCCAAGTCCTCGACGGGTCCAACATTTTCTTCAAAATCCCCAAAGCGAGGATCTAAATCTATATCCTCACTTTGGGCAATGCCCTATTTGGTGACGTTACCACCTGATTGGGCTTGTCTGTCTTCTGTCATCTGCAATCGGTCTGGGGTAGTGCTCCTCGCTGCTCCACTTTTTGCCTTTGTGATCGAGGCGTTATAGCACTCCCTGGCTTCCCTTTGGTTTCCTATGACGCATCCTATCCCTGCGTCAGTTGGGAACTTCATGGTTAGATGCCATATGGAGACGATGGCCCTCAGATCGACCAGTACGGGCCTCCCAATAATGGCGTTATACGCTGAAGGACAATCGACCACTACAAAAGTGGTGACTAATGTCCTTGAGGCAGGCGATGTACCCGTTGTCACTGGGAGTTTGATCATTCCGGCTGGGGCGATTCCTTCTCCAGAGAAACCGTATATTGTTTGATTGCAGGGTTCCAGGTCCTTTACGGACAACTTCATGCGTTCCAGTGTTGACTTATACAGGATGTTTACTGAACTTCCTATATCGACCAGCACTCGTTTTACCATCATATTGGCCATTTGGATGTTCACGACCAGCGGATCGAAATGTGGGAACCGGACATGTTGGGCATCGCCATCAGAGAAGGTTATCCCGTACTCCTCTGAGCGAGCCTTCTTTGGTGCTCGGTCCTCCACAGTCATCATTTCGATGTCCTGTTCGTGGCGTAGAGTCCGAGCATATCGTTCTCTAGCTTTTCCGCTATTTCCTGCGAGGTGCGGGCCTCCACAGATGGTTAAAAGTGTTCCAGCTACGGGGGCAGGCTGTAATGGTGGCGAGCGTTGGCGTGTGGACGTCTGCTCGTTGCCACCTGGAGCTTCTCGTTGGGAAGTTCCCGAGGCCCGTACGTACCTTCTCAAGTGTCCTTGTCTGATGAGGAACTCGATTTCATCTTTTAACTGGTTGCATTCATTAGTGTCATGTCCGTAGTCGTTATGGTAACGACAGAATTTGGTAGTGTCTCTTTTTGAGATGTCTTTTCGAATGGGCCCAGGTTTCTTGTAGGGCACACTAGAGCTTGTGGCCTGGTAAACCTCTCCTCGAGACTCAATGAGGGCAGTGTAGTTAGTGAACCTAGGTTCATAACGATTACCCTTGGCTCGTTTATTGTCGGAGGTGGAAGGCTCATTGTGTGGCCGTTTCCCACCATTCTTGCCATTACTGTTGCCGTTCCCGTTACCCTTGTCGTTGCCATTTGGTTTGGTGCCGTTGGTGGCTTTGGCGGGTTCGGCAGCCTTCTTACCCTTGTTAGAGGGTTTTCCGTCATCGGCAATGGCTTCTTCGAGCTTGATATATCGATCAGCTCAGTCTAAGAACTCCTGGGTGGTTCTAACCCCGTCCTTACGAAGACTTTTCCACAGGGGCGAACGGCGCCTCACTCCCGCGGTTATAGCCATCATTTTTCCTTCGTCTCCAACTGTCTTTGCTCCGGATGCCGCTCGCATAAAGCGTTGGATGTAATCCTTTAGTGATTCCCCATCCTGCTGGCGGATCTCGACCAGTTGGTTTGCTTCGGTCAGGTGGACACGACCTGCGTAGAATTGTCCGTAGAACTCCCTTACGAACATTTCCCAGGAAACTATGCTTGCAGGTGGGAACTTAAAGAACCATTCCTGTGCGGCTTCAGAAAGTGTTGCAGGAAAGATCCTGCACCGAGCGTCTTCGGACACTTTCTGAATGTCCATCTGGATTTCAAACTTATTCACATGCGAGACGGGATCCCCGTATCCATCAAAGTTCGGGAGCGTAGGCATCTTGAACTTGCTGGGAGTCTCTGCGTTGGCTATTCTTTGGATAAATGGAGTGCCTTTTCTTCTATCGTGGTCGATGTAAGAGGTCCTTCCTCCGACCAGCTGTTGCACAGCCTGATTTAGTGCGTCTATCTGGGCTTGGAACGCAGTAGGAATAGCTACGGTCTCTGCTGCTGGGGGGATGTTCTCACCATGCTTCTCCCGACGATCATTGAGTATGTCTCTTAGATCTTCCTCTCTTCTCCGTTGCTCGCTACCTCCGAGCCGGTTGAAGACATTATTTTGCCTGGGTTGCCCCCCAGCATCTTGTCTATTTGGTTGGTCATCTTGAGGTATTTGGCTCCTGCTTTTACCTCTATTTCCGTTCCTCCCATCAGCATTGCCCTTGCCTGAGTCAGCCTCGTTGTAGCCGTGGCCATCTTTGAACTTTGATTGGCTGTGGTAAGATTGGTTGTTCCCTATATTCCCGTCTCTGGCAGAAACACCTCGAGCGTTAGAGGGTGGCCTGCGCTGGTCGCGATGTCCCCTTGCATTATCATGCCGTGGGGGTCCACGGACCGCAGAGCCTAACTCCGAGTCCCTCCTGTTACCAGGAGGGTAGTGACCTCTGTTCGCTTGGGGTGGCCCATCATTCTCGCGGCGTCTAGGACTACGAGGCTGTCGCTCGGCCCTATTCTGCCTTTGCTGCGGGGGATTCTCTCGAGCAGCTTGGGATGGTGGATTTGCCTCGGGGTCCAGTGGGACGTCGTCATGGGGCATCTGGGGTTGTTCTGGCCTTTGCGGACTTGAAGGATGGATCGATGGGCTAGGATTGGGACCTCCCTGGGGTGGCCCATTTTCAGGTTGGTTAGGCTGCGAGGCAGGCGCGGCCTGATTTCTGGCCAACAGCAAGGCCGCTTCAAGGGCTGCTTCAAGGGCTGCCATGGCCTCGGTCTGGCGGCGATCCACCTCAGCTTGTCTCTCGCTCAACTCCGCCCGCTGACGATCAAGTTCCTGCTGCTGCCTTGCCATAGCTTCTGCGGCAGTCTCTTGATTGGCTCTCAGACTAGCCAACTCTTCCTGCAACGTGCCCAAGGTGCTCCTCAAAGTCGCATCGTCCATTTCCTCCTCTTCAAAATCTAGTTGCGGCTCATCTTCCGCCATGCTTGCAGGGGGAGGAGGAGGTGGCAGATTCGACGGTGCAGCGGCGGTGGTCTGACCAACTTTCTTTCCTGCTTTCGCCATTAGTTTTATCAACAACGATGAATCGTCCTCTCAATGAAAGCACCAAAATGTTGACCCACGATTTAGCCAACTAACACGGAGTCAAAATATAAATGATATGGACGAATTTAAAGAGAATAATGTAATGAAAAAAGTAAAGAAAACACCGTAATTTATAGTGGTTCGGTCCCGAGGTTTGGTAATGACCTACGTCCACTTAGAATAACATTAATATGAAATCAGAAGTGTAATCATAGAACTGGGGGTTCAATGAGTTTCAGCACTTCTCACAAAACAATACCAGTTTTTCCTAGGGCAATTCTACAATGTCTAATGATTCAGAATCCAAAAGTCCCTTTCCTTAAGCCATCTCTTCTTATTTATAGGCCTAAGGTAGGTTACAAAAGATTGTTACAAATATTATCCCCGGAATAGTGGGATATTCAGAAGATTGCATGAGATAAATTCAGGATTCATAAAGATCTTCCCATAAATATTGCTTTGTTACGGAACCATCGACCAGACTGTCGCGAGTAAGACAGGCTTGTCTTACATCTGGTGTGTCTCCTGCTCGATACTCTAGCAGATGCTTTCAGGCATTAGCCACGTGTCAAGAAATGCTTCGCCACGTCACAAATGCTATTTTACTGGATAACAGTATAATGTAAAACTTATTGGTAAAATAGAAAAATGTATATTTTGGAAATGTATTTTAAAGGATTGAGTAGAACATTCATTGGGAGTGTTCTAACCCTATCATTTCTTATACTATCTCACAGCTATAATAAGCAATTGTAAAAAAATTTGTAAAATTTAATATTTTATTAATGCTAATTTAATATTTATTGAAAATATACAAAAAGTAATCATTTTTTTTATATTTTATTGTTGATAGTATAAGATAATAATAAAATAATAAGGTAAAAAATATAGCATTTAATGCAATTAGATAAAAATAATACTAAAATAATATAAATAACATAAAAGTAAATAAAAAATGTAGCATTTATGGTGATACAAAATATGCACCATGCTATATTGTGTGCCAAATTTGGCCCAACTTTTAGCATGTGCCAAATTTGGCACAACCTTTGGCATACCATTGGAGCAAATTTTTTTGTAAAATGAGCTATATTTTAGCAATGCATTACCAATTTGGTACTCTATTGAAGATGCTCTTGAGAGTAGTGATTTACCCGTTATGTTTTGCTTAACAATATATATGAGCATATATTTTATAAATTAATATATATATTAATGAATTTATATATATAGGGAGTGTTTTCATGGTAGGACTATTTAAAGAGACGCACTAGTACACCTCTTTGGTGTTTTCAGTCCTTTAATAGTTTTTGGCGCAATTTTTTGTAATGAGTTTATATAGAGAGAGAGGGGTTGTTTTTTTTTTTTGGGTGGGGGGGGGGGGGGGGGGGGGGGGGAGTTTCCATTGATCCATGAACAGTTTTTGGCGCAATATTTTTTTATGACCATGTATGTGGCATAGGCCGCTGTAATATCCAACATTTTCATTATACATTTTTTTTATTATAAATTAGAGTTTTAATACATAAAATGTACAAGTTTACAAATTTAAGAAATAGTAATGGAAAAATAATGTTTAAAATATCATTTTATGTTTTAATGAGATTAAAGAGAGAGAAACTTGAGTAGTCAAGTATTGGACCCAAATGTCATATAATTTTAATTGAGGATTTTTATAAAATTAAGAAAGTTTTGCTAAAGGGCTTATTTGAAAAGAATTTTAGTATTTTGGGTCCAAGTGTAATTTTAAAAAAATAAATAAATAAATAAAAAGAAAAGAAAAGAAAAGGCTTCAACCTTTCTTTTTACCCGAGCCCCTCTCTCTCCTCAGAAACTCTCTCTCTCTCTCTCTCTCTCTCTCTCTCTCTCTCTCTCTCTGCGTGCTACTGTTGCCGACGACGCAGGAGTACTTTCCGGCCACCACTTTTATCCATGCGCCGGACCATTGGATTCAGAGGCCTCCGAACTATCGTCCGGCGCGGGAATCTAGAGCTCACTCGCCGATTAAACGCCTCAACCACTCGATTTAAGTTCGGCCACCCCGCGACTTCAAAGTTGCGATTCGGCCACCTCGGGCATCCGTTTGCCGATCCGTCACCACCATCGTGCTCCTCGTGTTGTGGGCTTCAAAACCCAATAACTTGTTCCTACATCTACCATAGTTGTGTGGTGGGCCCACCACGAGCCACCGCGATCCACCGTAGACCGACGGTCGAAACTTAGTGTTCGAGGTTCCGAAGTACGTTTTGAGTTTCAGAAAAATCACCGTTTGACTTGTTGTGGAACCCGATCATTGTGATATAATTTCTTTGACCTATATAGTGATTTAATTGTGATTGATTAGAGTAATTGTTATTATGTGTATTTATAGTATATAATTATATATTATTGATATATGGAATATTTTCTGTAATTTACTGGCTGTCTGAGATTATATGTATTTTTTATACAGGTTTTGATTTTGGGATTGTCCACTTTATAGCCGTTGTGCTGTCCAATTTTCTAGAAAATATTAGATATTAAATAAAGTATAAAAATACATATTTAATTGATTTTATATTAATATGGAAATTTTTATGATTAAGTAATTTTAATTATTATTGTTATTATTTTGTTAAGTAAATCAAGAATATAGTTTCATATATATATATATATATATATATGAAAAGTGTGATTTATAGTAAACCTATTATTTAACAATTATTCTTATATATTAATATTTTGTTAATATTTGAATATCAAAATAATATCAGTATTAGTTTCTTACAGTTATTGATATTTGTAAGACCAGTAAATTTTGGATAAAGTATATTTATTATATCACTGGAATTGATATTATGACTAATTAATAATAATATAAATATTTATATTTATATTATTATCATTATATCGATTATTACAACTTTATGTTAAAAATATGATTTCTTTTATAAAATGACTATTTGAATATATACATTCATATATGTATTGTTATTGAAGTATTTTTGTTATTAATATTGAAGTAAGTTTATTTATAGACGGTAATTATTATTCTTGTTATTATTATCATAAGAGTACATTATCTTATGAGCAATGTTTAAAGCATGGTTTTATATGAAGAGTTATTTGTATTACGTTGATAATAATTATTATTATCATTCATATAGTTTATGGTATTGTTAATATACACTATCAATAGTGTATATTTACGATTTTGATAGAATTTAATAAATGATGTGCCTTGAATAGGATTTGTATGGATTTGATTGATTGACTCTTGCTGAGCAATTTTAAAATAAGCTAAGGACCTAAGGTAAGTAAATCTCACCTTTTGTGCTTAAGTGTAAGATGCATGACTACATTGATTGTGTACATCTGATGAGTTAAGTATGGTATGATGATGATGCATATGATAAGTATGTGAAGAATGGTTATATGAACACCATAAGGGTGTTGTGTGATATGTAATTGATGAATTCCGTGATATGTGAAAGATGTCTTACTTGGTTAAGAATGATATGAATTATGTGCAAGTATGTGTTCTTATGTTGATGGATATGTGGATTACTTTATGTTCATGATTTGTTATATGTTATGATATATGAAGCGTTTAAGTTTTTAGGCTGGAAACCTTAGACCTGAGCCATAGCTCTACGTTAAGGTATAACAACGCCACCAACCCAAAGCTTCATGTATTATGACTAAAGATGTTTTGAGTTATATGAGATGTGATACAATGCCTTGATTGAATACCATCAACATGAATCATGAACATGAACATTGGCATTTCAGCATCAGGATGTATGCATGGCATGTACATTTATGTGATACATTATTATGTGATATAAGACCATGCATATGAATATGAGAAAAGTTATGAAATTCCTTGAAAAGTCTTATGTAAAATTTAACATTTTAATGATACAAGACTTAAGAAAAGTGATAATAATATGTTTAAAAAGGGTGCCACTGTTTTGATGAAGCAATTAAGTAAGTTCAGCAAAGAAGACGGAGGTCTATAAGACTAATAATGGATGCCCACTAGTATGGGCTAGGTCAGAGTTGACCATTCAGACATGCTTGCCATGTTCCCGTCTTTCTCCTCCATATGTGTAATAAGTATGACAGCTATGGCGACGATGAAATGAGTGTTATGATGAGCCTAGCTGAGATGATGGCTAGCCGGAGGAAAACCCATGGGATTCTATATGATATGTGTAACAAGCCCTGCAGGCATTGGCTGAATCAAACAGTGTGCACAAGTGATTTGGGCCCATAAAAATGTGAAACTAAAAGAAAGAGCATAAAAGTAAAGTTTGAAAGTGCATGAGCAATAAATGAAATGCATAAGTATATAAGTCAGCATATTAGTATATGTGCACTACAAACTCACGACATTCATGTGTATGTGTATGCATGAGATTTGCTTACTGAGCGTTAGCTCATTATGTTATTTTCCAACATTTTTCCAGGTGTGGCTTTAGCTGTTGAGCAACTTGTGGAGCACGGACTCAGTAGCAATGCAATAATGGTTTAGAGTTTTCATATGGCTGCCTTAAAGTTAAAGTATTCATACGTGTAATAATTTCTTCTAATAATTTTATATAAAAGTTTTAAATTTTTCTGTATTTCTTCGTATCATTTTATTTAATTCTTTTGGTCAAGTGCCTTACATACTCGTAAACCCTAGAATTACGAGTATGTGGCAGACGTACCCTACCTTAGGGACGTTATAGCCGCCATGTCATTGCCTACCACCCTCATAAAGTTGATGATGGAGGTGATCATGCTCATCTATTGTTCAGCTCTCACTAGATCTGGCCTCCCCTCAAATGTAGGAAGGTGTTACTTCTTGAATCTCTCATATAATAGTTTCCTCCTATTCTCAACCTCTGGCTATGCCAAAACCGGTACTACCACAGGTGGCACAATTGGTGCAACTGGTGGAACCTGCTGTCTCAATAATCGAATCTCGTCTTCTTGTCTCTGTAACCTCGCTTGCATATCAACAAGCACTTGTTGCCAATCCTGAGGGGTAGGCGGAGGGTACTGGCCCTGATTATCATCTCCGGCCTCGATATACTCGCCACAGAGTATGTTTGATCGCCTTGGACACATAGCTTCCAAGTGTGTCTACAATCATTGACTCAACTTATCACGCAATGATAATGTATCCAAAAACCGTCTCACGGTCCAAACCAAACAAAATAGAGCATACACATGTGACAACAATGCTAATAAGCATTCTATCACACTCACATTTAACGACAATGCAAATAAGTTTTTCTTCCATATTCACCTAACAGACAAGGGCTAGGCTTTATCAGTATATTTCATGCTCCCTATTCTAGCATGTTGATAAACCATATAGCTCACTTAAGCAGTTAAACACATATTCAACTCATTAGTTACCAAACCGTTAGTCGAGCTTGTCTTTAACAAGGAGCGTACATGTTTGGTTGATCTTCAAGAACCATACAGTCTTGGCGGCTTTGATACCAAGTTTTAATGTCCTACTACTCCAGAGTCGTTACACTGTGTGTTTAAAGTAGCGTTAAGCGAGTCATTTGAACTCAAAAGTATAATTAAAATTAAATGATGGTTTAGGTATTAAAATTTTTGGTCAAAGGGTATAAAATTTTCATTAAAACTTTAAAAATTTACAAGTGATTCCAAAAGAGTCAATTAAAACATAATTATAAACAAAGTTTACAAAATAGTTAGCCTAAGCGACAAAATCGAACTTATACTCTAAGTCCCTCAAAATAACTTGGTTGTGGAGACCAAGCAGGCTGAACATATAGGCGTCGCTCTAAAGCCCTCAGACGCATGGTCGGTCGACCTTTCCTTTGCCCTTACCTGCACCACAGAGCACTTATGAGCCAAGGCCCGGCAAGAAAATCCATCATAGCATAATAATTAACCAATTAAACATGAATAGCTAACAATACGCTTCACAGATATTAGACAACTCATTTCAGTACATAAACAAGGTACACGGCCTACGTCGAGCAAAGTGCTTCTCCTGACATCAAGCATAAGACCATACGTCGAGAGAGTGTGTATAGCACTCCACAATGGTCCTGCGCCATCACTGTAACGTCCTGAATTTTCTATTAAAGCTGAGTGCGTAGATTAATGTGCCAAGAGGGTATAATCAGATTTATATGTGGAATTAATTGGATATTGTTGAACTAAAAAAAACAGGGAGAGAAATAAGAATATAAATCAATATATATAAGAAATATAATATATGTATATATCCACATAACAAAAAAAAACGTGATATATATATATATATTAATAAAGATAATGTGTAGAGAGGTTATGATTCAAGTGTAGTTAAAAAAAATAAAAGAGAGATAGAAATCGGTATAGGTGAGAAAAATTAGGGGAGTTATCTCTACTCACCTATTTCTCTCTTCCCACTTCTCCATTTATTTAAACGTGTTATGAAAATAGTTTTAACTACAAAACTCTCTATAAATAAAAAAAGGAGGAGAAGAAAAAAGGAGATCGACATTTTGCATTGGGAAAGAAACAAAGAAAAAAAAAAATCAAATCACAGTATTTCTTCAAATTGCTCAAGATTTCACATGTAAATATATTTCCCTAGCTCCATCATAGAATTCACTCATTCCTTTCTTTTTCATTTACCATGGAATGCACTCATTCTGTCCCAAAAAAATTAATGGATGCACTCATCCTTAAATTTAAGGAATGCACACTCATTCTGCTATTAATTTATTTGGACTATTATGCTGTCAAAATTATCACAAAATCTTAATTTTGATTAAGAAACAATAAAGCAAGATTGGTTACCAAATTTAATACCTCATGGCAAAGCACCAAACTGAAAAGAAACTCTCCAATAATTGAAATTTGTAATTATTTGATGAGGCAAAGTCCAAAATAGATATCATGTTTGTGATGGATTAACCCAAAAAAAAAAAAAATCGATTCGGTATATATATAAATCGTATGCGACAAATAAAAGAGGAGCCTTGAAATCTATCATATATAAATATATATATATATCTATTCTATATAAAAAAAGTGTGTAGATAACGAAAATTCTTGGTTTTAACGATTTTTTAATTTTTTTCAGTTAACTTTAACGGAATATTCTTATATTTAACAAAATATTTTTATATTTAACAGTAGACTGTAAACATGGCTTAAACTTAAATAAATAAATAATTAAACAAATTAAAATAAGATATTTTTGAGATATTTTAAGATAATAATTATTTAAAAATAATAAAACTATATATTTTATAACTTAAATAAAACTTAATAAAACTTAATATTATATTAAACATATAATATATAATCTTTTGTTGTAACTGCCAAATTCAAAAACTAGAATAAACATAAACTTAAACAAAAATAAATAAATAATTAATTAAAATAAGATATTTTAAATATATTTTATGATAATTTATATAACTAAATCATATTTATTTAAAAATAATAAAGTATTATTTTTTTATCTAATAAATTTGTGTGATAGTTTATTTTTATTAAGTGATTGAAGCTTTTTTTCTTCATCAAATTCACCAAAGAACATTGCGAGATATATTAGAATCTAAAAATAGTTGATGCATATATACTACTGTCTACACTATGACTTTTTCTATTCTATTTTATTTCTATTATCAATTTCTTTTTAAATATTATTCTATTTTATATATATGTCATGTAATCATGTAAATATATATTTATGTCAACGTTATATATGTTTAAATGTCATATATGTAATAAACAATTATCAAAACTACAGGTACAACGTTATATATAATATAGAACTATAATTCATTCGATTATAATTTTTTAATTTTTTTAAAAGATAGTGAACTAATTTTTATTAAAATTGTATATAATATTTACAATTTTAAAATTAAGCAAATGTGTATTACACGTTGTTTTTACCTAGTATATATATATATATATGTCATACATAAACGTCTTCAGGCCAAGACAAATCAAATTTCTGGAGACTACATGTATATATATATATGTTAAATTTGAATATATATATATATATAATATGTATCAAATTTGAAACCAAATCAAAGTTTATTATCTATCAATTGATCAATTGTGCACATGTGTATCAAATTTGAAATCAAATCCCAAAGTCTTAAGTCAAACCATTAAAGCAAAAGATAAGAGATATGTGCATTTGAGTATTAAATTTGCAACCAAGTCCCAATCACTTAAGCAAAAGTAAAATAAGTGAGTATGCACTTTTAAACAAATATATATATATATATATATGTTTTTAGTTTTGTGAACGGTCGAATTTATAAAAGTTACGATGCTCTATTCAAATGACAGTTTCTCATGTGACTTTTACTTTATTTATGTAAAGCAAGAGATATAAATCAAATAATATATTAAAAATATATATATATAAAATTCCAAACTAAATTTAAATTTGAATTTTGAGATATTTATATTATTTGATAAATTCCAAAATATAAATATAGTCAGATTTTATCTCAAATTTTAAAGTAAAATTTGAATTTTAAAATAGTGATATTATCTGATATAAAATTTTAGATTTATTCCTCAAAATTTTTAGAATAATCAATTCAAATATTGGTCAAATAATATATTTATATATAAAATAAATTCTTGATAAAATATATATATATATAAAGAGATTTCAAGACATAAAATCGTCATAACAAAATGACAAAATTCTAAAACCATGTAAATGGTATAAAATTTTCAAATCACAAATGAGTTCATTAAATCATCTCAAGCGATTGAATCCATATTAAATGGTATCTCAAATAGGTCATTTGACTCAACAAAATTCCCAAAAGAGGTCTTCCTAACGAAACATCTCTAAAATAAATATACCCAAATTTCATAATGAAGTTGTCAACTTCAAAAACTATAAAGTATCACAAATACCTTTTGAACTACGTTTGACTTGATTCTTCTAAATGATATGTAGGTAACTTAATCACTCAAAACTAAGTACAGTCACATGAACCACAAATTCCCAAAATTCTTAAATATCAAACACAACTCTCAAAATTCTATTAAAGGGCATTCGCTTCGGAATTTTTCATAACTTCCAAAACACTAAATGATTCCATGATATAGCCATCTACTGGAATTTCATAAATTTATAAAAATACCATGAATTCCTACGAATGGTCATTTATCGGAATTCTTCCACTCATTTTCTAAAATATCTATCTAAAACTATAAGTGACTTGATCATTCATAAAGAAGATATGTAGGCTAACACTGCTCTTGAGGAAACGCATTTGCGCAGCAGCGCTTACTCAGAGGTATCGCGCCTCCAATAAATTAATTCTTTTACTAACTCTAAACTCAATAAATTAATTTATTAACTATGAATTATTCCACTAGAAATTCATAGTTGCGCTCTCAAAAGTAGTCTTATTTTATTAGAAGTTATAACTTGAGAGTTGTCTATTGATATAATCATGGCATGAGTTATGATCATCCACTAGTTATTCATAATTAGAACTAATCCATGAACCTCTCTAGTTATATTTTTATTAGTCAATGACAATGATACTCCAATGATTATTTATGTAATTTAATTACAAATAATAAGATTTATGTTTACGACAGATTTTGAACACTTTATATTCAAGTGGGATAGGATCAATACTGATGGGAACAACTAATATACCCTCAACTAATATACTCTCACTCAAGGAATGAGTAGATTACATATCTATAAAGTATGTTCATAGCTAGGGATGTAAATGGGGCGAGTCGGCCCTGCCCCGCTAAAGATTCATCCCGACCTGCTAAGCTTATGCCCCGACCTGACCCGCCCTGTTAAGGCATTTGATGCGGGTCGGGTTAGACCCGCCCTGCATGTGACGGAGCAGGTCAGCCTCGACCCAGTAAGGATTTTTTGTTTTTTTTTTAATAAAAAAAGACTAATTTTTTTAAATATGTTACAATATAAAAATAAATGGCAAAAAAATCTCTCATACTAGACATAAATGAGCTGCCTAATTTTTTTTTTATAAATAGTCTTGCATACTAAAATAAAAAAAATTAATATATTTCGAAGCAAAACATCAATTTTCTCATCTATCTCTCTTAAATATACTTTGTCTTATTTATATATATATTTGGATCATGGATCACCCTAAATAGTGGTAGTAATTAGTTTTTTTAAAAAATATTTATTACAAAAAAAAAAACAACAACCAGGTCAGGTCGGCTTTAATTGCTAGTGGGTCGGGTCGGATCTCGACCCGCCCCGTTATTGCCCCAGTTATATTCAGATTAGGGGCGCCCCATCGGGTCGGGGCTCCGACCCGCCCCGATCCACCGGGTTTTTTTGTCATCCCTATTCATAGCCACTTGCATCCCTATGACTCCAAGATATCAAGAATTTAGTCTCTGGTCTTTTATAGATGTTACCCAATAAGTCAAAAGACATAAAACTATAAATAGGAGTTCATTACTTACTTTAGGATTAAGCTCAAATCTCAAACAATCATCAAGTGATAAATAATAAACTTCTATATTATAATGAAGATAATTAGGAAGTTTATACTTTTATTATGTTCTTGCCCTATATAATCTATATTGTATATGACGCTTCTATCTTTTGTGTCTTTACACTAAAAAAATCAAATTAGTTATTATGTTTTAAACAGAAGATAAACCGCATATATAATCTTAATTAAATAAATCTCTCATTTTATTTAGAAATTACGAAAAAAAATTATATTATTGTCTTAATTAATTCTTTGTGTATACATCAATATGTATGTGTTTAATTCAAGATTACATTAGTCATAGTAATATTGGATTTTCATGATATATGACATGTATATAAATAAAAGAGTAATGACATGTGCACATTAAATATACACCAAAACATCATACACAACGATGTGATACTAATTTTAAAAATAGAGTATCTCATTTTAAATAAATATGATCAGTTGAAAAAACTATCTCGTTAGTGGGTATAATATTTTGGTGTAATATTTTGTGTATACATATCTTTACTCAAATAAAATACAATTTCGAGTGAAAATACGTAGCTTTATTAAATTCAGTAAATATTTTACAAAAGAAATAATGTTTAGAGCACATATCCCAACAAATAAAGCCAAAATCAGGGATCGTGTTCTCTAAAAACACCAATGAGGCCACTAGAGACATGATTTGCAAATCACTTCAGATTAGCATATTTCATTTTTATTGATGCCTCAGTTGTGTAAGTGGACTCAATCCTTCTAAGGCAAATTCAAGCTATTCTCATGTGTCTGCAAGGAGGGGAAGACTACTCCAGTTTGGAATTCTTGGACTTGGAGCTTTTCCTTTGAAATTTTGAATTTAATTCCTTGTATTAATTATTGTAAGTTTATTAAGATTAGTTGAAATGCTAATGTTATTGCGAATGGCATAGCTAACTGGGTAAGAGCACTTGGATTTTTGCTGTGGACTCATATTCGTTCTCTTTTTAATATATTGCAACTAAAGAGTAATATTCATTTTTTGCTTGGTAATTCGGGTTAAACCGCACCTACAAAAGCGTTGGAGTATCACTATCATCTCTAGAGATCCAATACAAACTAAATCTCTAGAATACACTATCACCACGCAAAACATAGAATTCAATAAAGCGAACATTCACATGAACCTAGTTTGATTTTGGAGCCCTTTGACAGCGAGTTGCGAATAAAAACATTAGGAGCTACAGTCCCAGCCATACCCCCCCCACATGATGTCCAAATATGAATATTTTAAATTAAGGGCCAAAATGAAATTCAGATCAAAATTAAAAAGCACATTTTATATCCAAACATAACGAAAGAAGTGCGTTTTATGGTTGGAAATGCGAACCTAAGCTACACACCTGCCACAATACAAGTCTTTTTATTATATGACAAAGGCAATAGCATATCTATCGGCCAACGCTAGGCTGGCTCAACTAGTTTCCTTTGTTAGTGAAAAGCAAATAGAAAGAAGCACAACAAGCCTATTACACAATGAAATGGTGAAACATATACATTGCAGCCAATTATAATTACATTCAAATGCCCCAAAATCCAAAAAGTAATGCAATCTCCTATATTTGATGTGAAGACAGCCACGAGATGTAGAAGTAAAGAACCAATGAGTGTGTACAAAAATGGTGTAAGAGGAAAAAAGAAAATGAATACCCTGAGACCAAAGAGAATGTTTACAAAAGTTCAATTAGATTCTACTAGAACAAGCAGATATCAAACTCAAAACTAACCTACAGAGATCAGAAAACCAGAGTGTGAAGAAATGTGGTGTGTCAATTTGCAGCTTGTTAGATACAGCAGCTGCGCCTTCAAATTTAAAACAATTGCTTTTAGTCAACCCCAGGAAACCTCTGAAATGGAAGGATGGATGGTTGCTCAGTTCTCCTCCAGTATCCTATACAAAACTCCAGTCCCAGGAAAGAAATCAGATCAATATGACCTCAAACAAAATCCTCATGGCTCCCAAAATTGAGGGTATGCCCTCTCCTCCTATGGACAGGGGGAAAAATGAAAGAATTCCAACACGTAAAAGGGGGTCAGTAATAAACAATGATCAAAACTACAGGTACGAGGAAATTCCATCATCAGAGTAATCTGCATGCAAATCACGGGGATGACGGCTTCGAATCTTCTGTCTTGTTTGTACGGCACATGCAATCTGGGCATGGAAAGGTATATATGGAATCGTTGGGTCTTTTGATCTCGAATCCCTTTGAATCACTGTGAGAACGCATGCTCAGCATTTGGCGCTTAAAACTTTTCCATCTGAAAAGAAAGGGAATGAAGTTAACCTGATGGCTTTGCATCATTATACAAGAGAACATTTTGAACACAAAATGACAAACCAAAATTGAAAATACATATCATTATCAATTGATTGATATCTATAACTTGAAAGAATCAAGAAATCAATTAATTAAATACAATCGAAACTGATTTTGGAGAAGTAGAGAAAGAACTCTAAATTTACATTAGAAAGGACAATATCTGTCTTTATTTCTTTATGATAAATCTAATAAAAGTTACGTTTGAAACAGAAATAAATTGTTTCACAAAAACACAAATAATCTTACATCCTATAACCAGCATATCATAGAAAGGCAGAAATTTTTGTTCACTTAAAATTTAACAAAAATTTGACTCTTTACAACCATTTTGCTTCATATAATGTGCAAGTGGCAGTTAAAAAAACTCAGGAGTAATGAGATAATAGTTACATACAAAGGCAGAAATTTTTGTTCACTTAAAATTTAATAAAAATTTGACTCTTTACAACCATTTTGCTTCATATAATGTGCAAGTGACAGTTAAAAAAACTCAGGAGTAATGAGATAATAGTTACATACCCAATACTAGGATTATCAAAGAGTAGCGCTAACTTTCGTTTGTCAGGCCTGATGGTCTTGGAGTGTCCACCATACAAGTATCTTCGGTGGCCCATTAAAAAATGAGGGAAGTTTCCACCTTGTGTTGTCACAAACACCTCACTGTGAAGACAAACAGTGTAGTCTAAGGCAGCCATCCTGGAAGAATAATTCTAGTAGCAGAAGCTCGAGTTAAAACAATGACACCAAATCAGACATTTAAGATGGAAAGAAAAATAACTAACAACCTATTATTCAGACCTTGAATGGGGCAAGTTCCTCATCAGAAGTCAGCATATCTTTGGTACGCAAATTTGGGAACATTTCAACCAGTGGGGTCATTGTTTTAATAGAATTGTATATATTTCCAGATGCCAAGTAGATAAATGTGTTTTTATCAAAGCCCATTCCCCGAAGCATCAATCCAACCTGACAAGACACAAGATAAATGAGTGATGTATTGATATAAATAGAGAAGCGACTTAGAAGGGTCATCAATTTCTCCAAAAAGAAATAGAGGGAATGTTTATAGGGATTTTAGCATAATGCCCCCTGAGTTTCACCTTGTTTAGCAATTCAATCCCTAATAAAAAAAATTGGCAATCAAATCCTTGAGTTCTATAAACAGTGACAATTGAGTCCTTTTTGTTTATTTTTTCATAAAATTCTTAGTTTTCTTTTTTAATTCTTCTATACAATATGATGCGTAAAAATAATTGAAGGTGTATTATATTTAGAAAAATCTCAAATTATCCATAAAAACTTGGAATTTTGTTAAAAATTAACTAAAAGGACCTAATTGCTACCATTTTTTAAACTCAAGGACTCGATTGCCAAAATATATTTCTAAGAGACTGAATTGCAAAAATGCAAAAAACTCAAGGGGGTTGTTTATATGACGGGATTAGAAAAGTATAAAAACTAAAGGCACCACAAAGACATCCTAATTTCAGCGTAGGTTTTTCTTTTTCTTTTTTCAGCATCATACTAAAGGTATTGCCTATTGAACAGACGAACTGCAAACAATCAACATGGTATCATGATTTTATTATTTAAAAGGTAATTATGATTATTTATATGGCACAAAAGAGAAAAGAATGTAAAATTGATGCACGCCGACCCTGGAGATGGGGCTCAGACAAAATGCAAGTGTGAAATCACAATAAAATACACATAAGGATGGTAATCTTATCTAGACCAATTTAGTCATTATCCAAAAGCAATATCATGGACCACCACTTCTGTACTTCAAAATCAACACATTTCCCTACGTTGTAATATGAAAGACCAACAATAGATATTACCTCCAAAGGAGTAAGCGGACACTTTCCATTGATTCTGATAGCTCCAGGACGGATAACCCGGCCAGGCTTTGTAAATTTTCCCTTCCAACCTCTTTCCCTTGCTGCTTCCATATCTTCCCTTTCTTGCTCTCCACCATCAAACACGCAACAAGAGAAAGCAACCATATCCTGCATATAGAAGAATTTAATTATGTCTGCAACTAAAAATGCAAAAGATGATTATCTACTTGCAGGAGGTTGTCATCACAATTCTAATTCTTCTCAAATGGATCTAACCTCCTCAAAGCGAAGATGCACAGAAACGTACTTGCCACCATATTTTCCACTACGTTCTTTCATCCTAGCAACCAAAGCTTCCCCTAGAGTCAATATAGGACTTGCAAACCTTAAAGCTTCATAATTTGCTAAGCATCTAAGTCGTTGAACAGCGGGGGGAGCATCAAATGACAATCGATTTGCAAACGGAGAAATGCGAATGACCCTGTCAAGTTCCAAAGATAATTGATTTATCAACAGTTAAACATCATGTACTCGGAAGTCACAAAAAGAAAGATAGCAATTCAATGAGTCACGTCTCTGGATAAGCACAATGGTAATATCACAACCTCAACCATGTGGAAATGTTGATGATTAACGGAAGGATTTAGGTTGAACAAACTTCACACTACTTAAAAGAATATGGCCCAGCTCTATTTTCAAAACATAAGTCACATATTTGACAGGATTAATGACACAAGATTTCCATGAAAACTTTTTTTTACTTCCTATCCAATTTTTTTTCAACCTATTCAATACATATATAAAATATAGAATAAACGGAAGTAGGAAAAAAAAATTCCTGCATGCTTCATAAAGACACTATGAAATAGGTTACGCAGTAAAAAAGTTGCATTATTGAGCACATCATTCACAAGTAGAAGTTGCGTAAGAACGCCAAGAAATGCAAAGCAAAAATAGAAAGAGAAAGCATCCAAATTCATAATCAAGTTCACCTTTCTTCAAGTAACCTTGGGAGAACCACGTCCCTGTAATACTGAACAGGTGAAAAAGCTTTTATTCTGAAGTTGTAAACATTACTCATGTTGTGGTCAAATCTCTCCATTATGTATTCAGGAATCTTGTCAACCACTTGCACATCATTTTCCAAGGCATGGATGAAATAATCTTGATCATAAATATCTCCAAATTTGCTGGACAAGCGAGAACAAAGTTAGAAAGCCAACAAAAAACAATCGCCTTGTACAACAAAACTATGAATGATTAGTATAAAATTAAAAACTAAAACTAAAAGTTTGAGGAGACGGAACACAATGACCATGTCTATGTATTGTTCAAAACCAACCAATATGATAAAAAGTTATAAAAGATTCAAGAATCAAAAGTTCTATTGCCATCTATCACCTCTTTGGCTTCATAATGCTCGGGTATAAGAATAAGTAGGCAGGTAATAAATGGTAGCTCACTAAACATATAAAAAAGAAATCATACCAGAAACAGACGTTAAAAAAAGTGATGTGAATTTTTTTCAAATCTTACCCTATTACTAGTCATATGCAAGTACAAGTACTGCACGGGAAATTTAGTTCAAGTGGTGACTAAAAAAAGGTCAAAAATTGCTGAGGCAACAGTGCAGTATTCCCAGGCAAATACACACTTTCCTTACAACTTACAATCATTTCATTGTCAAATACCCCTGACTAAGTGGTGACATAAATATGTATTAAGAAATAAGAATAAACATATTGATATTGATTAATATACATATATATAAATATTATTGGACTAAAAAATTATAACTTTTTTCAGCATGTATACGCTATTTAATACTTCATCATATCAGGCATCTTGGTCCTACAAATAAATTATCCAAGAAATAAGCACGCTAACAAACCTGGGATCTCTCCAGATGCTATGATAATGAAAATTGGGAATAACAAGTGTTGCATTAAGATATCCTGCCACAGCAACAGCATTGCAGATCTACAAAGAAAAATAACAACCATGTATAATAAAAGTTATAAAACAATCAAAACGGCGGTGCTACATGATTGATCTACAAAACATTAGTTTGAAACTGGTGAGAATATTTTTTATAATTTAGCAACAATATTTACCGATGTCCTTTGCTGATTTAGGCCACCATTTGCCTCAACATATATGTAACCATTAGATTCAGGGAAAACTGCAACAACGACATAAGAACTACTTAAAATAACAAACAACTTCAATTGCACGCTCAATCTTCAAGAGAAATTATGTAACAATTACAACTTAGCAAGTACGTGCAATCAAAATACAACTACAATTGCATGCTCAAACTTCAAGAGAAATTATGTAACAATTACAACTTAGCAAGTACGTGCAATCAAAATACAACTGCAAATGGTATACATACATACATACATACATACATACATGCAGAGACACACATGCATACATACAGGATATATAAAAGGAGGAAAAGGTAAGAACACACATGATGTCATTTGACCATAGAGGGTTGTAGAAGAGGGTTCAAGTAGTAAGCAAAAGTATCAGCATGCTCACAGTACCTGCAGAATGTTATATAAGGGCTATAGATTTTAACAACAATCACTAACAAACCAAAAGTTTCAATGGTACCGTGAAGTAGAAGTCTTCGTATTCTAAAAACACATTCGAAGACCATAATAATTTATTAATTTTTAAATGTGGAATCGCAACCAATAGGATACATAAATGTAGTTATCGTAGTACAGGGTTACTGCTATCCATGGCTATAATAAGAAGAGATCGACCATCAAAGCCATAATAATGGCAGTAGAGGAACTAGAAGTAGTATCATAGCCAAATGTTTCCACTCCCAACAAGAAATCATGGTGCAAACAAAAAGAAATATGCAAATAACAGGACAAAGAAACACCATATTTATCCAGAGTAGAAAAAATAGCTTTTACTCATACCTCCAGAGGACCTGTTTGTACATGGTTTCCACTCGCCACTTTTATAGGAATGTTTCCATATAGTTGAGATCTGCATTGATTTTTGCTAGCCTATGTAAGTACTAGTAGAAAAACAGAAAACAATAGTACTAATAGGAAAAAAGAATACAATGGCACTTATAGGAAAACAGAAAATAATGACTTAGTGTACATGAATACATTATAAATCATGGAACTCAAAAAATCAACAAGCCAAAGAAAGACATAAAATTATAAAACAGACTTTGACATTATTTCAACAGCCAATTTGAAAGAATGGCTCAACAATGTCAATAGTTTTCAACAAATCAATTATAATACAGCTCAACAATTGCATCGTAGATAATTGCCAAAAAAATTAAAAGTAATATAGCCAAGTGAACTCATCTTGGAAACATAATAACATTAGTACGACTAAACAAAAACAAGAAGCTTATGAACACCAAATCTCAATCAAACATACTAAAGTTTACCTGAACCTCAAATAGTTAACAAATCCAACAGCATTTTCTTTCACTTTTCCAATTTGGACACTGGAATTAAGTTATACTAAAGGCACTATATTGCTGTCTCAATTGAACACACAAAGAATAAAAACCAGACTTCATTCCCACTTTTTTCATTCTTCCTGATGGGAAAACACCAGTAGACTGAAGATGAAAAAAAAAAAAGTCTACAAAACTATGCACATGAACTTTTTCTCCTAGTTAATTATATCTCTTCTTTCCCTATGTTGTTTCTCACTTTTAAACACTTTGGATCCAAAAGCCTTGATTGGTTTCTTCTTCCTAATGTTTGCTTGTTCCAAAGTCAACATGCAACATACTGCATCAATGCACATAATATCAACTAATATCCTCCCAGATAAGATAGGATTGAGCTTACATTGACGTTATGGCAGCATTTAATACAAACGAACAGCCATACTATCCAATATATATCACTAAAACAGAGGTTTACATTCAATCAGCTACAAGATAGACATGACCCCTCGCTTAACCCTGAGTTTAAGAACTTGAACAACTTCACCTTTACTAATATTACCTTTGGGTGTGCACCAAAAACAGTCAGCATCTGCATCAAAGTTCAGACCTAAGAATGAGTAATGCTAAAGATAAGTATATGCTTCAAAACCGTTCCTCTCTTTTCTTCTCTTTATATATTCTAAATCTATTAAAAAACTATATAGAAAGGTTGATGAGCCAAGTACGCAAAACAAAGAAAAGAAATATACTTTTCGTCTTTCTCTTTCGGGTAACTCTTTTCCTAAGTTCATTAACCAAACGGAACAAGATCAAACTCGGAAAAGATACAGAAACCCAGAAGATCAACATGATTTCAATAGTAGTAAACCAAATATGAAATCTCATTGAATCAAGAAATTCACTCCTAAGATCAAGAATTAAACAAAAACCCACATTCTAAATCCTCCCTAATCGAACAACTGACTCGAAGTCAAATCAAGAAACGCCGAAAAGTATGAAGAACCAATTACCACTAACTAAATCACAATCATTGGCAAAGTGCGAAATCAAAATAAATAACAGAAACCCAAATCAAGAAAAAGCAAAAATAAATAAACAAACCGCATCGGTAGAACTGTTATCAGCATCCATCTCGGGTCGGAGCTTGGCATAAAGCTGAGGGCTGCGATACAAAGAACCAGTCGCGGGTCGATGCTTGATGACCGGAACGACGTCAAAGGAGACAGAACCCATGTAGAGCAACATGCCAGAGATGTAAAGAAGCGGAGCGAAGAGAAAAACTCCCTGGCGGCGAATAAGTACAGAAAGAATGTGCCAGGTGAATCTCTGGAGCAAGCTCCGACCAGGCGGATTAAACCGACCGGTCTTGGACCGGCCGTGGCGCAACCGAGGCGACCTGAGCGGCGACTGAGGCGGCGAAGGCGTGGTGTGGCCACTGCTCGGCAGCCTATTATATGGGTGCATTTGGGATCGATCGAACGCTCACTCTACGTCACATGGAGCTTTCGTTGTGGCTTCTCCCTCTTCTCTCTCCGTCTCTTGCTTGGGCTGCGATTCTGAAAAGAGTGCTATAGAGAGAGAGAGAGAGAGAGAGAGAGAGAGAGAAAGCCTATTTGGTTTGGGTTTGTTTTGTAAATGTATTGTCTTGGTTGATTTTGGGCAGAGAAAAAAAGAAGAAGAGAAGAGAGAGAAAGTGGAGATGCACGTGCTCTGTGAAATCAGGATTGTTTGTGTTTTCTGTTGTGTTGGGTCATGGGCATGGAGTTGATGAAACACCGTTTCCTTTCAGCTTTTTTTTTTTCTTTTCTTTTCATTTTTGTTTATAAAAAAGAAAAAGGAAAAAATTATTTTTACCAAAATTAAAATCAAATTATCAAATCATTATTCTATTTCAAAGTGGGAAATGAAGGTGACTTTTGTTTAAAAAAAATTCTATTTCATTCTATTTGTTTCCTGATAAAAAATTCTGCTTTACGTCACCTTAAAAACAATTAATGGTTAAAGGAAATTTTGGTTTTTTTGGCTCTGTGTTTCCATTTTTCAATCATATATTCTTACTGTTAATTTTTCTTTAATTTTAATCTCAATAGATGAGTTGATTTTAATTAGAATCACATGTGAGATTGCGACATTATTAATTAAATACTAATAGAGAGTATCCGTTGAATATTCCTTCTTGGTAATTATATTGTGTATCACATTGATTTGCTTAGTTAGTAGTAAAACTATTTTTAATAAAATATAAAATCATTTTGGATTTCATTGCAAAGTGACAAAAAAAAACAATTTATTTCAACATAAAAAAATAAAGTAATATTGAAAATTGGTAGTGTGTAATGAATATACATAATTAATACATTAAATTATGTGTTTGATTCATAAGTAGTTACTCAAAATTGATTGTTTGCTGATTGTTTGATTGTCAAACAAATTTTGTCATTAATATCAAAATTAAATGGTTTATTTCTTCTTGAAGGCTATAAATAGAGAAAAGAAACATATTTGGTGTAAATTATAATTATTAAATAAATGCCAAGCTGGCAAGAAGGTTCATACTTCATAGTACAGAAAATATTTTAGTATAATAATAATAATGTTTTTCTTAGCGAATAAAAATTAACGTACAAATCTATCATCTTAGTTAGGCTATATTTTATATATATATATAAAAAAAAAGTTAAAAATAAATATTACTTAATGTGATTATTTGTGAGTGAAATTAGAGAAGCTTTCCTTGTTTGGTTTTGATTTGTTTCCATTCTTTCTTTAATTATAATATTTTGTTTGACATGAGAGAGAGAGAGAAGGCACGTGCCCAGCTACGAAGATGAGGTGGCAGGGGCACTTGTGTTGTTGCACCCTCCTCCTCCTTTGCCTTTGCGTGTGGAGGATACTACCATGTTTGGATGCATGGATAAACCCATTCCCTTATGTAATAACTCAATATCTCTTGTTTCTCTCAAGGCATACACGAACATGTATATTAATTAAATAAGATTTAATTATCCAGTATAATGCTATTTTTAAAAACATGTAATGTAAATTGACATTGTAATTTGTCTAATCATAAAATAAAAATTAAAAAAGACTTCCAAATTGCGCAATTATGGTCGACATAATAAAATATAAATCAAAGAAAGGTTTTAAAATTATTCCCAACATAACAGTGAAAAACCACACACGTTTACGACCTAACTTAATAATTCCGTCGTAACATATGACTTTATCTGTTACCATCTAATATATATAATTTCACTACCTTTTCAACATGTTAAATCTCCATCCAATAAAAATAAATAACAAAACAAAAGTTAAATGATTGATTTTATAAGGATATATTTGGCATTAATACTAAATTTTCTTTTTGTATTAAAAGCAATATTTTCTAAAAACAGATTGTGGTGTTAGACATTATTTTTAGAAAATATTTTTAAAAAAATAACATTAAAAATTTTGAAAAAAAAAATATATATTTCTAAAGAATAATGTATTAGCTCTGCTCCAATATCAAGAATGTTACTGCCGGCAACATATGGTATCTAACATATAATGCAGCATATAATAATTGATGTAATTTAATATTAAGTTTGACATATTTTATTTTAAATTTAATTATGTAGGCTTCGATATTAGATTCAATTATTCTTCATTCATTTTCTTCATCTTTGTTTTCTTTCTCATAATTTTATCCACCATTAGTTTCCTTCTCTTTAATTTCTATTTTCTTGTTTTGTAATTATTTTTTCTCATCATCTTTTATTTTTATTTTATTTTCTGTACATGAACATGATTTTAGACAAGGAAGCTCACTCTCACCTTTCTTATTCATTTTATGTGTTGAAACTTTCTTTTGTTTGATTAAGAAGGGGGAAAGATGATGGAAAATTGCATCATCCTTACTTTGAAAGAGATAAAATTCAGGTATTTCATCTTATTTTTATAGATGATAGCTTGATTTTTTTTAGGCTAACCAAGATGAATGTTTATGTATTAAAAACATTCTAGAGATTTATGAGAAAGCTTCGGGATAGATCATTAACTTCAATGAAATGTGTTTCGGAAAATATCTTTCTAATGAAAAAATTAATCAACTTGCAGTGGAATCTATAATGTTAAGATTGTTGATTGATATGGAAAATATGGGCTTCCTTCCTTCATTAGAAGAAGGGAAGGAAAAAATATATCTTTTAGGGTTTAAAAATAGGGTGTGGAACTAGCTAAGAGAATGGGAGGATGCTTTGTACTCTTAAACAAGGTAAAATGTTCTTATTAAAGTTATTGTCCAAGCTATCCTATATACACTTTGGGTGATTTTTTACTTCCTTTAAGTATTATTCAAAATAATCATAGTTTGGCTGCTAGATTTTGGTAAGGCTCTATTGAGAAGAAAAAAATATGCATTGATCTAAGTGGTATTTCTTGTGTCACTCTAAGAAGAATGGAGAACTCGATTCAAAGATCTTGAGTCTTTTAATCAAGCTATCTTGGATATAAGTGTTTGGAGGATACTTTGTAATCCTTCTTCTTTGGTAAGTCAAAAGCTAGTTATTTTCCAATTTTGATATTCTTAAGAATAAGTTCGACTCAAAAGCTTTTTTTGTGTAGATAAGTATTTTGTCAGGAAAAGAGGTGATCGTAAAATGATATATAAATGGAGGATTGGCTCGAGGAATGATGTGAAGGGTTTAAAAAATAATTGCCTTCCTAGAGCTTCGATTTTAATTTCTTTGATTAGCCACACCTTTCTAAAGATACTTATGTTATTAATTTGAAATTTAAAGATGGCTAATAAGATCAAGATTTCATCAACAGTATTTTCTCTAAGGAGGATGCAGTGATAATTTTGAGTGATCTTGATGGCTCTTGTGATATTGAAGACAAAATCATTTGGTATTTTCTAAAGATGGAGAATATGGTGTCAACTTTGGATATAAAGTTGTCTTTATGAATAAGGAAATATGTGAAGCTTTCGATATGAGAAAAAATGTGTCATTGTGGGATACCTTTGGAAAATGAGAGTGACCTCGAAAATCACACTTTTTTATCAAGAGTTTTCCATATTGGCTTCCAAATAATAGTGTTCTTTTTCTTCTAGAGTATTTCTAATATTCATACTTATTTTAAGTGTGGTGGTAGGTGTAACATGTCGGTCTTGAGGGCATGTTACAATTTAGGCTGGTGCTTGATCAAATGCGCACTCGAGGGTGCAAGCTGGTGAGCATGTTGATGCCTAGTTTGTACGATAGTGGCATTTTCTTAAATATCTTCAATATTGTCCGGAAATGAATGAGACTTGGTAGTTCCCATAATGAAGGAGTAATGAGCGCAATGGTGCGATCGAATTTGAGAGATTCGAAGAATTGGAGAGCTGATAGCCAAATATGTCTCCCAAGATGTTCTTTGTAATGTCCTACTACTCAGGGATCGTTACACTGTGTATTTTAAATAGTGTTAAACTCGCTAAACGAGTCATTTGGGCATAATAGTGTAACTAAATGTGATTAACGGTTTAGGGTTAAATTTTTTTATTAAAGTTACAAATGTTTCACTAACACGTTTACTTTATACATGGGATCCCAGAATACATTTAAAAGGTTAATTACAATGAAAAGTTACAACCTGCCGACCTAAGCGGCAAAATAGGGTTCGACCCTAGTTCTTCTTTAAACACTCGGTCGTGGTGGTCGAGCAGCCACATATGTACACATCGTCACCTAAGCTCTCCAACTCAAGGATGGTCCAGCTTTCTTTTCCCTTTACCTGCACCATATAGCACCTGTGAGCCAAGGCTCAGCAAGAAAACTTAAACATGCTCACAAGTAGTTAATAACATATTACCAAATCATAATAAGCATGCCTAGCAGTAATAACCCTACTCATGCATGCATACCATTAATATAAATGACTACAACGTCATATGGGCCAATAGCCCAAGATAACCATCAATGAATCATATCGAGGTCCAATGCCCAAAATACATGAATATGGGATCATAATGGGGCTCAGCGCCCAAACACATGATTAATAAATCATACTGGCACAGCGCCCTAGGATATGGGACTAATGAGTCACCCTGAGGCCCTTTGCCCTTTCCTCTATATAACCAGCCTTGGAACTGGCCCAGCGTACCTGGCGCTTTAGTTTTCTCTCGACCAATAGGTCAATCAAGCGTATGATGTGCTTTTGGTTAGGCATAACCATATCGACCAGCACTCAGCGCGCTATTGCCATCCTTGACTCATAAGTCAATGCTTTTCGACCAACGCTTAGCGCGCTATTTCCGTCCTTGACTCATAAGTCAATGCTTTTCAACCAGCACTCAACGTGCTTAGGTCTTCCTTAACTAATAAGTCAATGATTTATGACTAACACTCAACTTGCTAAGGTCGTCCTTGACTAATAAGTCAATGTTGGGCCCAGCCCTAGGATATGGGACTAATAAGTCACCCTGGGGCCCATTACCTTATCATCTGTATAACCAGCCTGAGAGCTGATCCAGCGTACCTAGCGCTGAGTTTACCCGACCAATAGGTCGGTCAAGCGTATGATGCGCTCCTGGTTAAGCATAACCATAACGACCAGGGCTCAGCACGCTATTGCCGCCCTTGACTCATAAGTTAATGCTTTACGACCAGCGCTCAGCGGTATTGTTGTCCTTGACTAATAAGTCAAGCCTTTCTCAATTAGATAATGCAGACCATCATATATCATATATCAAATATCTAAGTACAATGCATTCAACACGCTTAATCAAGCATAATCATAATCATGCACATTCTCAGACATTCATGCCCTAATGATGTTCTTGTTCAACAATTCGGGCCAAGCCAATATCACATGTATCACATACTTGTTGGGAATTGTGCCATGAAAGCATATGTAGTAGACATTGTTTTAAGAAAAAAATAAATAAATTGAATTTGTTATGCATATATTTTATGGACTATATTATTCTGTGATAATATTATGTAAATATCAGAAAAATTCCTAAGTTCATATATGTGATCTCAAACACGTATTGGTACGAGAGGATTGTATTTGAGATAAATGAACTTGAATAGCTCGCAGTAAAATAAAGTTATGGAATCTTTAGATTAATTACTGCAAGTACGGTCCACTAGTATTATGAATATATGTGATCTAGATCCGGATTACTAGTGTAGTAGGACACTTTAGTGGATGTACTTTATATATTAGAGAATATATAGAACTAGACCACATATGTTTATCAATACTTAGTTAAATACCATTTCAAAGTATTAATTAAATGTATCAACTGATGATCATATACAAATAGATCTTAATCCTGAAGTTACTATGAACTCCTGTTTATGTTATATGAGTTATTTGATTCACTCATTAGGATTTGTCAGAATGATCAAGCTAGAAACTTTTTTTTTTTAACTCATTAATGTAAATGCCTGGGGACATAGTATACAGATATGAAATCTATACCTTCTCATAAGAGATTGAATAATGGCTCTCTTAAGGGTTGACTTTTGGGACTAAAAGGTTATTGAGCTTAAATTCATAATTTAGTTATGAATTAACCTTCACTAGTAAAGTCAATGGTACTTAAGGAAACAAGATATAATTATAAGGGCAAAACGGTAATTTTATTCCCGATTAATTATGAACCATTATTAGATGGTTAATTTGCATGTAATGATTATATCAATGGACGCTTTATTTTATCAAGCACTTAGTAAATGAAATGTCTATAATTACAAGAGTGCAGTCTCATATTTATATTAGAGTAATCATGATATTAATAAATTAAGATTATTTAATTAAAGAGTTTAATTAATAATCTCAAATTTATTGGAGCTTGGAATTATAAGTCCTCACATTGGCTCTATCAACACTATTCAAGGCAAGAGTTGATATAAATGGAAAAATGGTTGAAAGACATATTTAAGAAGAAATTTGTTATTCGGGCCAAATATGCAATTATGTGATAATAGTGATTACTTAATTAATTACAAATTAATTGTAATTAACAAAATTAATTAATATTTAATTATTATGTAATTTTCGAAATTATATTAAATAATTAAATTAATTTTCAAAATTATATTAAATAATTAATTAATTATAATTTTCGAAATTATAATAAATTAAATATTTAATTGTGAATTTTATATTGGTTTTAATTAATTGATAGAATTAATTAAATATCTTTATTTGAGTGAGAGATAATAATTTGATAAGTTCAGATTGGATTTGAATTGAAATTATTGATATTTATTCAAATAATTGATTATATTTGATAATTAGTTAAAAAGATATTTAATTCAAATTTGAATTAATTATCTGGTTGTTAGATTTTTATTTAACAAGGTAGTTTGAATAAATAATTAAATAAAAAAAGAAAAATCAAATATCCTTAAAATATAGGGTGGTACATGACCACACACAGTGGCGTGTACTGCACAATTTTTCAGGGATAGATTTTTTAATTTTATTTATTTAATTAATTAATTAATGGAAAATTCAAAAATTAGTTTTTGGATATTTTCATTAATAAGATAATTAATTAATTATGTTTACCCAAAAATGGCTTTTGATGACGTAGCAAAGATTATATACACGTGGATTGACACGTGGCGAAATCAAATGGCAAATGTGTTGTTCGATTATCGATTAGAAGCGCACCTCATCGTCAGTGTTAATCTTTGGTACGACCAGGCTGGTCGTGAAGCCCAATTTATTTCCCTCTTAAGTTGTAATCTAATATTAATTGTATTTGAATATTTCCTCATAATGATCCCTGATACGCGATTGTTAAGGAAAGATAGGACACGTTAGCATGTGTAACCCTCGTTGGGCTTATAAATATGCATGAAATAGCTCAAGGAGGGGACTTTTCGATTCATTAGCTTTTTTGCTTGATATTAAGAGAGAAAGAGCTATAGTGATTGTGGATGATTCTATTGTAATCCTTCCAAGGTTTGTGAAACTCAAGAACCCTAGTTCTTTGATCACGACTTTAAGATTCAATAATAACAATATCACTAAGTGGACGTAGATCATTACCAGTCACTGGGGCCGAACCACTATAATTCATTGGTGTTTTTTCCTTTTTATTAGATTACCTTTTCAAGTGTCGTTCTATATCCTGTCATATTCTTGACTCTGTGTCGTTAGCTAATTCGAGGGTCAACATTCTGGTGCTTTCATTGAGAGCTTGTGAAAGAATCTAATGGCAAAAACATTCAAGAAAATTGGACAGGCCGCAGGCGTTGCATCATCCCAGCCTCCTCCCCCAAATGTGGCTGATGACGAACCACATTTGGAGTTTGATGAGGAGGAGTTAGATTCTGAAACCTCGAAAGTAACACTGGGGGTGGTGCAGGATGAGTTGGCCAATTTGAGGGCCAATCAAGAGAATGCTGCAGAGATAATGGCGTCGCAACAAAGAGAAATAGAACGCCAGCATCAGGAGCTGAGCAAGCAGCATGCTGAGATGGATCGTCGACAGAAGGATGCCATGGTCGCCCTTGAAGCAGCCATCCAGTTGGCTAGGAATCAGGCTGCGCCACCCTCCCAACCAGAATAGCCACCAAATGGGCCACCTCAAAGGGGTCCCAATTCTAGTCCTCCGCTCCAGCCAGTAAACCCTCAAAGGTCGGAGCAGCCACCTGTGGCTCAGGATGATGTCCCCCTAGGCATTTTGAGCAGCAGCCTCCATCTCAGGCTGATCGAGGCAATCCCCCGCACCCGAGGCAGAATAGGGTCGGGCAACCGCCCCGCAGCCCTAAACGCCCAGGGGATGAAGAGTCGAATCTACCGAGCAGGGGGCAGCGTTCTTCTGCCAACAGGAGGAACTCTGAGACAGGCTCTGCGGTCAGGCCCCCCCCCCCCCCCCCACAGCATAACAATGCACGGGGACCCACCGACCAGCGCAGGCCTCCCCCTAATGCTCGAGAAATGCCAGCCCAAGGAGACAACAAAGTGAATAGCCGGTCACACCACAGTCAGCCACGATTCAGAGATGGCCACGACTACAATGAAGCCGATTTCGGTAGAAGAAATGTTGGTCGGAGGAACGAAGAAAGAGGTGGAGGCAGAAGCCCACCACCTAGAGAGGACCGACCAGCGGGCCATAACGCTGGGGAGCAGCCCAGGCAGCAGAACGTCTTTAGTCGGCTAGGAGCCAGCGAGCAGAGGTGAAGAGACGATGATCTGAGGGACGTACTTAACGACTGCTGGGAAAGGCACGATGAGTATGTTCCCCTGGCACCAGTGGCCCCAGTAATCCCAGAAGTTGTTCAGGCCCAGATCGATGCCTTGAACTAGGCGGTGCAGCAGCTGGTCGGGGGGCGAACATCCCACATTGAGTACGATCGGAGGAGAGGTACCCCTTTCGTACAGAGGATTGTTGTGGCTGAAACCCCCAGTAAATTCAAGATGCCAGCACTACCAAATTTTGACGGGTATGGAGACCCAATATCTCACGTTAATAAGTTTGAGATACAAATGGATATACAAAAGGTGTCAGAAGATGCCCGCTGCTGCATCTTCCCCGCAACGCTGTCTGACACCGCCCAGGAGTGGTTCTTTAAGTTCCCTCCTGCTAGTATAGTATCATGGGAAATGTTCGTGAAGGAGTTTTATGGACAGTTCTATGCGGGTCGCGTGCGCCCCACTGAGGCCAACCAGCTGGTCGAAATACGCTAGAAAGAGGGAGAGTCGTTGAAGGAGTACGTTCAACACTTCATGCGAGCTGCAGTTGGAGCCAAGACTGTGGGCGGTGAAGGTAAGATGATGGCCCTAACTGCTGGGGTTAGACGTCATTCACCCCTCTGGAGCAGCCTAAAAAAGAATGGGGTAAGGAGCACTCAAGAGTTCTTAGATCGAGCTGATCGGTACATCAAGCTCGAAGACGCGATTGCCAACGAAGGGAAATCACCAGCAAAAGACAAAGGGCTCAAGGAAGATCCCACCAAAGCTTCCAATGGGTCGGAAAGACCCAATGGCAATGGCAAAGGCAATGGGAATAACAACGGTAGAAATGGTGGAAAGCGGGCGAACAATGAACCCTCGACCTCCGAGAGTAAGCACTCCAAAGGCAGTCGGTATGAACCGAGATTTACCAACTACACTGCCCTTGTTGAAAGCCGAGCCGAGGTCTATCAGGCGACCAGCTCAAACGTGCCCTACAAACGACCCGCACCCATAAGAAAAGATATCTCCAAGAGCGATACAACAAAGTTTTGTCATTTTCACAACGACTATGGGCACGATACAAACGAGTGTAACCAGCTGAAGGACAAGATTGAATTCCTGATAAGGCATGGACATTTAAGAAGATATGTGTGAGTCGCAAGAGGTTCTCAATGAGAGGCTCAAGGTGGCAACGAGCAGGCGCCTGCACGCCAACGCTCGCCACCTTTACAGCCAGCTCCTATGGTAGGCACTCTACTCACCATCTGTGGAGGCCCGCATCTTTCAGGAGATAGTAGGAAGGCAAGGGAACGATACGCTCGAACCCTGCGCCACGACCAGGATATCGAGATGATGAGTGTCGAGGATCGAGCACCAAAAAAGGCTCGAACAGAGGAGGAACTGATAACCTTCTCTGACGACGACGCCCAGCACGTGCGATTCCCACACTCTGATTCGCTGGTTGTGGATGTGCAGATTGCAAACATGATGGTGAAGAGGGTATTGGTTGATACAGGAAGTTCGATCAATATCCTATACAAGTCCTCGCTGGAAAGAATGAAGTTGTCCGTAAAGGACCTAGAGCCATGCAACCAAACCATTTATGGTTTTTCCGGAGAGGGCTCGCTCCAACAGGGTCAATTAGACTCCGAATTATAGCAGGCACCGCACCTACTAATAGGACATTACTCACTACTTTTATAGTAGTTGATTATCCTTCGGCATACAATGCTGTAATTGGGAGATCGATTTTAGCGACCTACGAGCTGTCACCTCGATATGGCACCTCGCCATGAAATCCCCAATAGACGCTGGGATAGGTTACGTATTGGGAAACCAGAGGGAAGCGAGGGAATTCTACAATGCCTCGATCACCAAGACGAAGAAGGGTGTATCGAGAGGCGCCACCGGAAAGGAGTTGCAAATGGAAACTGATGTTCAAGCCCACTCGGGTGATAATGTCACCAAATAGGGCATTGCCCAAAGTGAGGATAGGGATTTGGATCCTTGCTTTGGGGATTTTGAAGAAGGAGTGGGACCCATCGAGGACCTTGAAGAGGTCCAACTCGATGAAGAAAATCCGACCAGAGTTGTGAAAGTCGGTAAAAACTTAGAGACAACAACAAAACACGCACTGGTGGAGTTTTAAGGAGGAATCATGAGGTCTTTGCCTGGTCGCACAAAGACATGGTCGGGATAGATCCTATAGTCATCAGCCATGTCCTAAACATCGACAAGAGTTTTCCACCAGTGCAACAAAAAAGAAGGCTGCTCGATAAAGATAAATCAAGGGCCTTAAAAGAAGAAGTTGAGAAGCTGAAGGAGAATGGGTTCATCAGGGTGGCATTTTATCCATTGTGGGTCTCTAATCCCGTACTAGTGCCCAAGCCGAATGGCAAGTGGCGCATGTGCGTGGATTTTACAGACCTAAATAAAGCCTGCCCCAAAGATTGCTTCCCACTCCCAAGGATCGACCAGCTGGTCGATGCCACTGCAGGACATGAGATCCTCTCATTCATGGATGCATACTCTGTGTATAACCAAATTAGTATGCATCCCCCTGATGAAGATCACACTAGCTTTCGGATTGATACCGGGCTCTACTGTTACAAAGTGATGCCTTTCGGTTTGAAAAATGCTGGTGCGACTTACCAGTGACTCGTCAACCACGTGTTTAAGGAGTTGATCGGCACAAACATGGAGGTCTACATCGACGACATGCTAGTCAAGTCAAAGAGAGCAGAAGGGAATGTAAGGGATTTACAGGAGTGCTTCAGCGTCTTGAACAAATATCAGATGAAGCTAAATCCCCTTAAATGCTCCTTTGGAGTAGGATCAGGGAAGTTCTTGGGATTTATAGTTAACTCGAGAGGAATTGAAGCCAATCCCGAAAAAATTAAAGCCCTGATCGATATGAAGTTGCCAGCAAAGGTCAAGGATGTTCAAAGCTTAATCGAAAGAATTGTCGCTCTTAGTAGATTTATTTCAAAGTCAACAGATAAGTGCGTCCCATTCTTCAATCTACTTAGAGGCAATAAGAAGTTCGAATGGATAGAGGAGTGCGAAGGGGCCTTTCAAGCACTGAAAACACATATGGCGCAACTACCCATCCTGTCAAAACCGGTCGATAAAGAAACTTTGTTCATCTACCTGGCAATCACGGAATACGGTGCTAGTGTCGTCTTAGTAAGAGAAGAAGAAGGCGTTCAGAAGGCTGTCTACTACGTAAGAAAAAGGCTGATTGGAGCAGAACAGCAGTACCCGCCCATCGGAAAACTAGCCTATTGCCTAGTTTTGGCCTTTAGGAAGCTACGGCCTTACTTTCAAGCTCATCCAATTACGGTCTTGACCGACCAGCCTCTTCGACAAGTCTTGCAAAAACCAGAGGCTGCAGGTAGATTGCTAAAATGGGTAGTTGAACTCGGGCTGTTCGACATATCTTACTTACCGCGAGCAGCAATAAAAGGTCAAGTCTTGACTGACTTCATTGTAGAATTCACTGAACTTACGAATGGCGAGCAGGCTGAAGAGCTCAACGAGCATGAAAGTCAAATCCAAGCACCCACGTGGAAATTATTTACAGACGGCTCTTCTAACGAGTGCCACGCTGGGGTAGAAGTGATATTGATAGCGCTGGAGGGGCATCGATTTCACTACGCAATCAGATTTGACTTCATTGCTTCTAACAATGAGGCCGAGTATGAAGCACTACTCGCTGGATTGCGGTTAGCCAGGGGCATGAATATAAAAGTGCTTGACATCTATAGTGATTCTCAGCTGGTGGTGAATCAGGTCTTGGGAGAATACCAGGCGCGAGGTTTAAAGATGGTTGCCTATCTGAACAAAACAAAGGATCTATTGGCTCAGTTCGACAAATACAGTCTCTAGCAGGCACCTCGCGATTAGAATTCCAATGCGGACACTTTGGCCAAATTTGCAAGTGTAAAGGATGTTGACACTCTGAGCATAGTGCTAGTCGAGCGACTATCTGTACCAAGCATCCAAGCAGAGGAGACCACTCTGGTAATCTAGATGGCGGATACGTGGATGGCACCATATGTCGAGTATCTGACGCAGGGTGTGTTATATTATTTCATATAATATAATATTAGATTAAATAATGTGACAAAATGTGATTTGTCACACCTTGTAACATATTATTGAGAGTCACAAAAATCAGACACATGTGTGTGCCAAAATGTGACATATTTTGGAGTTACAAAATCAGTTACAAATTTGTAACTCCCAAATATTACCCAATAATGTGTATATTATATGTTACACATTTGAGATTGAGTTTCACAAAGTCATGATGATATATGACTGTTGGAGACATGTTTTTAACTCCCAAAAGGTGTTTGGAGGTTACAAAATCATGTGGGAAAGGATTTGGGACGTTTTGGAAAAATGATTTTTTTTGTGCTGAAAATGGCCTGTGGCCGCGGCCTGGGGGACAGAAGCCAGTGGCCGCGGCCACTGAAAAGTCGTGGCCGCGGCCAGTGAGGCTGACAGCCTATGTGAATTTTCAGTTTTTTCCAAATTGAACGGTTCTAACATCCCAAATAACTCCCAAATCTCCATTTTAATTCCATAAACATCCAATTAAACATTGGTAACAGCCATGGGGGTTGGTGGAATTTGAAATTCAAAGGGGTATCTCAAACTCTATAAATAGGAGCCTAATGCTCACTTGTAAGACACACCATTTTCCATCCACAAAGCACTTGGCTAGAAAATACACCAAAAGGCTTGATAATTCCAGAGAGCTATTTCCTAAAGAGATCCCTTAGTGCT
The DNA here is from genome assembly GCF_963169125.1 of Humulus lupulus. NCBI lineage: Eukaryota > Viridiplantae > Streptophyta > Magnoliopsida > Rosales > Cannabaceae > Humulus > Humulus lupulus. The sequence goes on along the minus strand of NC_084795.1, from coordinate 53,661,406 downwards.
TAGAGAATAGGGGGAAATAAGCTTTTGGACAAAGGTCTTGAACCTTGTTCAAGTTGGTGATCCCCACTACTCTACACTTTGGTTGTGTGAGAGTTTGTTTGTGTTTTCATTCTTTTGATCTTGTTGATCTTATTTATTTGTATTATTATAGTATTGAGCTTGTAATCTTCTTCCTCTACATCTTATTTCTATTTACTTGTATTTTGAGCAATTGAGTTGTAATGTTTATTTAATCAATATTATCATGTCTATTGTATTTTTGCATAGAGTTGTATTTGGTTTTTCCATAATTTCATTGAGCAATAATATATATTCTCTAACAATCAAAAGCTTATTCCTTTTTGTTTCAATGGAAGGGGAGACCATCAAGATCATGAACCAAGACCTAGTGAGGTTGGATAGGTTTGATGGATCCAATTTCACTAGGTGGCAAGACAAGGTGAAATTTCTTTTGACAACACTCAAGATAGCCTACATCCTTGAGACATCCTTGAGTCATCCTTGGCACCTCTAGCCGAGCCATCCGACAAAGACACTCCCGAAGATGTGGAGAAAAGAAGGAGGAGAGAAGAGGACAACCTTCTTTGTAGGGGTCATATCCTTAATGCCCTATCCGATAGGCTATATGATCTCTATACCAATACCAAATCTGCAAAGGAGATTTGGGATGCCTTGGAGAGTAAGTACAAGGCTGAGGAAGAGGTACAAGAAAATTCTTAATTTCTCAATATTTTGAATTTTCTTTCATTGATGGAAAAACTCTTTTACCTCAAATTCATGAGTTACAAGTGATTGTGAACAAGTTGAAAGTTCTCAAGATTGAGCTTCCCGAGGCCTTCCAAGTTGGTGCAATAGTGGCAAAATTACCACCAACTTGGAGGAGCTATAGGAAAAGAATCCTCCATAAGAATGAGGATTATACTTTGGAAGAGATCCAAAAACACATTAGAATTGAAGAGGAATCGAGAATAAGAGACAAGGGTGTGAATGAGTCTAAAGATGAGACTTCCAAGGCCAATGTGGTTTCACACAAGCATCCAAAGGGCAACAACAACAACAAAAGGGGTAGTGGGAACCCTTTAGGTCCAAAGAAAGATCATGGACAATTCAAAGACGTGAGAGATCATTGTTTTGTTTGTGGAAAACCCGGGCACTATGCTAGAGTGTGTAGGTACCGAAAGGACCCACATGAGAATGAGGTAAATGCTATAGAAAAGGAAGAAGAGATCCTAGCATGATTACCATGTTTATGTGCCTTATTGGGAAAATTGTTATTTTGTAATAAAGCTTGTACTCTTGAAAGCTATCAATAAAATTAAAGTATTATTCTATGATGATTCTTTATTTTGCTATGAGACATTTGTGTGAGACATTAACAAAGTTTCAAAATGAACTTGTTAAAATAATAGGTAAGTGTGTAGACCTATTATTTCATAATGTGATTATTTGTTTGAGAAAGTCTCACATTACATTTGTGTTCACATTTTATTTTGTGAAATATATAAAAGAAAGCAACCAAGTAAAAGTTACTTTCAAATAAGTGTGCCTTGCTTTAGCAAGTAAATGAATCAAGATAAACATTGAGGTTTTTATCTTGATCTATTGAGTGTTTATCATGAAGCTTAAGGACTCATGATGAACTTTGAGAATCACAGGTCTAGATTTATCTTGGAGGATAAATGACTTATTAGAAATGAAGAGATTTCTATTTTAAAGTGATATTTTATTATCACTATGTGAGAAATGTGGGGGTGATGCTCCAAAGTTAATCAATTTATTTTGTTGTTAATCAATTGATTAATTTGGTCTTCCTATCAAATAGGTGATTTGGAATTCCACATTTTAAATCACATTGGCTATATGTGTATAGAATGGATAAATCTAGACATGCTTGGTGTCTAAAGTTACTGTTTGTAATATTTTGATTCAATAAGGAATCAATTTAAAACATAAAGGAGAATTTTAGAAATAAAGAGATTTCTAGAATTAATATTCAAATGTTTATCTTGGATATTAAACTATAAAATAGTGGGGGTGTTGACTATGATCAAAATCACTATTTTAAAGGGGTAACTATTTTAATCAAACTATGGCTAGCAACAAAGTTTGAATAAAATAATGAGAGTGTCTAAGTATGCATACATGAGAAAAGAAATGATTCAAATGGAACATCTCAAGAGATGAGACTTAGACTCCCTAAAGAGATTCACGGTTGATGGTAACCTATCTTAATACTAGTAACCAAACTAGTATTAGGTTCAATAGGTAATAACAAGTCAATCAAGTGAATAGATAGTAGTACTCAAATTTTGTCCCATCTGAGATATGAGTACTAGTGTGTTACCAAAATGAGGGTTAAAACCGAAAGGTTTTTTAATAGAACTCAGCCTTGAAAAGACAAGTATTTTAGGGTAACAAAATACTGTAAGAGTTCTACCTATATAGACCTAGGGGTGGTGCCGCCCTTCATGAGAATTGGGAGTCATTCTCAAGAAAAGTCTATGAATGGAATGTGCACATGGCCCTTAACGGTGCAAAAGCGAGACATTGAGGTCTCAAGTGAACACAGCAAATGTGTGTGTGTTATCACCGATTTGTTATCAAGGGATAGTGGTTCAATGCTTCGGCAACCAAAATTTCAACAAACTTTGTGATAATTACACTAAGGTAAAATTCAAGTCGAAAGACATTTTACTTTATGCACCAATGCAAAGGTTTCTATAGAGAGTGATTATTTAATCAAGTGGGGGAATATTATATTTTAATATAATGTTTGATTGATTAAATAAGTGTTACAAAAAGTGATTATTTAATCTAGTGGGGGAATGTTATATTATTTCATATAATATAATATTAGATTAAATAATGTGACAAAATGTGATTTGTCACACTTTGTAACATATTATTGAGAGTCACAAAAATCAGACACATATGTGTGCCCAAATGTGACATATTTTGGAGTTACAAAATCAGTTCCAAATTTGTAACTCCCAAATATTACCCAATAATGTGTATATTATATGTTACACATTTGAGATTGAATTTCACAAATTCATGATGATATATGACTGTTGGAGACATGTTTTTAACTCCCAAAAGGTGTTTGGAGGTTACAAAATCATGTGGGAAAGGATTTGGGACGTTTTGGAAAAATGACTTTTTTGTGCTGAAAATGGCCTGTGGCCGCGGCTTGGGGGACAGAAGCCAGTGGCCGCGGCCACTGAAAAGTTGTGGCCGCGGCCAGTGAGGCTGACAGCCTATGTGAATTTTCAGTTTTTTCCAAATTGAACGGTTCTAACATCCCAAATAACTCCCAAATCTCCATTTTAATTCCATAAACATCCAATTAAACATTGGTAACAGCCATGGGGGTTGGTGGAATTTGAAATTCAAAGGGGTATCTCAAACTCTATAAATAGGAGCCTAATGCTCACTTGTAAGACACACCATTTTCCATCCACAAAGCACTTGGCTAGAAAATACACCAAAAGGCTTGATAATTCCAGAGAGCTATTTCCTAGAGAGATCCCTTAGTGCTTAGAGAATAGGGGGAAATAAGCTTTTGGACAAAGGTCTTGAACCTTGTTCAAGTTGGTGATCCCCACTACTCTACACTTTGGTTGTGTGAGAGTTTGTTTGTGTTTTCATTCTTTTGATCTTGTTGATCTTATTTATTTGTATTATTATAGTATTGAGCTTGTAATCTTCTTCCTCTACATCTTATTTCTATTTACTTGTATTTTGAGCAATTGAGTTGTAATGTTTATTTAATCAATATTATCATGTCTATTGTATTTTTGCATAGAGTTGTATTTGGTTTTGTTATCCCAAAAATTTGAAAAGAATGACGTGGCAGTAAAATTGGCACATGGCATGAGTTAATGGGGTGATCTGGCTTAGTGATGGCCCAATACATCAGTTAAGGAATTGGACAGATGGTCAAGCCAAATATGCCCGACCGAAGAGAATATTTGAACTGAGGGTGGCTTGGCTCAGATCTCAGTTTGAAGACCTTAATAATTGAATTGGAGCCAAGTCCAAGAAGTTGAAGGAAGTTTGGATTTTGGTTCAAAGGATAAAAGCATTAGGTTCGATCGGACCTAAGCTTAGGGGACCTCTTGTTAAGATTGGCTCGAGTGAGTTCAAAGAAAATGACCAAGGCTCAAGTTTTACTCAAGGGGAAAGCCACATAATGGCCGATCGGGTATGATGTGGAAGAGGTACACTTGGGCTTGAATGAGGTGAGGAGGAAAAGTATACCTCGGACCACTTTGGTCCGAGGAGAAGATGTTGGAGTCCGATCGGGTTTTGTTTGAAAAGGAGAGGCTCGGACCATTTTGGTTCAACGAGAAAGGTCCAAGGTCCGATCGGACCTTGGTTGAACAAAGGAGGCTCGGACCATTCTGGTCCGAGGAGAAGAGGACTATGTCCGATTGGACATACTCATAGGAGGTACCTTGGACCATTTTGGTCCAAAGAGATGTAAATGGTGGCTCGGACCACCTTGGTCCGAGGAGAAAGGTCCAAGGTCCGATCAGACCTTGGTTGAATGAATAAGGCTCGGACCATTTAGGTCCGAGGAGAGGGGCATTGTGCCCGATCGAACAAGATGCCTATGGGAGTGCCTTGAACCATCTTGCTCCGAGGAGATGGCAAGGAGAGATGGCTCGGACCACCTTGGTCCGAGGAGGAAAGTGCAAGGTCCGATCGAACCTTGACTGGAGGAGCCAAAGAGGGTGGTTTGAACCACCTTAAGCCAAAGAAGAAGGCTATTGTGTCCGATCGAACACAATGAAGGGGAATGCCTCGAATTTGCCCGAAGTAAGAAGCAAAGTAAGTACCCTTGGACCACCTTGGTTCGAGGAGATCTAAATGTACATGACCTTTGGTCCGAGGAGAGCCATGCACATACCACCTTTGACCTACGAAAAGCTTGAAGAGTAGTCAACATGCATGAGAGACTACGTCAAACTGCCCGAAACTACTTCAGTAAGAATTGGTCTAAGCGTCTGGGAATCTCTCAATCCTCACTCGAATTTAGGGATCAGTTGTATTTTAAACATTTATTTTGTAATATAAATATTATGTAAATAATGAAATATCCCGATCTAAAGGGGATATCAGTTAAGAATCCCAGGTCTATAAATAGAGAGTTGGGAGGATCATAAAAGGACTTTTGGCAAATTTAAGAGTTAACCTGTGTTCTAGAGAGAGAAAGTGTTTTTCCTGAGAGAACCCCTTTTTGTATTCTGGAATATTTTGCACTGAAGAAACTCAGTTGACACGGTTCATCTGATCTTGAGTGTGAATACAGTAATAAAATCTCTAAGTGGATTAGGCTATTACCGATTATCGGGGCTGAACCACTATAAAATCTCGTGTTATTTACTTTCATTGATAAAAAACTGTCTCTTGTCGTTTATTATTCTCTTGAAGGCTTGTCGTAATTGGTGTTCTTACGTCGTTGGCTAAATTCACAGTTAACAGGTTTTTCCATAATTCCATTGAGCAATAATATATATTCTCTAACAGGGTGTGTTACCAACGGACAGAAACAAAGCCAAGACCCTTCAGTGACAGGATGCTAGGTATATCCTGGTTGATGGAATTTTGTACCGAAGGGGATACTCAATGCCACTCCTCAGGTGTATTACAAAGGAGAAGGCCAAAGAATTGATGAAAGAGGTACATGAAGGTTTTTGTGGAGATCACGCTGAGGGGCAGAGTTTGTCAAAAAAGATCCTAAGGCAAGGATATTTCTGGTCAACGATGAATGAAGACTCGATGGAATTCGTGCGGAAGTGTGATAAATGCCAGAGATTCTCCAAAATCCCACGAGCAGCCCCTAATGAGCTTAAACAAATGCAAAGCCCGTGGCCGTTTGTAGTTTGGGGTATCGACCTAATCGGATCTTTGCCCACGGGAAAAGGCGGTGTCAAATATGTTGTGGTTGTCGTCAACTACTTCACCAAATGGGCCGAGGCTGAACCACTTGCAACCATAACGCCCAAGAAGGTGCTGGATTTTGTGATAAAAAATATCATTTGTCGCTATGGATTGCCAAGGAAGATTGTCTCGGATAATGGCACCCAGTTTGATAGTGATTTATTCACGGATTTCTGCGAGCGACATGGTATTATCAAGAGCTTTTCTTCAATTGCTCATCCCCAAGCAAATGGACAAGTTGAAGCAGTCAACAAAATTTTGAAGGATACACTGAAGAAAAGGTTAGAAGAAGCTAAGGGGCATGGCCAGAGCAATTGCCTGAAGTACTTTGGTCGTATAGAACTTCCCACCGAATAGCAACGGGTCATACTCCATTCTCTTTGGCTTATGGATATGAAGCTATGTTGCCTGTTGAGTTAGATCCACCTACGCATCGCAGAATAACGTACGATCAAGATTTGAACAGCCAGCTATTAATGGAATCCCTGGACTCAATCGATGAGAAACGTGAACAAGCCCAACTCCGAGTACCTGCGTACCAGCAGAAAGTCGACCGGTATTTTAACTCTAAAGTTCAGGAGAGAAAGTTCAACGTTGGAGATCTTGTACTCCGAAGAGTTTTTCTAAACATCCGCGACCAAGCTGCTGCAGTACTTGGACCTAATTCGGAAGGGTCATACCAGATTGAAGAAGTCCTTCACCCAGGCACCTATAAACTTGCTCGCTTAAACGGAGATCTCGTTCCTCGCTATTGGAATGGAGAACACCTACGCAAGTATTACCAATAAACAATTATTTTTAAAGAATTGGCTTGTATTAATTTTACTTTTTACAAGTTTTGAAAAAGGGTTGGTCATTTTATGTGACCGATCGCTTATAAGTGTAAGATCTTATTGATCACTCGTACATACATGTTTTGTCCATTTATTATGAGAAATATAAGGGACTGTGCACAGCCAGTCATTTCTTGCCAATTATTGTATTTATTACAAGTATTTGCTCATTACGTGTGTTGTTTTGCTGTATTATAATTCTAATTATATTGCTACGAGCAGTAATGTTCGAACAGGCTCTGGTCAAGGCAAGTGACCAAGGACCTAAAGCTCCTTGATCACTTGGGGGGCATATAAGGATAAATAAGCAAAGCATATCGTTAAAAGGTATGTAAACACATGAGCAAAATAAGTGAAAGCATGCTAGGGTACTTAGAGTATTTTTCAAAATTTTGTCATTTTGTTAAATCAAACCAAAGTGTTATGCTAAGTTCGGTCATGCGAACAAGATATAATAATAAAATAAAAAGATGTTATAATATTAAAAACGAATTACTTTACACCATGAGCAGTATTGCTCGGATATAATTGTCTGATTAAAAGGAAAATAGCTGCACGCACGACAATAAAAAATTAGTGTCTTTACATCACGACCAGGAGGTCGTGTAATTAAACTATCAAAAGAAAAAAGGGAAAAAGACTAAGGGGTTGGAGGATCTTGAGGAACGTCCTGGTCGACAGCTGCGCCAGCTTCATTGTCTGTACCATCTATCCCTGTTGCCAGAGAAATCTCCGGGGAAGTAAGTACTTTAGCCCTCTCTTCTTCCTCCAGGCGAATGGCACACTAAGACATTGAGTCCGCCTCAGGCGTTTTGACAGATAGTTGAAGTTAGCCTCCCAGTTGTGCTTCCAGAACTCGTAAAAGCAAAGATGAGTGGCTTCCTTGTACTTCTCCAAGTTCTTGGCTTCAGCTTCCTTAAGCTCATTCACGCATTTCTCCAGCTCCTCCGTCTCCTGCCTGCTCATAATCAAATCAAGCTCGAGCTGTACGGCCTGTTGGTAGTTGAGTTTGGCGCTTTCCTTGAACTTTTCTTTGTCTTCGTTGAATTTCTTCAGGCCATTCCGAACCTCCAGCAGCTCCTCGGTCAGAGTGGCGTTTTGCTCGAGCAGTTCCTTTTTCTGCTTAGACAGCTTCGTATTCTTCTCAAGCCACTCTCCATTCTATTTAGTTAGCTCATTGTTCTCGAGCAACTCAGCATTTTTCTCTTCGAGTGCTTTCTTAGCCTCGACGAGCCTGGTGTCAAAATTTCTGGCCTGGGACACCATCGCTCCAGCACGGCACCAGCCAGTGGTCATGGTTAGTAGTCCCTATAATCAGATAAAAAAGGATAAAGTGATGGCAGAGAATCAAAAATAAATTATCCAGCATCAGGGAGTGTCTTACGCTAACTATCTCGTTCAACCCTCGGTTGAGTATTTGATCAGGCTCCATGGAAATGGTTTCAGTAATAGCCTTCTGACTGCATTTATGTTTGGAGAGCTTGTATATCCTCTCCCTGGCTGAGCTGACCACGATGCTGGACAGGGAGCCTTCGGGCTGATTACGCTGCGTTTGGCTGTTAGGGGCCTGAGAAATAGGCTGCTGGTCGACGGGTGTTGGAGGATTGGAATTTTGGTCGACCAGAGGCGTTGAGGCTGGATGCTCGAGTAGTGATGGAGGTGGTTTGTTCTCCTTCGAAGGGACGATGGTTGGAGGGTCATCGGTTCAAGCCTTCTTTGAGGCAGATTTACTGTTCTCCCCTCGGGCCCTCTTGCTGTCCTTTTTCTTGCCAGAAGATGCGGTAGCAGCCTTATAATGCTCGAACACGTCCTCAGAGTCCATATCTGCACAAAAGGAAACAACACGAGCAGTGAGACAAGGTATTTATATGGGGCTAAAAATAAAAGTGAAGAGATTATAAGTAAAGTACCCGCGCTACAACTACTGGTCGCTACATTACTTACTGCCTGGAAGAAAATCTGAACTTAAGATTGGAGTATACTTAAATTTGCCATCCCCATCAAATAGATGACAGGGAATTGGCAAACTATCTAAAAGCGAAAGATCAGTACCGTTCTCATCGGAAGACTCGTCGATGGGAGCGGGGGGTTCCGTGGCCTTCTTTTTTCCTTTTCCCTTTGGGGCAGGGGGAGCAGCAGCTTGCGAGGTGCTGGAAGGTTCCCTAATTATTACTCCAATGGCCCTCCTTGGAAGAGGTTGTTCCACGGCTGGGTGCTGCTCAAGAACCTCTCCGCCGGTTGCACTCCCCGCTGTTGACTCCCTCACATCCTGGTGAGGGGCCAAAAGGCCGACCAGCCTAAGGTTAGCCTCTGTGACCAGATGCTTGACGCTTCTTTCCACGTTAGTCATACTGGCCAAGAGGTTTGATCTTAACTCCATGTCTGGAGTGGGGTCTGGTCGCAACCATGGGCCTGAAAGGCACTAAAAATCTAAAAAAAAATATAGAGAAAAAATTAAAGAAAAACTGACAACCAGTGGTACAAAGGCATTACCTCCTTGCATGAAGGCCAGGTTGTTCGCGACCATGTCAGTCGTGAGGAAGTACTCCTGGTAGTACCTCCCCACATTCGATATATGGGTGGTGTCGGTCAGGAAGGTGTGCCCAGTTTCCTGATGACAGAAATGAAAGAACCCCGTATCTTCTTGGTTGGGGTTAGACTTGAGGTCAAACAAGTAATTAACCTCATGGGGTGTTGGCACATGCCATTTTTTGTGGATATATAGGATAGAGTGCGGTGAGCATCCTATACCCGTTGGGGGTTATTTGGAAAGGGGCAACCCCAAAGTAGTTGACTACCCCTTGGAAGAATCCACGAAGAGGCAAGGTAGCCCCTGCCTCAATATGGTATCTCGACCAGGCGTTGAAGGCGCCTCCGGGAAAGTTCGCCCGTTGGTCGTGGTTGGGTCAAACTAATGTCACCCTCGAGAGTCCGTATTTCCTAATGTAGTTGGCAATCATCCTGATCGTCACCCGACTTTCAGGGACAACATACCATTCAACATCTGGTTGAATGGAATTTCAAGGCTAAGCATGAGTTTGGATATTGGGGTCAGGAGTATTTTCTGCTCGACCACTGGTCGAGGGAATTTCAACCTGAGGAGCAGGCTGATTTGAAGGATTGGGAGTTTTCTTTTTCTGGGCTGTAGTTTTTGCTCGAGCCATATTTTTAATAAGAGTGGATGAAGTGTTTGTAGTGGCACAAGAAAAAGGGATGTCAGGTATTAGCGATGACAGTTGCTCCTCGTTCTCAAGCAGCTGATGTAATGCCCCGAATTCTCCGTTGTGTTTAACAGTGTGAACAGTAGTCCGGGAGGGCCGTACTTGCTTAATTATGTTATTAGTTGATAAAATGCATGTATGTATTGATTATATTATGATATGATGTGAAATGCATGCATGTGAGTCCATATTTCTTTATACAGGGGTGTGATAGTAATTTGGCCCGTTGAGGGTAAATTGGTTATTTGAACGCATGTTGGTGATATAAATTGAGACCACATTATGATGTGGGTTTGTTCGAGCCATTTGGCATGAGACGATCAAGGAAATGTTAAATATCGGTTTGGTCATAACAGGCTTAAGCTCGGGGCTCGGGGTGAGTCTCGGGGTGCTTTTAATGTTTAGAGTGTTACCGGGCATTAAAGGGTAACGGGATGTGAAACATTGGTGTTTGAGAATTTTGAGATTAGCGGGAATTGGGAAGCGTTAATTATCATTAACGGTGTAGGTGGAAAATGTCAAAAATGCCCTTGAGTTGACTTTAGGAGCTTTATTATACCTAGGGGTATAATGGTCATTTGTGTTTATGATATATATATGATGTATGGATGGCTGGGAAAACAGAGTCTTGCTTCTTCTCCTTCCCGTAGGTTCATTTCTCTCTTCTTCTTCTTTGGAATTTTGAGCTTAAGTGTGGAGCTAAGCTAGGAAACTTGGAGGTTGAGGTTGTAGACATAGTTCAGCCATTGGAGAGGGTTCAATACCAAGCTTGAGGTAAGCTTTGATCTTTATTTTTACTGGTTTTGCTCTGTTTTCATTCATGGTTTTCAGCTCTTGATTTAGGTGTGGAAAATTGGAATTAAAGGGAGTTCTTGAGGTGTTTTACTTGGGTTATGATGAGGGAGAGTTTTGGGTGTTGTTTAGGGGTTTTAATGGGTGTTTAAGAGAGGTTTGGGTGGTGTTTAAATTGGGTTTGAAAGGTTGGTTTCAAGGGAAAACGCAAAGGAAGAAAAACAGGGGTTTTGGCTGAAATGGGCGTTGCGCCGCGGCATGGCCAGGGTGTGCCGCGGCCCTTGGGAGCTGCTGGGTTTAGCCGCCTCTGTTTGAGGGGCGGGCCGCGGCATGGCCAAGGAGGGCCGCGGCCCTTAAGGCATTTTTGGCCAAAGAGAGCTTTTTGGCTCGGGGATGCAAGCCTAAGGCCTCGGGATTGAACCTACTACCCGGTTGAGTAGTGTTTGAGGTCCCGGAGGTTAGGTTTTGGTTTGGGAACCTTTTATTATTCATTTTATTGATGGAATCCCATGATTTGGTTATGACCAGGTAACCGCTAAAGGACCAAAAGGTCGATCGTTCTCAGGGTCATTCTTTTATCTGTTCTAGCTCGGACCAGAGGTAAGAAAACTGCACCCCAAGTGTGACATGCATGGATATTCCTGAGGCATGTTGAATGTGAGAGTATGGACATGGATTGTGTATGGAATGCTTAGCATATGTTGCTCATTTGTGCATGGCACTGACTTATTAGTCAGGTTTGACAAGAGTGCTAGTATCACTGTGAAGCTGTGACTTATTAGTCAGGTTCGGCAGTGGTATTGGGCATTGGTCACGATGAGCTGACTTATTAGTCAGGACGGCTTTGGCGTGTGTCACGCAAGTCAGTAAGATTGGATCTAATCGATTATTAGCATTGAATGACTCAAGGAGCATTAATGCCTGATCGACCTTGGGGGTCGATGAACAAAGAGAGCTCGGAGGCTAGTGGCTTACTCAACAACCACTCTCCCGCTAAAATCATGTGATGATTCATTTGCTTGTTGAAAGCTTTATGCTCAGTGTGATTATAACGATAATCATTTGATAATGTTTATATAAAGTGTTATGTTTTCTTGCTGGGCCTTGGCTCATGGGTGCTATGTGGTGCAGGTAAAGGGAAAGAGAAGCTCACCTAGCCTTGAGTGGAGAGCTGATGTGATGGTGTGTACATATGCAGCCGCTTGACTGCCACGGTCAAGGTGTTCTCAGAGGAACTAGGGAGTTTACCCTATTTTTGTCGCTTAGGTCGGCGGGATTGTAAATTTGAAACTGTAATGACCATTTTTGTACTGAGAACCACTTGTAAATGTTTCGTTTAGCTCTGCAGAGCAGTTTGTAATAAAATCTCCATTTCCTTTTCATTGGTTTTATGCCTTAACCCGTTAATTACACCTAGAGCACGTTTTTGACCAAAGGACTCAGGCAATGAGTCAAATTTCCGGTCCACCATTCACCGTAACTGTTCTGGGGTAGCCAGGGTGTTACAGCTGAGCCAATAAGTCCTCGTCAATTGGTCTTTCTCCCCCCCACGGATCTTGCATGAAAGCTACGAACAGAGAAATGAGGAGATAAGATGCAAAGCTTAAAAGCTTATGGTGAAAGTTGGAATAACATTGCTCGTGTATACGACTAGTAGCATTCTAACAGAAACACTAAGTTCTATACGAGCAGTTTGAAAAAAAAATTGAAAAGCGGAAGTAAAAGTTTTTTGGGAAAAAGCATTTTTGACTCCGAAGGGGCGAGAAAAACCTAGTTTTTCACCTAGCTTAAAAATCAAATTTTTACTTCAATTTTACGCCCTAAGTCTACAATATCGACTACCAAACTGGCTCCTAACTCCTACAGAACAATATTTCACTACCCTATCAATCAACTGTCAACATGCAAACATTCCTCATACATTTTTAGCAAAGAATACAAAAGGGTTCAGAAATGAAGGCAAGCATGAAGCGGTTAAATATAACAAGAAAGTTCATAAAACTTACTCAGGTAAAAAGTGAAGTCCGAAGGTGAAAGCTTTAAATGTTCGTGTGTAGATGTTGAAAATTTCTGGGCTCTGGAACACGAGTTCTTCAATGTTCTTCAGGAAGGCAAAAGTATGTAAAATGTGAAGAATGATTCTGAAGGTTCATTTATACTAGCCGAGGAGCAGTTGCTAAGATAATCATTAAAGGTAATTTTTCAAGGAGTGGGGAAGTGTGATAGCTGTCGGACACATTCTTGGGAAACTGAAAGGACCTGATTAGACATGATTGGTCACATTTTTCGAAAAGGCACGGGCGGTTCTGACATATTTTGTGGGGTACTCAAAGAGTAGGTTTCCTAAGTTTATTTATTGTTGGTCGCAATAAGTAAACTTGGGGGGCAAATGTTTACCAAAAAATGGCTTTGATGATGTGGCAAAGATTATATACACATGGATTGACACGTGGCAGAATCAAAGGGCAAATGTGTTGTTCGACTATCGACCAGAAGCGCACCTCATTGTCAGTGTTAAGCTTTGGTACGACCAGGCTAGTCGTGAAGCCCGATTTATTTCCTTCTTAAGTTGTAATCTAATATTAAATGTATTTGAATATTTCCTCATAATGATCCTTGATACGCGATTGTTAAGGAAAGATAGGATACGTTAGCATGTGTAACCCTCCTTGGGCCTATAAATATGCATGAAATAGCTCAAGGAGGGGACTTTTCGATTCATTAGCTTTTTTGTTTGATATTAAGAGAGAAAGAGCTATAGTGATTGTGGATGATTCTATTGTAATCCTTCCAAGGTTTGTGAAACTCAAGAACCCTAGTTCTTTGATCACGACTTTAAGATTCAATAATAACTGTTGACTGCGGTTTTGGCCAACGATGTGTAGACGTCAAAACGACAATAAACCTTCAAGAGAAAAATACGACACAGAAAATTTTTATAGTGGTTCAGCCCCAATGTGTTGGTAATAGCCTAATCCACTTGGAGTTGTGATATATTTAGCCTACACTCAAGATCAGATGAACTTGAGCTAACTGAGTTTCTTAAGTGCAAGTAGAAAAATATAGAGTTTCTCTCTCTAGAGAATACAAGCTTTATCTCTCTAAAATCTCTTAGAAAATGCCCCAAGAATACCCCAAGTAACAGTCCCAAAGTCTCCAAACTAGAGAGTTTTTCTCAGTCTAAAAAGATCCGATCCCTCATAATGATGCCATGAGCCATTTATTTATAAGCCCATGATCGTACAAATACAGTCCCTCATAATCAGGATCTTTATGTTATTCTTTGAATATTTAATTAATAATATCATCTAAAATACAAAAATAAGCGATCATTTGGGATAATATGAGAGATTCCCACGCAGGTACGACCGATTCTAGTTGAAGCCATTACTGGGATTTCTTTGCGTAACAATGATCTGTTTAGTTGGTCCACTTCATACCCACAAGGAAAACTGGAGAGCCAAAACACTTCACCGGTCGGCCAAACCCTCACTGGTCGGTCAAGACAAGTGACTGGTCGGACAAGCATCTGACTGGTCGGTCAAACACCTAACTGGTCGGACAAGCACCTGGCTGGTCGGTCATGACACTTGACTGGTCAGCTAAGTACCTCACTGGTCGGTCATGACACTTGACTAGTCAGTCAAAAATCTTTATCGGTCGGACATAAATTCTATCAGGTCGGCCAGATCACTTTATCACAACTCCGAAAAGCCAACACATTTATTGACTATTAATGCGCCATTTACTGACCATGTATTGCCACTTGTCACTTCTGACCGCCAAGTCATCGTACTGAATTTTTTGGGGATAACAATAACAATATCACTAAGTGGACGTAGGTCATTACCAATCACTGGGGCCGAACCACTATAATTCCTTGGTGTTTTTTCCTTTTTATTAGATTACCTTTTCAAGTGTTGTTCTATATCCTGTCGTATTCTTGACTCCATGCCATTGGCTAATTCGAGAGTCAACAAATTAAAAGATAAATTGTAAGTTGGTTACAAATTTATTTTTTAAATTTGAATATTTTCCTTTTAAGTAAGACTTATCAGAAAATAATCAATATACTCAAGATACTCAAGAATTCGCTCTGTGAAAATAATGATACTTTTCTATCTCTCCCTAAAAAAGATACATAACCAATTTCAAGCCTTATTCTCTTGATCTCATGAGTTGAGTACACCAAGTAGAATAAAAAAGTAACCATCCTATCTAAGTGCCCACACACTTCTTGAGGTGTAGAGAATGTTGTGGAAGATCTTGGTGTGAGTACCTGGGAAAACCTTGGATAGGAAGTTTGTTCAAATTACGAAAAGATAGCAAGGACACTTGATATGCATCAAGAGGTATGTTTTCTATTATTTTCTTGCTTATGATTAATGTATGTATATTAATGGATCTTCATATTTAAAGGTAGTTTAAATATGTTACAAAATTTTTGTTGTACACTGGGCCGGCCCACCACCATTCCGCTGCATATTAGGAAACTCATTCCTAACAATATTGGATGCAGTTTTCTTACCTTTAGCCCAAGCACAGGTTACCAATGAACAACCCTCGAGCACGATCCCAGTTCCGAGCCCCTAGTGATAACCTAGTCACAACCATAATATAGAATCCCGTCAATAATGAGTAAATAAAGGCTTCTGGACCGAGTCCTAGCCTCCGGGACGTCGAATCCTACTAAACTAGGTAGTGGAATCGATCCTGAGCCCTTAGGTTTAAGTTCCCATCACTAAAAACCCATTTTTCCCATTTTGAGCCACACCCCAAACACCCGAGCCATGCCCCGCTCAAGTTAGGGGCCCAGCCTCTTCTCTGTCTGCGCCTCGCACCGCGCCTACTAGGCGCCGCGACCCTAATTGCCCAACAACCTCCATCTTCTTATCTCACCAAATCCATATATATAATAAAATATTTATTTCTATTACCAAATAACCTGGTAGTGTACTAAATACCCAATATACCTCTTGACTCACACCGAGTCAAATATAGGTCCCGTTGTGACTTTCCCATTAGCTTGCTCCCTAGGATCGTCTTGTGCCGAGTAACCCAAATATATCCACATAATGATGTGGTCCCACACATATATCACATATATGCCAAATATACCCATAACATGCCAAATTAAAAAAAATGCCTTTTTAATAAAAAATGGGCCCACATGCATATTTAATACCCCTAAATATGCATATCAAGTCATATTATGATATAGCTCACATAATCATATAATGATACACATATATATCACATAATTACATATTTCCCATAATTTTCCATCATAGCCCCCTAATCAAGGTCTTTAGCCTAATTAGGTAATTTGGGACGTTACATTCTTGGTAGAAGGCTAAAAGCTCAGAAGACTCTTTGTAGAGGGAGCATCTGGTGTCAGATCTCAACCACCCCCTGGTGCCAGCTCTCCACCACCCCTGGCGCAGGTGCGTCAAGTGAGATACTACTAGTTAGTGTTAGGGATTAGGCTATAGATAACATTTGGTTTGTGATACAACTCAAGACAAAAGATACAACTAAATCCATCTTTGAGAATAGTTAAACACAAATTACATAAACATAATAAGGTAAGAGTTTAGAGTGGACCTTCCTTGAAGAACAAACCCTAGAAACATAAGATCACAAGCTATGATTTTATGTGAAACACAAAAGTTACAAGGCTTGACACAAATGAAGATTTGTTGTCCAAAAATCTATATTCCTAGCCTTCTCTATGGAAATTCTTGAAGCTACAACATTGGAATGAGGTTGGGATACACAAGCCTTGGTCCTCATACAAGCCAAGATTTCTTGACGAAGATCTTGGAGAAAACTAGTAAACTTGGAGCTAGAGAGAGATGGAGAGATCTTCTTTTAGAGAGAGAGGTGAGTGATAAATTCACCAATTGACTTATATAAACCCCTTAAATAGTAAAGGACCCTCATTAGGCTCAGCCAATGAGATTATTGCATTTAAATTTGAGTTTTGGAGGTTATTTAATTAAATGTACGAACTTTCCATAACATCCCAGGCGACACATCGCCTGGTTTGTCTCAACCAAGGGTTTCAAGCCTTTTAGCGACGGGTCGCCTCCTAGGGGGCGACGGATCGTCGACACCTCTGTTTCAGAACTCCAAAACTTGTCTTAAAACACTTCCAAATGCTCACAAACTTCTTGGGTACTCTTATATACTCCAAATAAACATTTTGGACCCAAAAAGTTGATTTACAAATGCTTATACTGAAAGTCAACTTTCACATGTTGACTTTTGTGAAATCATTATTATTTTAGCACCTCTTCATGCCTAAACAATTTCACCATATATTTAACCATTCTTAACATTCCTCCACTTGGTTAAATACATCTTCACTTCTCTTGCCAATGATATTAGTGCATAAAGTATGGTACCTCTTGGGTTTGAACTTTACCTCAGTGAAAACACTACAAAGCTTAAACTGAAATGCTAAGGTATTCTTAAAAGATAGAACCCAACATTCCTAGTGATAAAAATTGGTAATGTCTCACACATCTTTATCTGATTACTATGTATTTCCCACTGTTCGCGCTGAGCACTATTAATGGTCTTGTGCTTGATCCATTCATGAACCATCCAGAGAGAAAACTCCTACTCTCTTGAGAGGCAGCCCGCCTTTAGGTTTACATAGGTGAAATTCTTACAAAGTCTTTGCTACCTTTAGAGATTCTTGTTGCTCTTCAACTGAATTTCATTAAAAGCCATAGGCTTAACCCTCACTTCGGTAGCAACCAACATTAACTCACCCATGTTGAGACTTTTAAGTTGTTAATATTGTATCTACTCCCTTATAAAATGACTTGTTCTTACCCATTGAACTCTAGACTTTATGTAAACAAGTTTTGAGTTGGGTTGCCGTCATTGGGGAATCTATATATTAAGGAGTTTTAGTCTCATCCCTTTATTTGTGGAACTAACCAATCTCTCTCAAGAGGTTTAGTAAACGGATTTGTTAAGTTTTCACATGATTTCACATATGAAATTGATATGACACTTTTATCAATCAATTCTCTCAGATAGTCATGTCTTAGACTCATATGTCTAGACTTCTCATTATAAATCTTGTTGTAAGCACTAATCAAAGTGGCTTGATTATCACAATGTATCAAAATCGTCAATACATCAACCACGGTTTTCGATATCTCCAACATGATATCTCTTAGTCACTCGACCTCTTTGGTGGTTGTCGCTAGAGCTACAAACTCAGACTCCATGGTTGAGTGACATATACATGTTTTTTTCTTAGAACCCTAAGAAACTGCACCCCCACCAAGGGTGAACACCCAACCAGTTGTGAAGAGATATCCTCACACCAAATATCCAACTAGTGTCGGTATATCCTTCAAGTACCTTTGGAAACTTAGAATATTGGAGGCATAACTCTTTGGTCCTTTTATGGTATCAAAATAATGTTTCAACGGGCTTCCAATGTAAGATGAATTGCTTAATAACCTACTAAGTTTACTAACTGCAAATGCAATGTTCGCTCTAGTATGATGAGCGGCACACATAAAACTCCCAATTGCACTTACATACTCTAGTTGAGCCACCACTCTCCATTCATTATTTTCAAGCTTTTGACTTGAATTGAAGGGTGTGTTTGCCTCTTTGATATCGAGATGACCAAACTTGTCAAGCATTTTCTCAACATAATGAGCTTGACCTAAGGCATATCCATCAATATTTATTCTAGCTTTAATACCTAATATGGTATCAACCTCTCCAAGGTCCTTCATCTTTAAGTTAGAAGATAGAAACCTCTTCGTTTCTATTATTCCTTTCATGTCACTACTCAATATCAACATATCATCAACACATAGACACACTAAGATGACATAGTCATCACAATTCTTAGAGCATAAGCACTTGTCCGCACTATTGTGTCTAAACCCATTTGAAGCAATGGTCTCATCGAACTTCTCATGACATTTTTTTGTGCTTGCTTCAAACTATATAATGATTTAACAAGCATACACGCCTTATCTTCATTTCTCCTTAGAACAAACACTTCTGGTTGTTCCATTTACACCTCCTCATCGAGGTTACCATTTAGAAATGTTGTTTTGACATCCGTTTGATGAACATAGAGGTTGTGTATTGATGATAAGGCAAACAACAATCTTATAGATGTTGTCCTTGCTACCAGTGCATAGGTATCAAAATCATTTATGCCCTCTTTTTGTCAAAACCCTTTGACCACCAATCATGCCTTATAGGAATGAATGGTCTCATTAGTATTGTATTTCTTTCAAAATACCCACTTGCAACTAATTGGCTTTGATCATTGTGGTAAATCAATAATTTCCCAAGTGTGGTTAGACATAATTGAATCAGTCTCATCATTTATTGCCTCTTTCCAAAAATTAGAGTCCCTTGAGGACATTACTTCTTGGAATGTTTTAGGATCATCCTCCACTTGAAGTACTATAGGATCCTTCACTCCCTTATGGTTTTCCTCTACTAGGTAAAGAGTCTCCATTTGAGAGGTTTGATTTTTTGATCCACTCTCTTTAATCATTTGGCTTCTTCTAGGCAATATCGGTTGCTCTACAACCCTTGAAGGTAACTCCTCCTGAGTTTCTTCTAATGAGATTGGTTCTTGAGGCTTATTGTCACTATACAACAAACTCTCAAGGAACTCCACTTCTCTTGATTCAATTATCACATTAGACTCCAAGTCTAATAGCCTATAGGCCTTGCTATTTGAGGCATAGCTTACAAACACACATTTGACGGTCATTGGACCCAACTTGGTCATTTTAGGTTCTGTGCTATTGCAATAAGTAAGGCACCCCCACATTTCGAGATACCCTAGGTTGGGTCTCTTTCCTTTCCATATCTCCTATGGTGAAATTTGATTATTCTTTAGAGGAATCCGGTTTAGAATATAACAAGCGATAAGCATGGGTTCTCCCCATAATGCAAAACTCAAATTTGCATGTAATAGCATAGCATTAATCATTTCAACATATGTCACATTCTTTCTTTCCGCTATGCCATTTTTTGGGGGGAGTATAAGGGGATGTACATTCATATATTATACCATGCATCACACTAAACACATTAAACTCACTAGAAAAGTATTCACCGCCCCTATCACTTCTAATCACTTTTATTTTCTTTTCCAATTGATTTTCAACTTCAGCTTTATTGATTTTAAACATGCTAAAGGTCTCATCCTTATTCTTAAGCAAGTATGCACATAGGAATCTAAAACAATCGTCAATGAAGTTAGTAAAATACCTATGTCCTCCTCTAGTAATTATTTCATTCAATTCGCACAAATCACTATGTATGAAATCTAACAAGTTAGTTTTCCTTTCAACACTAGGAAAAAGTCTCTTTACCATCTTGGATTTAACACATAATTCACATTTATCATCAACATCATTGCATACAATTAAACCATATTTGATAACTATTTTAATTGTAATAAATCCTATATGAACAAGTCTATTATGCCACAAAGTAATAGAATTAAAATCAAGCACATAAAAGGAGAGCATGCATTATTATCAAAACCATTGTCCTTGGTACATAAATTTATCATCCCATCACACACATACAATTTTCCCACAAAGTAATTGTCTTTGGATAGAATTAGCTTGTCGGCCTCAAACACCACTTTGATGCCTAGTTTGCTTAACAAATGTCCACTCACAAGGTTCCTACTCATATCTGGAACATACAACTCATTGGTCAAGAGGACCTTCTTTTCCAGATGTGAAGTAAAGATCAACATTCTCCTTGCCCAACACCTTGGACCTTTGCTCATTCCCCATTTGGATTTCATGCCCATCATTTGATTCCTCAAAGGTCTTGAAGACCTCTCTATCATAGGCTACATGAACGGTGTCACAAGTGTCATACCACCACCCTTGCACCTTTCCTTGTATGGCATTCACCTCACTCAAAGTTGCAACCAACTCCTCTTCGGTTGTGTTGACTTTGGATCCATGGTTATGGGGTTTTGATACTTGCATTCTCTAGACATGTGACCACTCTAGCCACAAACAAAACAAGGGCCTCTCACACCCTTGAATTGCCCTTCATTCTTCCTTGGAGATAGATGAATATCTTTCTTTGATTGGGGTTTCTTGTGAGTCTTCCAATTGGATTGAGAGGGTTTCTCTATGGCATTAGCCTTGGACGTCCCAACATTGGACTCTTCCATACTCTTGTCTCTAGACCGAGACTCATCTTCAATCCTTAGGTGTTTTAAGATTTCTTCCAAAGACATCTCTTCATTCTTATGGAGAATTTTCTTCCTATAGCCTCTCCAAGATGGATGTAGTTTGACTATAATCCCTCCCACAATGAATGATTCCGCAATGTTATCTGAAGAGTAGACAACTTATTCATAATAAGTTGAAGTTCATGTACTTAGGGAAGTAAGGGTTTAGAATCAAAGAATTTAAATTCCATGTATTGAGTGATAAGGAATTTCTTGGTACCTTCTTCTTTGATTTTGTATTTCTTCTCAAAATCTTCTCATATCTCCTTTTTCAATGTAGTGTTTGTGTAGAGATCATAGAGGCGATCTGAAAAAGCATTGCGTATGTGGCCTCTATAAATGAGTTCATCTTCTTCCCTTTTCTTCCTTTCTTCGATCACTTCTTGAGAATCACCATCCTTTGGAGGCTCCAAAGTCTTCAAGTCTTTGTCAAGAATGTAGTGATCTTTCAATTTTGTGAGGAGAAACTTGATCTTGTCTTGCCATCTTACAAAGTTTGAGCCATCAAACCTATCTAGTCTAACTAAATCTTAAGACATGAACTTGAGGGTTGAGATTGATGAACTTTCTTCCATGACTTTAACTAGTACAAAAACCTTTAGAAATACACAAAACAAAGGTTTAGAGATGAGATTTTTTATTGTTGGGGATTAGGCTATAGATAACATTTTGTTTGTGATACAACTCAAGACAAAAGAAACAAGTAAATCAATCTTTGAGAATAGTTAAACACAAATTACATAAACAGAATAGTTTAGAGTGAACCTTCATTGAAGAACAAACCCTAGTGTTGATGCTCATAATCTCATCAAGGGGAAATGCAAGGTAGTCACCTGGGCGTACTCCCCCCCCCCCCCCCCCCCCCGATCCGCGAGACCGCCCCGTCTCACGAGGATGCTCTTCCGCGAGGCCACCAAGTCGCCTCCCGCGAGGCCATCAAGTGGCGAGGCCCCCCCTGATCCGCGAGACCACCCCGTCTCGCGAGAATGCTCTTCCGCGAGGCCACCAAGTCGCCTCCCGCGAGGCCATCAAGTGGCGAGGTCCCCCCTGATCCGCGAGACCGCCCCGTCTCGCGAGAATGCTCTTCCGCGAGGCCACCAAGTCGCCTCCCGCGAGGCCACCGAGTGGCGAGGCCCCCCCCGATCCGCGAGACCACCCCGTCTCGCGAGTGCCTTGTTCCGCGAGGCCATCGTAGGGGGCGAGGTACCTTATTTAGCGAGGCCACCCTAGGGGCGAGGTGCCTTGTTCGGCGAGGCCATCCTAGAGGGCGAGGCGCCTTATGTAGCGAGGCCATCGTAGGGGGCGAGATGCCTTGTTCCGCGAGGCCATCCTAGAGGGCGAGGTACCTTATTTAGCGAGGCCACCCTAGGGGCGAGGTGCCTTGTTCCGCGAGGCCATCCTAGAGGGCGAGGTGCCTTATGTAGTGAGGCCACCCTAGGGGCAAGATGCCTTGTTCCGCGAGGCCACCATAGGGCGAGGCGCCCTATTCAGCGAGGCCCTTGGGCCACCCCTACCATGCCCATGCGCGGGGCCGAGGGAGGCTGCGAGGCCGCCAATGGCGCCCCGTGCGCGAGGCCACGCAAGGTCCCGCGCGCGCGCCCCGGGAGGTCCACCAGCCCGCCATCTTCTCAAGAGGCCGACACACCGTGATTTGATGCGCATGGGCCCAAGACCCCTATTCAACGCCACGGCCAATACGGACACCAAAGATCCCCTTTTTCACAACCTCAAAGTCCCTATGCTTAGTAGATCCAGAACGAGTCGAATGAGACATATTTGTACGATCGGGTACTAGGTACGGATGCCAATGCCAGCGAGGATCGTGGTCCGTACGTCTACGGCCATGGGTCAGAGCCGACACCACTACCTCCTGCGCCACCACGCCTGCTACCACGCCTCAGGAAGGGGTACAGACAAGTAGTGGAGACATCCTCCTGACACCTGCTCCTGTACGGGATGTACAGCCACAACCTCTGAAGCCACTTCCCTAGTACAGTACGTTTGTACCTCTTGGTCCCCTGGACCACTATGTACCTAAGGTCGTTAGAGCCTACTATAAATTGAATTCCAAGGCCACCTGAAAGGGGGTTGGAAATTTGACTGTAGCAGAGACATTAGTGTGAATGAGATACTGAATTCTCCATTGTTGTTATTCCATTGTTCTTGAGTCATTGTTCAAGTTTTCATAGCTTCCTAATTAGCGATTTCAATTCGATAATTTTTCCAACTTAACTTCGTTGACGAGTTCTCACCGTCAACACCTAGGAACATAAAATCACAAGCTATGATTTTATGTGAAACACAAAAGTTACAAGGCTTGACACAAATGAAGATTTGTTCTCCAAAATATCTATTCCTAGCCTTCTATATGGAAATGTTTGAAGCTGCAACAATGGAATGAGATTGGGATACACAAGTCTTGATCCTTCATACATGTCAAGCTTTCTTGATGAAGATCTTGGAGAAAACTAGTAATCTTGGAGCTAGAGAGAGAGAGAGAGAGGTCTTCTTTTGAAGAGAGAGAGAGAGGTGAGTGATCAATTCACCAATTAACTCATATAATCCCTTAAATAGTATAAGACCCTCATTGGGCTTAACTAATGAAATTAGAGCATTTAAATTTGAGTTTTGGAGGTTATTTACGTAACTGCGGACTTTCCATAACAAACCAGGCGACACATTGCTTGGCACGAGGCGATACATAGTCTGACAGATGATGTAGCGCCTATGACTAGGTGATGCATCGCCTGGTCTGTTTCAGCCAAAGGGTTTCAAGCTTTTGGCAACGCTTCACCTCCTAGGGGGTGACACATCGCCGACGCCTCTGTTTTGGCACTCCAAGACTTGCTTAAAACACCTACAAATGCTCCCAAACTTCTTGGATACTCTTATATACTCCAAATAAATATTTTGGACCCAAATAGTTGATTTATAAATCCTTATACGTTTTAACGTCCAAAACGTGCATCCACTAAGCAGTGGTTGTAGTATAGATTGGGCGGTCGATTCCACAAGGAGGCAAAGAAACAAAGTTAACAATAAATAGAGTTAAGGTAAATAATGTGAGGAAAATAGAACAAGTGATATTTTTGTTGTTTTTGATAATTTAAATATTACAAATAAAGAGAAGATAAATATGTGATGTAACAAAAGATAACAGGTAGGAAGGAGCAAGAGTCGCAATATGCATACTTATTTATTTAGATTATTGATTCACAAAAATAACACAAATGAATATTTCACATCCCAACTATTTATTTGGAAGATTTAACATTGAAGCAAAAATATACTTCACAAAAATGCATTTAAGTGATTAATATTCTTTACCATTGAAGGATGAGATAAATCTTATGAGAAATCTAAAAATGACACTATACCATTGACAATAATACAATTAAAGATTGGACATAAAACTTAACACAAATATTACTTTTACAATTTATAAAATACATAGAAAGAACATGACTAATTCTATATAGATTTAGCAAAAGTAAATATATATGAATGGGATGGAGAAAATGATAAATATATTATATATATTATTTTTACTAATTTGAAAA